>NW_003852417.1:16386495-16388964 GCF_000181295.1 Otolemur garnettii
TAGAGTGCTGTGGCATCACAGCTCACAGCAACCTCCAACTCCTGGGCTTACAGGATTCTCTTGCCTCAGCCTCACAAGAAGCCAGGACTACAGGCACCTGCCACAATGCCCGGCTATTTTTTGGTTGTAGTTGTCATTGTTGTTTGGTAGTCCTGGGCTGGATTCAAACCTGCCAGCTCTGGTGCGTATGGCTGGCGCCTTAGCGGCTTGAGCTACAGGTGCCAAGCCTTGTTGCCATTTCTATAGGCACCTTTTGGCTGTCTGCCCCTTACCCCTGGGTAACTACTAATCTGTTCTCCTTTTCTATAATTGTGTCATTTCAGTAAAGTTAAGTAAGTGGGATCAATACAAAACCTTTTGGAATTGGCTTTTTACTCAGCATAATTCTTTTTAGATCTGTCCAGATTGTCTGTATATCAGTAGTTCATCCCTTTTTGTCACTGAGTAGTATTCCATGACACGAATGTGCCACTGTTTAATCATTCACCTGTTGAAGGACATCTGAGGTGTTTCCAGTTTTCAACTACAGCTCAGGAAACTGAGGTCAGTGAGTGAATCAGTGGCACCAGGGCGCACAGGCAGAATGTGATGGACCTGTTGACCAAACGCTGCCCCATCTGCCAGAGTATATGTGGGAAATGGGTCAGGCAGTTTTAGTGGGATGTATGGAGGCACTGATAATCTGATGCCTTAAAAGCCATGGTTAAGGAAAGCGAATTGGAGGGAGGGCAGGAGACATGCACCAGCTTTGGCAAGGGGCCTTAGGGAAGCTATCTTTCAAAGGAAACATCAGTTGTGTACTGGAAATGGAGATGATGAGTATCAATCTGATTTGGTTGGGTTTTTTTTTTTTTTTTTTTGGAGACAGAGTCTTACTATGTCACCCTCAGTAGAGTGCTATGGTATCACAGCTCACAGCAACCTCAAACCCTTGGGTTTAAGTGATTCTCTTGCCTCAGCTTCCCAAGTAGCTGGTATTACAGCTGCCCAACACAATGCCCAGATATTTTTTTGTTGCAGTTGTCATTGTTGTTTAGCAGGCTGGAGCCGGGTTTGAACATGTGGCTGGCACTGTAACCACTGTGCTACAGGCACCCAACCTGATTTGGGTTGTTATAGAAGCATCCAGATAAAATATATATCCAGGGGCCAGAAGAGAACTGAACACAGATGAGCTGGTGAAATCGGGGAAGTAACTTGGAAACACCTGATTGACACAACACCTACTCATTACTGCAGCCATGAATGGACAGGCTCTCAGGGGAGCAGGGGAGTATGGAGAGAGGTGATGCGGACATCACAACCTGGGGAGGAAAGAGATGATGACAAAGGAGAGAGAAGGAGGCTCAAGGAGTGAAGGGGGAAACAGGAGTGAATAAAGGACAAGGACAAAGGGACCGAGCGTTACCCAAGTACTGGGGTCGAGAAGAAAGGAGCATAATCGTCATCTGTTGCTGCAAACGAGTTCGCCCAAATCTTGGAGGCGTCAAACAGCATTTATCATCTGACAGTTTCTGAGTGTCAGGAATCTTTGGGATGCTCTGGCTTGGGTTCTCTCCTGAGTTGGACTTAGGGGTGTCTGGCTGCAGTCATCTCAAGGACTGATGGGGAAGGCTCCATTTCCAAGCTCATTCATGTGGTCATTGTGGTTTAGCTCCTCTCAGATTGTTGGACTGAGGGCTGCGATTGCATACTGGCTGATGCCTCTTGCCACCCTCAGGTCTGTGCCACATGGGCCTCTCCACAGGGCAGCTCACAAGATGGCAGCTTGCTTCACCAGAGCAAGCATGCCAGAAAGAGCACAGTGAGATGGAAGAGACAGTCTTTCATAACTGAATCTCAGAGGCTTTTGTGCATTTTGTCTGTTAGCAGCAAGTCGGCAGGACTAGCTTATACTCAAAGGGAAGAGGATTATGCAAGGGTCTGAAACCAGGAAGCCATGTTTTAGAAGCTGCCCATGACAGGGAGCAAAGACAAAGTAGCCGGATTTGACCTAGGATGACACCAGGCAGCCTGTGAGAAGATGGTACCCCAGCTGTCCCCAGCAGCTCAGGGAGACAGGGACACACTTGGGGCCTCCATCCCACTTATGTAAACAGAGCCTCCACCAATTCCCAAAAGATCTCATCTCAGTCTTTTGCCTGGGTTTGCCCCTGGGGCCCACCCCTGTTCCCAGCAGAGCCAGGAATAAAAGAAGACTCCTGGATGTGGTGGTTCAGACCTGTAATACTAGCACTTTGGGAGGCTGAGGCTCGAAGACTGCTTGAGCTCAGGAGTTCAAAACCAGCCTGAGCAAGAGTGAGATCCTATCTCTACTAAAAATAGAAAAGTTAGCCAGGCACCACCTAATTTTTCCATGCACATGCCTGTGGTCTTAGCTACTCAAGAGGCTGAGGTAAGATCACTTCAGCCCAGAAATTTGAGGTTGCTGTGAGCTTTGATGCCACTGCACTCTACCCAAGGTGACAG
>NW_003852417.1:16389065-16394266 GCF_000181295.1 Otolemur garnettii
TGAATACAGCACCTGGGGCCCAGGAACCTCCTAGGTGGTGGGAGGAGGGGAGCCAATTCCACGGACATTTCTGACCCCCAGGATTGGCACTCTCTCAGCTGCCACAGCCAGCAGCCTCCTGTCCCGTGAGCCTGGCCAGCACCCTGGGGGCTATTTTCCTGTCCTCCTGCAGCTATAGGGCTATTCCTTCCAGAGAACAGGGGTTCATTTGTGAGAGGGACAGGGAGAAAACAGAAAGGTACAAATGAGATGGGCCCCAGGGGCTGACACTCCCAGGGAACACTTCTAGGGGATGCTTAGAAGGCAGGAAATAGAATGAAAGGGAAATCCTCAAGGGCTGAGGCTGTGGGCTGTTTGCAGGGAGAGTAGTAGGTACCAATATCAACCCACAAGTCAAGTGCAAGAAATATAATTCTGGGCGGCTCCTGTGGCTCAAAGGAGTAGGGCGCTGGCCCCATATGCCGGAGGTGGCAGGTTCAAACCCAGCCCCAACCAAAAACAAACAAACAAAAAGAAATATAACTCTTTTTAGAAGTCCCCTTTGGGACAAGGGGCATGTGGAGGTAGGCAGAAGAATGCCCCCCTCAACTGATGTCTATGAATTACTGAAACCTGTGGATATGTTAGGTCATATGGCAAAGAGAATTAAGGTTGCTACTCAGCTGGCCTAGACAAGGGGAGACTATTCTGGATCATGCAGGTAGGTCAGATATAATCCCAAGAGTCCTTAGAAGTAGAAGAGTGAGATAGAAAAGCTGGTGTCAGCATGATGCAATGCGAGAAAGCCTCAACCAACTGTGGCAGGCTTTAAATGTGGAGGGAGGGGCCACAAGCCAAGGAAAGTGAATGGCCTCTAGAAGCTGGCAAAGGGCAAGGCCACTGATTCTGCTCTAGAGCTTTCAGAAAGAAACAGCTTTGCTGCTGCCCCCTTTTCTTGTCCTCACTCTTCTGCTCCAAGCTAGGGCCTGAGCCAGGGAGCTGGCTGAGAGTTGTGAGACCCTGGCTCTGCTTTACTTTGCTCTTTGACCCTGAGAAGTCATTTTTCAAAATCTGATCTTAATTTTCTGAAACATGGTCTTGGTAACAGGCTCTCTGCCATCTTCCTGGGGTGGTTGAGCCAGGATCACAGATAGGATTACTTAAGATCTGGGCAAAAATCCTGAGGCCCACTTTAGGGCACTTATGCTCAAATCCAGGTCTGATCCCTTTTGCATTTTTATTCATTTTTTAACCCCCACCTAGGATCAGGGCCTATGATGATAAAAATAACTCCCAGAGAGCAAACCACCTGTTAAACAAAAGAAGCAATGGAGGACCAGAGGTTACATCAATTCCCCAAGTCCACACAGCGAGCTGCAGCAGACCACTAAGCTTCCAGACATTTGCCCTCCCCAGGGGATCAGCTCACTAGTGTACTCACTCACCAGGTATGGTGAGCTCAGGCGTGTTGACACTGGGAATGATGATCCTGCCTGACTCATGAAGTTGTGGGGAGACTTGAGAGGACACTGAGTGTCCAGCATGCAGCCAGCACCCTGCAGACATCAACTAACATGATGGTTATAAACCGCCTTCCCTGCTTCTCTCTGTCCTTGTTTCACAAGGGAAGAGAGGAATGAAGAAAATTCCCCTTTCAGATGGAGAGCTCATTAGATCCTAGTTATAAAGCCAAAGGCAGACTGGCCAGTGATTGTTATGTCCGTTTTAAGAATGAGGCCACTGAAGCCCGGGGGGTCTTCAGTGAGTCAGTGGCACAGCTGGGACCAGACCTGGACTTCCAGCCTCGTTTATGCCCACATAGAATTTCCCAGGGGGCCCAGGGTTCTTTGTGCATCTGAGGACAGAGGATCCAGACAATCTGTCCACCTGCTGCCATGCTGGAACTTAGGGCTCACAGCTGTGTCCCTGGGCAGGTCTAACCCCAGCCAGTCCTCCCCTTGCTGTACCTTCCTCTCCCCCACAGCATACCAGGTGCCCAGCATCTAAGGATCACTTGGAAAAGCTGCATTGTGCCCAGACATCTTGAAATTGCCTTACTGGAGACTTTGCATTCCCAGGAGCTGAATGTGACCTATGGCCCTGGGGAGATGGGTGGAGGTCAGAAGAGGAGGGAAGGAGAACCTAGACCATGGGAGCCACTTTTCCTGAAGAAAACTGGGATCAGCACATTCATGGGGAAGATGGGTGCTTGGCTGTGCTAGAGCAGGAAAGGCCAGCCTCTCATGCTCCTTAGGGGCCCAGAAGTGCTTTCTTCAGTGCACCCCCAGTACAGGGCATGGGGATCTCTGTACTGGGGGCCTCTTGCCCAGGGAGTGTAGAGAGGACTTGCCTTAGATTCTGGGGTGTCTGTTAGATCGACCAGGGCAAACTTGGGAGCCCAAGAAGCGAGTCCTGTTCTTGGGCCCAAAGACCACCTATAGTGGCCTTAGCGAAGGTGGCTCCCCCCAGCCCTTTGAGCCCCAATTCAGCTGTCCCAAAAGCCAGCTCTGAGCAGGACCCATGGATTTGCTCTATTCCCCCACTTGACTGGGAAAATCATGGAGTTTCTGGAGTGAGTTACTTCCTCACTGGTCAGGAAAAGGCCCAGACCTATATTTCCCCATAATTCCTCTGGCACTAATCAGACCAGACCTCCTTTCCCTGATCGGGTGAATTGGTGGCATACCTCTGCCTTTCTGTCCCTCACCCTCCACCTCTCCTCCCCACTTTTTTCTAGCTACAGGCAAGAAAGGAACAGGGTCACATGAGTGGAAAAGAGCCTAAAGGGATATATTCCTTTGTGTAAAATTTTAGTACCTGATATTCAAAGGACACACCCATATATATATATATATATACATATATATATATATATGAATGGAAACACACACGTGTATATATATATAGTTGGGGATGCATTAAGGGTACAAAGAACCATGTTACAGTGCTTGCATTTGTTAGGTACAGTCCCTCTTATATTTGTGTCTTGCCCCCAAGAGGTGTGTCACATAACAAATATATTTTTAAAACCAGATTTCTGGGGCTTTTGTGTGAGGAGGCTGCTATCCTGGTCAGATTTTAATATGGTGTGTGGCACACGGTAGGTGCCCAATAAAATAAAACTCCTCTTTTGAACACTCCTCTCTCCCCAACCTTTCCTATAGTCGAGCATCTGGACTTCCCAAGGGATAGGAGGCAGATACTCACCTGCCTGCTGCCACCCTAGTCTGTGTGGGCCCCTCCTCCCAGAACAAACCTCTTCTACCCGGGAGGGTGGATAGGCCCAGAGATACTGTCCTCAGGGCCAGTGAGTGACTGGAGGGAAAAAACCACTCTGAGCTAAGGAAAAAGGCTTCATTGTTGGCCAGGTGCAGTAGATCACTCTTGTGTAATCCCAGTGTAATCCCAGCACTTTGAGAAGCTAAATTGGGAGGATTGTTTGAGACCAGGAGTTTGAGCCCAGGCTGGGCAACATAATCAAAGCCCATTTCTAAAAAAAAAAAAAGAAAAATTAGCTGGGCATGGTGGCAGCTGCCTGTACTCCCAGGTACTCAAAAGGCTGAGGTAGGAAGAACATTTCAGCCTAGGAGTTGAGGCTGCAGTGAACTATGATGATGCCACTGCACTCCAGCCAGGGCAACAGAGCACAACTCTGTCTCAAAAAAAGAAAAAAATGCTCCCCAGATTTCCTTTTAAATTAGGAGTAAGGGGCTCGGCGCCTATAGCTCAACCGGCTAAGGCGCCAGCCACGTACACCTAAGGTGGCGGGTTCGAATCCCCAGCCCGGACCCGCCAAACAACAATGACAGCTGCAACCAAAAAATAGCCGGGCGTTGTGGCGGGCGCCTGTGGTCCCAGCTACTTGGAAGGCGGAGGCAGGAGACTCGCTTGAGCCCAGGAGTTGGAGGTTGCTGTGAGCTGTAATGCCATGGCACTCTACCCAGGGGGACAGCTTGAGGCTCTGTCTCAAAAAAAAAAAAAAAAAAAATTAGGAGTAAGGAGTATGACATGAAAATTGATTATTCCATGCCCTGACTGGGGGAGGAAGAGCAGGACTGAAGCCTCCCAGTTAGGCCTACTCTGAGCAGGAGTAGGGGTGAAGACCCCTTGGCTGTTACATCTATCAAATCTGGGCCCCTCCTGGGATCTCTGGGCCACTAGCTGGGTGGTGGGAACAGCACCTGCAGTCACTGCCCCACTGACCAGGGACTGGGGAAAGGGTGCCACCTCTCTAGCCCAGGCATTCACTTTGCTTAGTGGAGGTTGAACCCAAAGAGTTGCTCTTGAGCATCTAAAACAACTATTGTGTCCCTTTTCTGAGCCACTTTTCTCCTTATCAAATTCATTCTTTAAGTCAAGTAGGGATGATATTACATCAAGAACCAGGGAGAGTTGTGGGGAGAGTCATTTGAGTAAACAGGTTTAAAAGCGTTGTTGATAGGTAGGTGGCTCTGCCGTTTGTGGGATGCCAGGGCAGAGGCAGCCTCTCCACTGGCCACAAAGAGGGGGCTCCCGGCCTGCTCAGTTGCACTCAGTCCATAGGTGGCACTGGCGAGGGCGGAGCCCGAATTTGCTTCCTATGGAAGGGCGGGGCCTCAGAAATGTTGGCTTCTGGCTCTGCGGCGCCTATGGCTCAAGTGGCTAAGGTGCCAGCCACATACACCTAAGGTGGCAGGTTCAAATCCAGCCCTGGCCGCCAAACAACAATAACAGCTGCAAACAAAAAATAGCCAGGTGTTGTGCTGGACGCCTGCAGTCCCAACTACTTGGGAGGCTGAGGCAGGAGACTCATTGAGCCCAGGAGTTGGAGGTTGCTGTGAGCTGTGATGTCACATCACTCTACCCAGGGGGACGGCTTGAGGCTCTGTCTCAAAAAAAAAAAAGAAATGCTGGCTTCCGATTGGCTGAGGAGGGCTTTCTGTATCTCTGCTTGATACAGAAAGATAACATTTGTGGCATGTCCCCTGGGTTTCTTCACTCCTCAAGGACAATCTTAATTCCTTGCTTTTTTTTTCTTTTTAATAAAGGCAATTTGTTAAGTGTGTAATTAACTGAGTTTTCCATTTTACATTCCTTTATAAGATATCTCATAAATTTGCACATCAGGGAAAATCCCTGGTGGAACCAATTTATGACAAATACATCGTTTATTTATAAGGGAGCAGAGGTCTAGGTCTCTAGGACCTATCAGACCTTCCTCTTTCGTTCTTTTTTTTTTTTTT
>NW_003852417.1:16394751-16423295 GCF_000181295.1 Otolemur garnettii
CGGGTCCGGGCTGGGGATTCGAACCCGCCACCTTAGGTGTACGTGGCTGGCGCCTTAGCCGGTTGAGCTATAGGCGCTGAGCCGCAGTTGTCATTGTTGTTTTAGCAGGCCCGGGGTGGGTTTGAACACACCAGCCTCGGTGTATTTGGCAGCCTTCTACTATTTGGCAGGCACTGGGCAGGGTTCATTGGAGTCAGTAGTGAGCAAAACAGACATGGGCCCTGCCCTCAAGGAGCTCACAGACAAGTGGGAGACACAGAGGTGACTGGAGGGAGCCCAATGAGTGGAACACTTAAGAATCTGTGTGAAGAGTTCACAGAAGTGTGGCCCTGACAGCTACTACTGAATTAGCTTCACAAGGTACTGAAGCTAATTGATCTCATTGCAGAAGACCAGAAGAGTGCCTTACCAGAGGAGTGGGGGAGGTTTGGAGGAGCCTCAGGAGGGTTTGGGTTGTGGTTGCCCTGGGGCAGCTGGAGTGGGGAATAGAGCATGTCATTTCCAGAATATTTTTTTCTTACCCCAGACTGAAAACTGTCTCTGAGGTTGGATCTGTTAGGGGGACTGAAAACTTTGTCACTGGATGGGGCAGCCTTAAAAAGACTGGCCAAATAAACACACGCTCTCCCCCAATATGTGAAGCAAAGGCCTGGCACAGGTGTGGACTGCAGAGGGAAGAAGGGGACAAAATGGCAGGAAGGTGTCTAAGGCTGCAGAGTCTGGCCCAGGTGGCTTGCCATGGTGGGACATGACACAGAAGGTCATCATTGCTATGGCAAAAACATTTCTCCTGAATTGGAGACCTACTAGAATAAAATTGTATGTTTTCTTTTTGTTCACCTAAACTGTTGCCAGTTACAGGATAGTAGGGGCTCGGGCAGAGAATATCAGGGAGCTCCTGCATTACCCTCCCTCCATGACTCACTCTCTCACTGCACTTTTCCCCCCAGAGCATTTTCCACCTCCTGACATTGCACAATCTTTATTGTTCATTTGCACTAGAATTTCAGCTTCCTGAAGGTGGGTACCATGTCTTGTTTTTTCTGTTTCCCCAGGGCCTAGAATATGGCTACCACATAGTAGGTACTCAAGAAATGTTCTCTGCTGAGCTGTAGAGAAACCTCCCTCTAAGTGTAGAATGCACAGAGCCTGTTCTCTCTGGTGAAGGATTGTTCTGAGAGGGCTCTGTTTAGTTTAGGGCAAATTAGCCCCTTTGTCCTGGGAGAAGGCTGGGATAAGACCTTGGTGTTTCAGAGGCTAGAAAATACCACCTCACCTATTGAGGTGCAGTCCCTCCCAGAGAGGGCAGTGCATATACTTGGTGGTGAGAGTGAGGTCTGTGACATAGCCCTCCCCCTACTGTTCTCATCCTTACTTGGTACTCCAGGCCCAGTCTCCACCCCCAGAAGTGGTTATTCCTGTGATTTGAAGGCTGTATAGGCTGTATTCAGGACAGATATTTGGCTCAGTGCTCCGGACCCCACCTTGTGATCTCTGAAGGTGGTCATGCTCCATGTCTATGCAGCAGAGACAAAACAGCACTGCAAGTCTGAGCATGCTTGCCGGCCCTGCGAGGCACCATCAGGGTGACTCTCAGGACTCAGTACTGGGCATGCGGCTGAGGCCCTGAGGCAGTAGATCCCCACATCTCCATCACTGCCTCCTGCCCCTGAGTCCAGGAAGGGTCTGGCCATGTGACTTCACCTGTAGTGCTAATTGATCTCATTCCATAAGACCAGAAGGGTGCCTTGCCTGGAGGGGGAGGTTTGGAGGAGTCTCAGGAGGGTTTGGGTTGGGGTTGCCCTGCTAACAAATACAGACACTAGGCCCAGCACCTGTGGCCCAAGTGGCTAAGGCACCAGCCACATACACCTAAGGTGGCAGGTTCGAATCCAGCCCGGGCCTGCCAAACAACAATGATGGCTGCAACCAAAAAATAGCCAGGCGTTGTGGTGGGCGCCTGTGGTCCCAGCTACTTGGGAGGCGGAGACAGGAGACTCACTTGAGCCCAGGAGTTGAAGGTTGCTGTGAGCTGTGATACCACAGCACTCTACCCAGGGGGACAGCTTGAGGCTCTGTCTCAAAAAAAAAACAAACCAAAAAACAAATACAGACACTAGTGTCAGAGGAAGGAAGGAAAGTCAGGGTTATTGATCATTTGCTCTGCACCCAGCCTTGCTCCAGGTGTTTCACATGTTTTAATATGATCCTTTTAACAACTATATAAGTTGTTTATGGATGCACAGAATAGGGCTGTGACCTGAGGTCACACTCCAGAAAGGAGAAGCATCAGGATTCCGCCACTGGTGTGCCTGCCCTGGAAGACAGGGGCAGGGGCCCAGAGAAGGCCATCCCAGGAACAAGATTCTGGCCAAGCAAGAAGAGAGAGAGGAGAAAGAGAGAGAAAGAATATATAGACAACAACTCCAGAGGAGACTGCTTTGTAAGAACAGTGGGAGCAAAGACAGTGGCAGAAGGAGGAGACTTACAGAGGCTGCAGAGAGCAGGCTCACAGGAAGAGGATGGAGAGAAGAATCAAAAGGCTAAATCAAGGCATGAGGTGGCAGATCTGGCTAGGTCTGGGAAGGTTGTAGGGGAAGCCTGAGGCAGTTGAAGGTGCCCCAACAGGACTCCAATAAGGGCAGGAGTCATACACACAAATGCCCCCAGGAGCTAGGCAGGTCCCATCAGCCAGCAGGTGAGCCAAAGGGTGGTGTGCAGAACTGAGAACAGAGAACCGAGAGTAGGAGCAGGGACAGTAGGCACCCTGCCTTTTCCAGGCAGCTGGGTGTGCAGAGCATGCCAGGTGGCTGTAGGACCCAGACTCATGCCTCAGCCCTCTTCGTACTCATTGCATGGTCTTTATCACCCCCTTTTAGTCTGAGTTTTCTCTATAGATGGACACTCCTCTGCATCACCTTAAACCATGTATTCATTACCACACTAAAAAGCAGTCTTTTGCCCATCTCAGTTAGGACCAGCCTACATAATCATTAGGTTCTCAGTTTCATTTCTGGGCCAGTGCACCCTCTGGGTCACTATACATTAGTCATGTGCTCTCAGATTTGGCACCCATACTGTGTCTTTTAGCTCCTTTTCACATGTTTGAAGTTGGTGGGGGTATCTGGGAAGGTCTATATCTCATTTGGATGTCCTCCAGCAGGCATATACTAGAATGAAAAATTGCTTCATATGGGCCATGGAAATTGGCCTCCCACCCAGCAGGAAGTGCCTCCAGGTAGCAGTGGGCTCTCACAAAGTACTGAGATGAAGGTTCAGTTCCTCTGTACCAGAGCAAATAGGTATGATGCTAGCCTTGGGTTGGGGGTGGTGGTGGTGTGTCATTCAGAAAGACAGATGGTAGGTGAGTTTTGTAGGGTTTTTTGAGACAAAGTCTCACTTTGTTGCTCTGAGTAGAGTGCTATGACACCATAGCTCACAGCAACCTCAAATTCTTGGGCTTAAGTGATTCTCTTGCCTCAGCCTCCCAAGTAGCTGGGACTACAGGCACCCACCACAACACTCAGCTATTTTTAGAGATGGGGTCTTGCTCTGGCTCAGGCTGGTCTCAAACCTGTGAGCTCAGGCAATCCACCTGCCTTGGACTACCAGAGTGCTGGGATTACAGGTGTGAGCCGCTGTAACTGGCAGTAGCTGGAGCTTTTAAAGCAATAAACTGGTATTATTTGTAAACTTTGTTCAGACACTATCCTAGTTATTCATGAGTGTTGATTAATGGGCAAAAATTTAATTATTTACATCATACCTGTCTATACTTAATCACTCATTTGTACTTTAGGTATTTGTCTACAATCACTTGTTTTAGACACCAGAGATCTTGGAGAACATAGTATCATATGCTGTAAAGAGACCTGAAGAAAGACGTCACCATCCCCACCCTCAGGGAGTTTACAGTTGGCTCTGGAAGACAAGAGAAGTGAGAGTTAAAAATCTCTGAGGTGTAGGTGGTGCCTGTGGCTCCAGGAGTAGGGCGCTGACCCCATATATTGGAAGTGGCGGGTTCAAAGCTGGCCCTGGCCAAAAAACTGCAAAAATAAAAACTCTGAGGTACAAAGTATTGAATGAATGAGATGAGAAGCATAAACAGAGACAGGCGGGTGGATGCTAACTTCTTGACTGTGACACACTGAAGGGTCTTCTCTCCTCTGCCTCAGTTGCTTGTTTCTCTAGAACTTCCTCTTTCCTGTTTATAGCTCTGGGCCATCCTGGACAGTCATCAGAGGGCCCACCATCACTTGGCTACTACCTATGCAAATTTTACATTGACCACTGATGAGAAAAATAACGCAATCCAGATAGAGATTGGGAGTGTGGGGCTTTTGCCACTGGAGTTTCCCTGCACCCCTGCCTGGTCTTGAGTGATGGCAGGAGGTGCAGTGGCAACAGGCTCTGGGGGCAGGTCGTCGGGGCCAAGGGGGACTGTCTCTGACTTAGCAGTGAGGGCCTGCCCTGGTTCTTCTGTCCCAGAACTTTGGCTCTGCACAGAAGCCATACAGTAAAGGGGGTAGAATCATTCTGGTGTGGATGTTGTCCTATAAATCTTTGCTCCCCAGAAATTCAGTTGTCTTAGATCTTAGTTCTTGGAGTCAGATGGAGGCCGCCTGCAGGCTGCTGCCTGGGAATGGCCAGGGAAGGCTTTCTCTGGCTAGGGCTCCGGAGGATGCAACAATGCTCCCTGCCCCCTAAGAGCAGGGCAAGTGCCAGTTTCATGGGCACAGCTGCCCTGCGCAGCTGCCCAGACACAAGCATGGCTAGTGCGGGGGAGGGGAGGTGTCTGAGGGTCTTTAGCAGACCTGTTGCCATGGGGAATGACAGTAGAGCCAGATGGTCTAACTCTTCCAGAGAAGCTTTAAGTTTGGGCTTTCCTGTGAAATCTTCTGATATTTCACCATTTGCAACCCATTAAATGGTTTTAAAAACACCTCTTAGGCCAAACAAAATAAGACTTTGGGTCACACTCTGTTCTACCCTCCAGTTTAGACCCCAAACAGCAAACGGAATGGCTACTTCTTTAGTCCAGACAATCTGGCCACAGTTGCTGGGTGCCGTACCCCTGAAAGTGCCCCTTCCCTGAGAGCTAAGTTGGAGCCAGTGTGGGCATGGGGTCACCAGTGACTCAGCCCTGGAAGGTTTTAGCCAGGTGAAGGGTTGGAAGTGGATATCACCCTACCTTGCCTCTGTGGTCCACTTCCTTTAGGGCCAGACACCGCTGGCCCCAAGTATGCAGTGGGTCCAGACCAGGTATAGTGATGCTTCCTCATCACTCTGCCCCAGTTCTGCGCCTGAGGTGGGGAGGGGACACACGTCACCACAGGCACCAGCCCAGTCTTGACTACCCAGAGGCGGGACACTGGTGTGTGCTGCCTCCTGCTCTGAAATAGAAGCCACGTCCTTCTCATCCCAGGGAAGCTGGGGGCTGGGTCCTGGAAGGCCCTCTGCATCTTGCTTTGCCCTTGTAATTGTTAAGGTAAATCTATGAAGAGATGTATTTATTTGCTTTGTAAGTGTTTTAGGTTGAGTTGATTTTGTTTTGACACATTGGTTCAAAATAAGATTGACCCTTTGCAAAATCAACTTGCTGAAGTCATTTATTCAGTTTCAGCTCGAGGGTTTAATTGAAAACAGCTGAGGCGCACTGACATCACCACAGGCCTCCAGACTGAAAGGGACCTCAGAGGAGGCGCGCAGGCCAGGAGAGGGGGAGCCTGGCTTCAAAAGCCAGAGCCAGTGAAGCGAGGTTTTATCCGAAGAAGAAGGTTTCGCTTCAAAAATAGTTCCTTTAATATGTTTTTCAAAATACGAAGAAGCTAAAGGAGTTGACCAGGCATATTTAAGATCTTACAAGGGTAGGAAACAGTAAAAGAACTCACTGCAACTCTGTCTAAATGTGGTCTTAGGCCGTGCTCGAGCAAGTGAAGGGGTGAGTTCATTCATGTACCGAGACAGTATGGTTCCTGGCATTTCATATTTTGCTACCATTTTATTTACTTACAGTTGGACTCCTCTTCCCTCAGCGCTTTTCTTCTGTACCTTGGGTTTGGTGATTAACAAGCATCACTTTGTACCCTTGCCTTTTTACAAGTACCTCCTGCCGCCTCTTGCCTGGGGCCGAGCCTCCTGAGGGCAGCGACAACATTCTCGCTCAGTTGATCTGCGGACCCAGCACTCCTAGTATGAACAGCAAACTGAGAACGCTATTTCATTTCAATGCAATACACCATCTATGTATCTAACATTGTAAAGGACTTAAGTAGAATCTGGCCAGATTAGTTTAGATTAGTCATTGGGTGACCTCCTCTGGGAGGATGAGTACCACGCCGCAGGTGGTAGGGAAAGCCTGAGACCCAGACAGAGGCACTGTGAGGATGCCTAGTGAGGTGACTTTGGCTGCGAGGGTGAGGTGAATGCTCATTTAGCCCAAGGCCAGGATATAAAGTGAGTGATCTGGCATTTTGGAAGGGAAAAATTTCCTTACACACCCTGGCCTAAGGTTCAGGATGATTCCAAGCGGCAGGGCCAGTTCCCTTGATGCATATTGGCAGAGGAAGGCTGGAAGGAGCAGGCACACTCCCATAGGAGCTCCCCAACTCCCCCATCTGGCCCTGGGCCATTTAATCGCCTCTGCTTTAGCTTCCTGAGCTGTCAGGATGGATCCTTCACACTCTAGAGTTCCATGACTCTTTGACTTGTCCTAACCCTCAAGTGGCAGTGGGAATGTCACAGCCTCTCTGTGGAACTAATGAGTAACTTTCTTTTGATACCCCCCAGTGTGTGGGGTTGGAGTGGAGGTTCTCCAACCTGGGGGTATTGGTGGAGCTGGGCAAGTCTCATTAGTGTGAGGCCCTGTTCAGGACTGGATGTGACAGGTGGGATGGGCAATTTCTCCGTGGGGCAGAGAGCCCCAGAGACCTTTCAATCCTGCCCTGCAAGGTCAGGGTGGAGGATGAGGTGCCCCAAGATGTTTTAAGATTAAAGAATATATATTAGCAAATCTGGGTGGTTTTATCTCCACTGTGGTTTTCGAGGGAGGCCGGCCAGGTTCCCATTAAGCCAACTGAATCAACACTCCACATCTTCCTTCGAGCCATCTCCCTGCTTTCCTCCCCAAAACCTGAGATAGTCTTCCTCTTCCATAAAATTTTACTGAAATTCTATCACATTAGCAAGTTGACACCGTGGGAAGTGGAAGAACAGCAGAGTCAAGCAGACAGATGGGCCTGTCACTCCCTTACTGTGTGAAGGTACTTGGCCTCTGAGTGTGGTTCTTCTGGGAACTGATAACTCCTATATCACAGCTTTGTCAAGCAGATGACACCAAATAATATCACATATGTAAGCACACCTGGAATACTGTAGGCACTTAATATATGCTCATTTCCTTCCCGTTAGAGCAAAGCCCTCTTGAAAAAATGTACCTGTTTCTGGTAGCTAGTGACTTCAGGTACCACCCCCCCCATACATGTGTCCTATAGAATTATCTTGCTGTTTTTTCTGTTCTAATCTTTTCCTTCTTGTATTCCTTCCTGGCATCTTTAATCAGCTCTGCTCTCTGGCTTCTGCAGGGACAGTTCCATTTTCTTCATTTGTACCTCTCCACAGTGTTTGGACAGCGTTCTCAGGGCCTGGCTGCCCGTGGTTTCTGTACTTCCAAGTTCCCCCAGGTCTCTGCTGTAAGTGAGTTCCTGTCTTGGGTGTGCCTTTTGAGGTGACTTCATTAGGGAGTGTGTACAATCTGACTAGAGTGTGACCTTGTCCCCCTGAATAGAATTTGTAGGGGAATAAAAACCCAATCTCTATCATAAAACGGGGGCAGGAAAAGGCTGGTTAGCCCTAGGCAAGGGGGTTGGGGACAGGTCAGGGTAGGGGCCTCAGTAAACAGTTGAACAAGGGCCTCTTGCAGCTCCACCCCAGGTTTGCAGAGTTTAGCTGCAAAGGCCCCTTAATGACCCCAATCTAATTCCTCTCGACTCTTGACTCTCCAGTGATGGCTGGAGGCGGCAGATAAGCTGGACTCCTTGAGCCAGACAAGCCCAGGAAATTCCTGTGTCCTCCCTTCGGCCGCAGCTGTACACTATAAACTGGGCTGTGGTGAGGGTAGGGTGTGGTAAGCAGGTGGGCTGGGAGATAAGAGGCTTCAGGAGTGGACAAGGTAGCCAGGGCAGCCAAAGCTTGCACCTGGGGCAAGGGTAGGGCTGAGCTGAAGGAACCCTGTTCCCAGCCCTAACTAATTGGTATATCCCAGTGGAAAGCAAGTGGGGATCTAATTAGGGTAGAATCCAGAGCTAATGAGCTGTGGCAACAACAGGACAAAGGAATTAATTACCACAGGCCTAAGGCACAGGACTAGAGGGAATCTACCCCAACTCTGCCTCTTTCCCACTCTCCCCCTCCTCAGCCCTTCCCTGAGTCCTCTCTGCCTTTCCTGGTCTCATACCTACAGTCAAGCCACTGTCCCCAACTGCACAGCTCACACTTCTTGCCTTCAGCTCTGTCTCTCCACATCCCGTTTGTCCTCCCTCTCTTGTCCTCTTTCCCTGGATCTCTAGCCTCCATGCTCCTCACTTCACCCTGCTGTTCTCTGTACTTGATTCTTTGTTCTCAGACAGACTGGGAAGAGCTGGGCTCTGGGCTCCCAGGGTAGGCTGGGTGGCAAAGGGTGAACCTAGGTTGCCTAGGCAATAAGGAAAGTAGGACAAACACCAGCCAGCAGTCAAGAGATAAAAGAGGAACCCACAGAAGAGGGTACTGGGGCCCACCCAAGCCTGGACACCTTATTAATCCTTGCCCCACCGTCCCAGCCTGACTCACCCAGGAGCTGGTCCAGAAGATGGCGAGGGCCGTCTCTGCGGCAGCTGCCACCAAACCCCCATTGGTGCCAACACCAGTGCCTGGCTCCTGCCCCTTGGCCCAGAGCTCCTACTCTGCCACCTGGCCTCCTCCCACTCTCAGCAAGCTCAGAGGCATTTCCTGCTTTCAAAAGACCAACCCATTAGGGGAGGCCCACAGAGGTAATTCTTGGATGGGAGCAGGGAGGACAGGCTCTTCATCTACCCCCATGGCCATTAGGCTTAGTGGAGAAGCCTTGGGGCCTGCTCTGAAGGAAAGCAGTTGGGGAGCCCTGGGGAGGACTTGTGAGGCGGCAGACCCAGGCCCAGACCCAGTTAGGGATGGATGTCTGCAGTGAAAGACACCTTTTCTGGTGGGGAGGGAAAAAGGCTCAGTGACTGAGGTCTTGGGACCAGGCCATGGTGGGGGAAACACCAAGCTCACAAGCTGAGGCCCAAGTCAAAGAGCCAGTGGAGGAAGTTCCACCTCACCTGTAGTCTTTTGCTGAACCTAAAGCTTTGCCCTGTTCTCCACTTCCACAGGCTTCAGGTCCATGAACTCTTGACTAGGGGCGTGGCAATGCGGTAGACTGACCTTCACACAGGTTTTCTTGGTTGAGGACTGAGTAGGGCTGGGGCTGACTCAGACTATCATTGAATGAAGGACACTGACTCCTTATTAGTGAGCAGAGAGCTGGGTCTGAGGGCTGTAAAGTCTCTATGTTAGCCACAACTCTCAAGCTCACAGGGACACAGCCCTGATTTCTCAGGCCCCACTCTACCTAGTCTCCCTCTCTCTCATGAACCCAAGGACCAACATTTCTAAGTATTTAGAATAGATTCCTCCCTCAAGGGGCCTGACTTTGCACCCACGGTCCTGAGTCTGATGAGGTTAGAGAGCAGTTCAGTTCCTCCAAGCCCACTCCTCACCCTGTAGTATAAACCCAGACCAGGTTCCAACCACGACCTTTCAGGGCCTGGAGTCAGTGAGGCCTGAGACCTGTGTGGTGCCCAATACAGAGCTGGCACTCATTAAGGATCCTCTTTTTTTTTTTGAGACAGAGCCTCAAGCTATCTTCCTGGGTAGAGTGCCATGGCATCACAGCTCACAGCAACCTCCAACTCCTGGGCTCAAGCGAGTCTCCTGCCTCAGCCTCCCAAGTAGCTGGGACCACAGGCGCCCGCCACAACGCCCGGCTATTTTTTGGTTGCAGCTGTCATTGTTGTTTTTGGTGGGCCCAGGCTGGATTCGAACCCATCACTTTAGGTGTACGTGGCTGGCGCCGTAGCCACTTGAGCCACAGGCACCGAGCCAAGGATCCTCTTGAATGAATGACAGTCCCACCTCTAGCCACCATGTCCCTTCTCAATCTCTGCCTTTAGCAGTGATAAGGTCCATTTACTTCAGAAATACAGAGATGGCTGGTGTTTATATCTTCACCACCCTCCAGCCTCCCAGCAAGTTCTAGTTTTCCTCATGACTGCCTTTAGACATTGAAAATTTTCAGTATGAAAGAACTCACAACCCATTCCAACCTTCACAGAACTGGCAGACTAATACTGGATCTGGTAAGCTGGTTTGATGTCCATTTCTTTTACACTATGGTCCTACCCAAGCTTCCCCTCTTAGAGTAGGAGGCAGACATACCTGTGCACGAGGCTGGAGACACATCAAGCCTGGGGTGCCAGGTTTCCCAGGCTAAGTGTCTAGAGAAGGCATCCGAATCCCTGGGATCTGCTACTCAAAATGACGTAGGTCTGTAACATCCATCTTATCCAGTAACTGATTTCTCTCTTAGAAGAATAATACTCATGGGAGATGGAGCTTCAGGTAGGCTGAAACAGCCCATTTGGGGCCTGAATACTGTTTAATGTGGAAAAGAGTATTTGCATGCTAGGGAAAGTGTCTTGGTGACAAAGCTCCAGCTGTAGGAGTTAAGTGCCTGCAGCCCCCTCTCTGTCATCCCTGCTGTGCCAGGCATCTTCAGCATCCCCCACCACTGAAACTCTAGACTCAGAAATACCTCACTCAGCCACTGGGTAGCCATGATGCTGGGCTTCTGCAACTTAAGGTCTTGCCTTGGTGCTACTGTACCTTCACGAAAAGGAAGGTCTTTGTTAAACTGTTGGGAACTAAAAGAATTCAGTCTAGGGCTCATAAGTTCCAGTATACATCCCCAGGGTCTCTGACCATGAAATGGGACTTCAGTGGCCTCTTTCTTTTCCTATCAGATGACTGACAAGCCTTTCTCCACCTGAGTGGTGATGACTTCCTGCATAATCTAATTTTTTCCTTCATAGAAGATTTAGGACAATGGTTCTCATAGAGTGGTCTTTGGACCAGCATTATCTGGGAACTTGTTAGAACTACAAATTCCCTGGCTCCACCCAAGACCTACTGAATCAGAAGCTATGGAGGTATGACCATGCTGTCCATATTTTTTTTTGAGACGGAGCCTCAAGCTATCCCCCTGGGTAGAGTGCCATGGCATCACGCTCACAGCAACCTCCAACTCCTGGGCTCAAGCGAGTCTCCTGCCTCCGCCTCCCAAGTAGCTGGGACCACAGGCACCCGCCACAATGCCTGGCCATTTTTTGGTTGCAGCCATCATTGTTGTTTGGCAGGCTGGGCTGGGGATTCGAACCCGCCACCTTAGGTGTATGTGGCTGGTGCCTTAGCCGCTTGAGCCACAGGCGCCGAGCCCTGTCTATATTTTAAAAAGGCCCTCAAGGGATTCAGATGCATGCTTAAGTTTGAGAATCACTGGTATAGTATCACCTAAGAGACCCAAGCAGGACACCTCATTTAGTGATCTCCATGCAGAGAACTTGCCCAGGTGCCTGTAGCCTGCAGCTATGGAGTGTGTCTCCCCAAGGAAGGCAGAGTGTCCTACCTTCCACATTTCCAGCAGATAGCCCATCACCTGACCCCTGGCTCTGAACTGGGAATCTGCTGAATGCCTCTTCATGAGTTTTTTTCTTCCAGAAGGTGCAGGAGGAATTCTAATGGCTCTAGGCATTGCCATAGCAACTGTACCTTTTTGAAGCTGTCATGGACTACAGGAGCAGGGAGTAAGCAATGAAGAAGAGCCTGCCAGCGCAGAAAGCACAACAGGCAGAAGAGTTGCTCTGACAGTAAATGGAAGCTCAGCATGGCTGGGATTTATGGACCAGAACTTGGTGGAGCTGTTGCTTCCTCAAGACCCAGGATGTCCTTAGGTCTTTAGTGCTACACACAGCACCAGCCCTGCTGTGGTGCTGCATATAACACTGTCAGTATATGTCTCTCAAAAAAATCAACTACTTTGGTTAAAGCGGGCTCTTAAATGACCACAGCAATTAAGAAGGAAGCACACAGTATCAGATGAGCACCTGTGTTTTAGGTCAAGATTGAGGAAAGGGACAAACATCAGGATTCAAAGAGGCAACTCAGATGCCTGAAATAATAATGGATAGTCTAGCTCTAAAAGAAATCAACTGTCAGGCTCAGCACCAGCAGCAAAGTGGTTAGGGCGCCAGCCACATACACTGAGGCCGGCAGGTTTGGCCCAAGCCTGCTATAAACTATAATGACAACTACAACAAAAAAATAGCTGGGTGTTGTGGAGGGCACCTGTAGTCCCAGCTACTCCAGAGGCTGAGGCAAGAGAATCGCTTAAGCCCAAGAGTCTGAGGTTGCTGTGAGTTGTGATGCCACAGCGCTCTACTAAGGGTGACATCATGAGATTCTGCCTCAAAAAAAGAAAAAAAAATCAACTGTCATCCTGAACTTACATAACAACAGAACACAGAACACAATATATACTTGAATGCAGGTATCAAAGCCCTCATGGCCCTCTCACCCCCCTCCCACTACCCTCCAGGTGCTGGTAACAGTGCGAGGCCAGGGCTCTGCACCTCTCCATGTAGGTGAAGAAGTCAGTATTCCTCATCGGTAAAGACCCGGCCCAGGAGACACTGCTCACCTGCCTTTGGTAACCAGCTGGCCAGAGCGCCCAGCTGCTTGGAGGCCACTGGTGCTTGTAATCTGTTCCTTTGGCTCTTTCTGTCCCATAAGAGGGAAACAGCTCAAGTGACGAAAGAGGAGGTGGGATTCTGCCTCACCCTCAGGGGGACAGTGTACAAAGCGTGGGAAAACAGGATAGTGAGGGACACATGGGGTCACCAGAGTCACCTCCAAGACCTGTGGTACTCTCACACCTGATCTCACCATCAGTTGGCACTGTGTCTCCAGAACTTTCCATATGGTCACACTCACCGTTACCATCTCTGACCCTCCCAGGCAAGCAGGAATCCCTGTTCCCTGAGTGTGTGTGGGTCCTTTCCTCTGCCTGAGCCAGCATGAGTCCCCAGCGCCTCAGTCCACCTGCGGGCTGGGCAGGCTCCAGTAGGGAGAGCTTCCTCCTGAGGCTCGGGGAGATGTTCTCCACACTAGAGCCAGCCGCTAGTCTCCTGTTTTCCTTTTCATACTCTCCCAGCTGGAGTGATCCAGGCTGCACCTGCTCTCATACCGCGCACTTAGGACACTGAGGGCCTCGCCCGACAGGGCACGGTTGCATCCACACCACCTGCCTTGACCTCCTTTAGGAATGGGAGTAACGAGAGTAGGCAGGTGGAGAGGAAAGGGTGGGAAGATTTAACCACTACCCTTTTGTTTCGCCCCACCGCTTCTTTCCTGGGTTACGAGGACCATCTCCCCGCCCCGCCCCTGGCATGGGGCGCCCCGTTCTACACTGGCAGCCTCAGGTCGGAGAGCAGGGGTCGCGGGGGATTGGGGCTCCTGGAAAGCCAGCTGTGGGCCCTCTCGCTTCATCCCAGTCACTGCCCTTTATAAATATTTATAGCAGTTCTT
Source organism: Otolemur garnettii (assembly GCF_000181295.1). Taxonomy (NCBI): domain Eukaryota; kingdom Metazoa; phylum Chordata; class Mammalia; order Primates; family Galagidae; genus Otolemur; species Otolemur garnettii. Next base: position 16,408,450 of record NW_003852417.1, read on the forward strand.
CTACTAAAAATAACATCCTGGAGCCCAGAGAGGAGAAAAACATAAATGAAAATCACCGGGAATTGGACTGCGATGGTCACGTGTGCCAGAGCCCAATGGAACCCCGGGGGAAGAGGCGGCGAGGGCGACGCCCCCTGGCGGCCCCGGCAGCGCCCCCGGCCCGGCCCGGCCCGGCCCGGCCCGGCCCCTGCACCGCGGCACAGCTCCTCCTACCGAGGAAGCCGCACGGCCCCTCCCCCGCGGGCTGCAGATCAGCGGCGCATCCCTGGGGCGGGAGGAAGCCTAACCAGAGTCAGGCTATTTTTAGTACTGTGGCCGGGGTGTGAATGTCTATAGAACTTTGCAAGGCCTGACGCCTTCTTTGCACGACAGAAGAAACCTGTTGGTTGTTAAAGGTCAAAGGTAAGGAGCAAACTTGTGTCCCCATGTTACTAGGGCGCAACCTGAGTGCTAGCCTGACACCAGGAGGAGATTCATCAGGTCACAAACACACACGGGCACAGCGTTTTTTCTTTTCTCTTTTCAACCTCCTGGTAAGCTCCTGATGCAGAAGTGAGACCATGCCCTGAGGGGAGTGATGGAGATGCTAGGACATGCAGGGCTATAGGGGAAGGCCCACCAGCTGCTTCGCAGTTCCCCGCCCCCCACGTCCCACCACTCTAGCTCCCCTCTCCCCGGCGGGTGAAGTGACGTCTGGCAGCCTGTGAGCTTGGTCCAGGTGTGCAGCGGAAAGATGGATAGGAATGTGCCTCTGGGGGAAGACCTTGCCTTCATCGGGTTGGTGCCAACTTGCTCGACGTCCTCTGAGCCTGTGCAAGACAGACTCACGGTTAGTCACGGGCGCTGCTGAGGGCTCAGGGCAAAGGCCTCCAACATCTGCTGTGAGGGAGAGGATCTGCAGGAATCGCGCCTGATAGGTGTGGGTGTACAGGGGCATCCTTCCTTCCAGTAGTACTTAGGGTCCTCTGCAGTTATTTCTTATGTCACTGGCTCAGGAAATGTTTTCATAGAGGAACAAATGAAACGACTGAGTCCGAGATACAAGGTTTAGAATGTGGTGGTTTCTTGAAAGGAACTGTGGCCCAGGAGAAGGGCAAAGAGGACCCAGATGTGCCTATAAATACTAAGCGGACCGGAAGGAAGCCTTACTTAGCCCCAGGCCAGCAGGGAGCAGAACTGGCGAGTCCCTGAAACTGAGGCATCTGTATTCCTATGCTTTTCATGTGACTCTCCACTGTTGGTGAGTTTCTCATAAATGCATGATGTGGGAGGACAGAATTAGGAGGCAGAAGACTCAGCTCTGACTCCAGTACTGACACCAACTCCTGGGGATGGGGCCTTAGCGTCATGTGCGCCAAGATGGGGTGGGCCAGACGGCTCTGACGCCTTCCTCTACACCCCAGCTCCCTCTGCCCCAGGGAGAGAAGGGCTCAGGCAGGCTTCTGCAGGGCGAGTTGGTTCCTGATCTTCTTTGCTGGCTGCAGCGCCTAGGCTTGCAGGCCTTGCCCTAATGTGCACAGTGTAGGGAGAAGCCTCTCTCCAAGCCCCTGGGGCTCTGTGATTTCCAGGGAAGGCATGTTGCCAGGTGCTGCCCACTCTGCAGCTCTGCACCATCCTGAGTCAGGTGGGGGAGGGCAGGCTGGGGGAGGCCGCATGTTGGGCTCCTTTCTTGGGATACTTCTACTTAGAAGGGTCTGAGAAAGTTCCTTTTCTGGAACTGTGGCCATGTTCTTGTTTTTTAACCCTTAAAAAGATATCTAATTTTTTAAAAATAAGAAGTGGGGAGGGAGAAAGAAGAAAAGATTTAGAAATAAAGAGGTCTCACAACTGCACCAAAGGAATTTATACTTGAAGGAGATGTTGAGAACTGACTGATCTTCAGTTACGTTTGTCCCTTTTAGGCAGCATAGCCAGTAGTTGTGGTATTTTGGAGCTGGGACTAGAAAGAGTTAAGGTTTTGAGTTGGAAAAGGGGGACTGACTAATTCCTCAAGGTGAGGGCACTTGCCTGAAGGCAAGTCTGTACTTTGATTCATTTGTTCCTCAGGAAATAAGAAGGTGCAGCCTGGTGGGGCACCTGCATGCAAGCAGCTAGTTCTGCTTTGTAGTCACTGTGATCCTCAAATGTGTCTGTGGGTCAGGAGCATGGGAGGCAGAGCAGCCTGGGCGGTGGCCATGCTCACCATCACCAGGGCTCATTTCTTTCTTTTTTTTTTTTTTTTGAGACAGGAGCCTTAAGCTGTCCCCCTGGGTAGAGTGCTGTGGCATTTCAGCTCACAGCAACCTCCAACTCCTGGGCTCAAGCAAGTCTCCTGCCTCAGCCTCCCAAGTAGCTGGGACCACAGGCGCCCACCACAACGCCCAGCTATTTTTTTTTTTTGGTTGCAGCCATCATTGTTTGGCGGGCCCAGGCTGGATTCGAACCCGCCACCTTGGGTGTACGTGGCTGGCACCTTAGCCACTTGAGCCACAGGCTCATTTCATCCAGCAGTGTCAGGTCTGCCTGACAACCACTGGACACAGGGGACACTAGGCCATGTCTGAGGACCAGGCTCAAAGATAATGCAGTGACAGTCCCTGGCCCAGAAGCAGAGCCAAGCGGGAAGGCTGGGGCAGAAGGGAAGGTGCAGTGGGCTCTGAAGAAAATCCTGTGTCCCCATCTGTTCAGATGAGTCTGGCCTAGGACTGACAGGGCAATGAAGAAGGGAGAGGGCTGGGGAAGGGCAGGGTCATGCTCTATACTCACCCCAGCTTCCTCTTTGTCTGGGCTCCTCTGCTAACCTATAGCAACATGGGCAGAAAGAACACACTGAGGTCACACCCAGGGTCTTCTCAGTCTGGACCTTCTCCCATGGGGCTTTTCTGACCCATCCACCTCATGGACTTCTGGACCTGCCTCTCCCCTTTGTTATTTAAATGTTGACTGTTCTCAATCAGGTATGATAATGGGGTACAGTCATGCTATCTGCAATGGCCAAAACAAAAACAGAAGAAAAATGACAAAGAATGAAGTGGAATCAAAGCCCCCTTAAATTAGGGAGCAGTTATCTTAGGGGGTAAAGGTCATCTGGTTCTGAAAGTTAACCAAGTGAAAATGAGTGAGCCTGTGATTAGGGCGGGCTTTTCCTCCCACAGACCTGTACTCCGGCATCATGCCATACCAGGTTCTAACTCACCCGGGAATCTCAGCACTGCTGGGACCCTCAAGAGCTTGTGTTTATTCTCACAGAGGCTCTCTGCTGTGCAGATGTGCACTGGGGACATCTCTCTAAATGCACAAACTGCACTTATAGCTCCCAACTTCAGGGGTGGCAGGTTCTGGGAGAGGAGATTCTGAAGGACACAGAAGCATAAATGAGGCTCTGGAGAACTGGAGGGCTCTGAGGTGATATGGGTTGTGTTAGCCTGTCACTCATCTGTATAGTCCTGGTTACACTAAGGGTGACAAGATACGAGGTAGGAAGGGTACCCCAAGAGAGCAGAAACACTCCCCAGGACACAGCCACACAGAGCCAGGGTGGAACAGGAAGAGGTGTGAGGGGTGAATATGGCTGAAAAGCCTGGCTTGGTCCAAATTCTTCAAAAGTGCCCATTTGGCTCTCCCTGGCTTTGTATTGAGTGGCTATATTAGCCTGACTGGGTGCTGGCCAAGTTGGGTATATATTAAGTCAGCATGATTCCAACCCCAAACAAGCAAATATTCTCTCTATGGTTGGTAGTAATTGATCTCTAATGCCCAGAGGACTGTAGCTACTGCTAGGTCAGTTTATAGTAAAATTTCATGCCTAGATCATGGCAGAGAATCGGAAGGTCTACCCATAAAAACAGAGTCTCACAACAATGCCAATATATAAGAGCCACATAGTAGCTTCAGGAACATATCCTAGGACCTATATAATGTTAACATTTAAAAAAACTCTTTTTAAAATTCTTAAAACATTTTTTGAAGAATGTTTAAAAAAAGTCTTAGGCTCACGCCTGTCATCCTAGCATTCTGGGAGGCTGAGGTGGGTGGATTGCTTGAGCTTATGAGTTCAAGACCAGCCTGAGCAAAGGTGAGACCCTGTCTCTACTGAAAATAGAAAAACTGAGGCAAGAGGATTGCTTGAGCCCGAGCTGGAGGTTGCTGTGAGCTGTGATGCTATAGCACTCTATCCAGGGAGAGAGCTTGAGACTCTGTCTCAAAAAAAAAAAAAAAAAAGTCTTAACATTCTTGCCCTTAGGGATGACACCCAAAAGCCACAGAAATGAAAATTCAGGCATCCTCACAAAAAGATTTCACATAGACATATACAAACTCTGGTATTTGTGCTGAGAGAGAGGAGATCTAAGGGCAAAACACGAACAGAAGAGATGTTGACAGGCGACTTAGGTGCTGACAGGGTGCCCTGAGGCCTGGCAAGGGCAACCACACCCAATTCACCTGTGAGCCCCGGCCTGCTTTCAGACTGGGGCCAGGAGGAAGGCTTAAGTGAGGAGCAGAGTCCTAGGTTTGCTTTAGGAGAGTAGAGGGAAACTGAGGAGAGGTCATAGGGAAAGCCACCAGGGAAGGGAGGGCATGTGGGACAGGAGGCCAAAGAAGCAGCTGTTGCGTCTTCAGCTGGGAACATTCCACGTGAATGCTGGATTGGTTGGTGTGCATGTGTTTTCAGAAGTGTGAATTTACCTGTGTATTTGCTCTTTACCTTGTGCCCTTCTGCCTCCCTTGCTGTCTGCATGGGGACATCGGTCATCTCTGCATATTCTATGTAGCGTTTCTGGATGTGTGAAACACTGGGGCTCTCTAACTTTACCTTTTGATGTCAATGCCAGATAGGTCATTCTCCTCAGTTCATCACAGGCACTGTCCCCGCCCCCCAGGCCTGGCTCTTATTCACTAGGTGTGGTCAGCACCTGCAGGATGATTTCCCTCTTCTCCCAGTATCTTCCTCAGCAATCTCAGTGCCCCTTTCTGGTAAATTCGTTGCCCTCTGAGGAGCCAGCGACCTCCCTCTGTTATCCACACTGGCCCGTTTGGGCCAGCAATGCGTCCTTACCTGCATCTCCTACTCAGTCAGCTTCTCCCCTTCCTTAAGGCATTTCCACTCCACTTAGTCTACTAGTTCTGCTCAGCCCCAAGCGTGGGTGTTGGAGTTGGAGATACCTGTGCCAAAGGCAGGCTCTGCCATTTGTAACCTGGCAGGTTATTTCACTCCTCTTGGCCAAGTCTAGAAATCTTCCCTCAGAGGGCTGTGAAATTGAACCAGGGCGTGTTGTGTGCTCAACATTCAACAGGCATCCGTGAGGGGGCTGGTGCGCCCCCCTCCCCTTTCTACCTTTGCCTCCTTAGGGTGACCACTCCATTCCTCTCCCCAGTAAGGAGCTCCCAACCACATCACCCTAGTTACTGCCTTTGATTTGTTCAGTTACTGACAGCTCCCAGTGTTGTAGGCACTGGGAATACCACATGAACAAAACAGACTGAAATCGCCACCTTAGGGAGCTTACAGAATGAAGGAATCCAGCTCTAGTCACCTTAATAAGTCATGGAAAAACAACTAACTCTCAAGTATCCAAAGAGAATTTTGTTTTCTGTTCAGTATGACATAGAAGGATGCAGATTAGGGCACGAGTCTAGAGTCAGAAAGACCCAGTTCAAGCCTGACTTCTGCCATGTCATGGCTACATGGACAAAATCTCTCTGAGCCTATTTCCTTCAGAATATTCAGTAAAATGGGAATATTCTGCTCTGGTTCACAGTGTTGTTAAGGATCATAGGGGATCACACATGATCATTCAGTGCTCTTCCCAGGTGACAAGCATTAAAAGGTTTTATATAAAATGAAGCCAGGAAGGCATTATTGTCCTTTGCTGACAGCTTTCTTCTTTTATTCTTCCATGAAGCCACAAAACCATTTGGCTATTCTAGCTCACAATAACCTCCTCCTTTCCAGAAACCCTTACTGTACTTACACATGCAAAGCTTTATGATTAACTTTTTCTGTCACTTCATTTTTACTCTTGTTTATCTTGCATGTCTTAGTCTCGCTTTCCTAATTAGGTTATAGACTCCTTGAGGCAAGGGGTCACGTTTTGTATTTTACTTGTATCTACTTCCTGGATTCCAACCATCTATCACAGTATCAGGAAGAAGCTTGACCTTCAGATGGGAGAAGTAGGTGTAAGGAACTGCAGGGGCCTGAAAGCTTTGGGAAAGGTGGTGGCAGGAAGGAGTCAGAGACAAGGGGGGTTCATTCATGGGGTAATAGCTCTGCTCCCCATTCAATCTAGGGGTCCTGCGGAGCTGCCTTTACCTCTCTCTTTCCCATTCTGCATCTTCTCTTCTTCTTCCTCTGCACCTTCCTCTGCTGTGAAAACAAGTCCAAGGAGGCCAGTGACCCTTCAGTGTCACAAGCATAGAAAGAAGGTAACTTCTGAGGCTAGGATCAAACCCCAGCTACAGCTGCAGGCCTCCAAGGGTGCTCAAACTCATCCAACCTGCACCTGTGTGGTCCACACCCCAGCAATGTTGGATAGGGGCCCCTAAGCTCTGAGCCCACAAGCAGCAGCACAGTCTGATGTCACCTATCCTGCTGCTGGCTTCTCTGGGGGCCAGGGTTGGGGCATGGCGTACCTGCCTCTCCTCTATGCTTCTGTTCCCTGAGGTGCTGACATCTACCAGGGATATATCTAATATCTTGTTTTCAGTTTCAAGAAAGCAGCTGTAAAAGTACACAGTGGGGGAATACCTAGAGTAATATTAGTTTCTGTAAAAAAAAAAACAAAAAACCCAAAAACAACCCCCACCAGGAGTTATAGCTGATGACAAACTTAAAAATGACTACAAAGTGGCTGTTTAGGCAAAGCTAATGTTCATGAAGGTGCTTTCTCAGGGGCCCATGCAAGGGGCCACGGATGCCCCAGGCTCTGTAGGATCGAGATTCCCCTGTGATAGACAGCATGTGCTCAGTCCGGGGTGCTCACTTTGATTTGTGGGGTCTTGGAAAACTGGACCACATCCTTGTGGTCAAGCAGGGTGGTGAAGTGTAAAGCATGCCACATTCAGAATGGCTGACAGAATTGGGCATGGGAGCCCAAGGAAGACAATATGCATCAAAGAGCCATGTCATCTGCCACCACACGCTCCAAAGGCCAACCTGCAGGGGGGCATTGGGCTTATTCTGGGCGGCTTTTGGGGGGTGGAGGAGGGGTCAAGGATAAATCAGTTACAAAAAAGCAGATTTTGGTTTCCCAGTAAGGAAGAACTTTCCAGTGTTTAGAGCTGGTCACAGATGGACTCACTGGAAATATTCAAATAAAGGGCTTTTATATTAGGTGGCAAGTTGGATTAGATGACTTCTAAGACCCTTTCTAATTCTAGGATTCTGTTATCTGTGAAAATATTTTTTAAAGGACAAGAAGGACAGCCTGGCACCTGTAGCACAGTGGTTACAGTGCTGGCCATATACACTGAAGCTGGGGGGTTTGAACCCAGCCCAGGCCAGCTAAACAACAATGACAACTGCAACAAAAAAATTAGCCAGGTGTTGTGCTGGGTGCCTGTAGTCCCAGCTACTTGGGACACTGAAGCAAAAGAATTGCTTAAGCCCAAGAATTTGATATTGCTGTGAGCCGTGATGCCACAGTACTCTACCGAGGGTGACATAGTAAGACTCTGTCTCAAGAAAAAAAAAAAGATGAGAAGGACAAGCTATGGATATATATAGTATATGTATACCATAATGTATCTAAAAATAATCTGAGTATCTACTGTCATCATAACAAAAACCTGTAAAATTACTATCAAGGACATAGTAAAAAGCAAAGGTGTTGGGCAAGACTGTTCCATCCATTGAGAGATGGCCACACTCAGATGTGAAGGGGGTTTGCGTCTTCCGCCCATCGAGAGATGGCCACGCTCACAAGTAAAAGGGTTTACTTCCATATCTCATAGGGACACCGTGCCATGTGTGGATTCAGTGCATGGGTAAGTAGAGCATGGGGGAAGGGGCACTTGTGGGACTCTGGGTTTGCCATCTTGTCCTAGGTGGGATAAAAGCACTGGCTTTCTGTTCTGAAGACCTAGGCTGTTCTAGGGCCAGCCTTGCCCCTCATGATGCCCAACTTTAGGCAGGTCACTTTTCTGATACTCACTACATTTCTAAAGTAAGGTGACAGGTCAGTGTGATCTCTAAGGTACCTTCCAAATTATACTCCACAGTTTTGTTCAAACCATCCTTTCCTATTAGGAGAGGTTGCTGAGTATCCCTATAAACTTTTAGCTGGCCCCGGGCTGCATTTGAACCCGTTAGCTCCAGTGTATGTGGCTGGTGCCCTACCCACTGAGCTATGCATGCCACCTAAACTTTTAATCTGTGAAGTTGTTTGGTCTCTATGTGCTTATGTTTAATGAAGTCCAGTGTCCTCTCAGCCTGGTGTGATGAGTTTGGGAGCCACTTACTGTGCATAAACCCTAACAAGTGGCCCTAAGGCACAAGTGTGGTTAATTTCCATGGTTTGAAATCCCCTAAGATATCCTCTTAATGTGAGATTTCTGTCATCTGTGGAGAGCTATAGGAAATGGGGGCTGAGAAACTACCAGAATGGAGAAATGGCCCAATAAATCTCCCTGAGCAAGAGAATCAGCATCTTAACTGGAAAGATCAACTCAGGCCACATACTCATTCTCTTCTATATGAAAACAGGCAGACTTGAGAGCAAAGCTGTGGGCCAGACCTTGAGTGGTCCCATGACAACCCTAAAGGCACATGCTTTCTCCTATGAATGTCTCAAAAAAAAAAAAAAATCCAACTCTCATCTTTCCTAAGAATGTTTGAGTAAGTATGTGTTTTAGTGTTCCATGGATTAGCTAGTTTATATTTTTATTTAATAACCCTGTTAAGCTATGTCAGGGTATTTAAAAGCACTACTACAGTGCTTAGGAAGGGAAGCCATGTGTTTAATACGTGACACAAAAATCCTCCCACTGTAAAATAATTAGTAAATATCTGGCAGCTACGTAACTGATGGAGTCACGGGGATACTTAGAGATGTGATGATACGTGAATGGCCTTTTTACTTTCTCTCTCTCTCCTTGGTTTTATGTAAGGTGACATGCCATGAGGTAAAGGTCTCTGAGAAGTCTCTGAAGTGGCTGAGTGATGGAGAGGCTGAGAAAGAAGTCACAGGTGAGACCAAACCCGAGGCGAGGCGTGGCGGAGGCGACAGACTCGGGTCACGGACTTGGAGTGAAATCTGAGCCTGGTCACAGACAAAAGAGGGAGTAGGGTTTCAAAACCAAATCAGATAGGAAAGAATAGAGAAAGTCCTGACGCTTTTGTGGCTGATTCGGTTCCAGACCTCTGGGAAAGCTTCAGAAGGAGCCGGGCAGTCAGGCCTGGGGAGAGAGCAGCTGTGGACAAAGCACAGGTGGAAAGAAAGGCTGTGTAGGGCCCTGACTGCACTTAGAGGGCTGGGTTTCGTGAAGTTCAGGTTGCGTGTGCTCCACGAGAGCGTTCTTAAGATAAGCCTGACCGTGTCATCGACTCTGTGCAGTCCCTGTGGGGAGGGCTGTGGGTGGAGAGGTCCAGTGTGCTCCTGGAAGGCAACAGCTGAGTGGGGAGATGAGGGGTGTGCCAGGAGGAGAGACTGTTGGTGCGGGGGGAGGGGGGTGCAGAAGGGGGCCGGGCGGGAGCTCTGGGTTTCACCTGAATGGAGCTCCTTCACCAGGGATGACATGGTGTTGGTGATGGAGTCCGCAGCCACCAGCAGGTCATTGCGGAGGTTCCTCCTCGTACCTGAGGGGAGTCAGAGCAGATGGCGATGCCGGGTGGGTGGGCACTGGGGACACATGGTCCAGAAAATGCCTCAGCTCTGCCAGACCTGTGGACCTAAGTGGGTGGGGCAGTTCCACCTGCCCCCAGGCATATCCAGAGCATAGGGTACCAAGTCTATGGCAGTCTCTCCCTCTGCCTCATGCCTGAAGAGCAGGACCCATCAATTCCATGCTTCACAAACAACGGAAAGAATTGGGTTCCAGAACAGATGTTCCCCTGAGGTGTTCCTCAGCCTCAGGTGGGGCTTTCCTACCCAGCACAGCTCTCACCTCCCAGTCCCCAACCCCAACAAGACTTCTTTCTCAACCCCTGCCCAGCCACTTAGCACTGTTGGTCAGTAGCTTCTCGTGGCTGTGGCAATTCCAGGTTCACTGTGCCTTCAGCAAGGTCCTGCCTATTTAGAGTACTACCCTTTCTGTTTATGCTTGCTCTAAAGATGTTCCAGACTGAATACATGACTTTGGGAATTGTTCCATTCAGTTCCTCTGGAAGAGGCAAGGCCCAAAGGGCAAGGTACTTCCCACAACCCAGAAAAAGGAGCAGCGAACCCCAGGAGGCCTGTTCTTGGCACTGACACAAAGCCTACAGACCTCCCCTTGAAGACCTGCCCATCTATGAGAAGGGGCTAGCACTTGACTTATTTATACTTACTGTGAAAATCAGACCATTTAAAGCTAAGAGCACAAAAGAAAAGAAACTGGAAAAATCTCAGCAGGACCCTCGTACATGTGTCCAAGCTCCTCTGGGTCCCACTGTACTCTGCTCCAGAAACTCACCTTGTGCAAAGGCCTCCTGCACGTCTCCCCCAACTCCGCTCAGCGTGTCCTGGGGACAGTGGGTGGGCGTGGAGCCGGCCGACGCAGAGCGCACTGGCATGGGCATCGGGCGACCGCCTCCGTGAGTGGGAGATGTTCGCGGGGACCCTGTGGCCTGAGCCTGGGAGATTCAAAGACATACAATATGTTATCTCAGGTATCTGACCTCTTTGAGGACAGGAGAAAGTCCTTTTTCTCAGTCAGTCTGAGCTGCCAGCAGGCCTCAGTTCAGTGGTACGTGATCACACTTGAAAGGAAGGGGTCAGGCTGCCTCTAGGACTGGAGAGAGGAAGAATGGGGGAAAAGAAAGGGGCGGGGCAGGGGACAGAGCACCACAAAACAGACTGAGAAGGGCGGGAAAGAAGAGGCTCACTCAGGAGGACTGGCAGGCGGACCGAGCAGAGTGACTGGTGGGGGATCCAGAAGGGGTTGGCTCACATAGGGGAGGAATAACACACAAACATCATTCATTTCTGTTTGCAAACATGTTCATGTACACAATCTCATTTGATCTCCCAATAGCCCATAGGTACAAAGGGCGTATAATTTTATATCTGTTTTATGGAAGACAAACAAGGATGAAAAGCTAAGAGCACCACTGTGTCAGGTAGCATAGCCCACCAGTAGGAGAGGCGAGAATAACCCTTCCCACTCTACCACCCAGAGAGCACCAGCTGCTTCCTAGCAGTGCGGCCTGAGGCCGGGCACGCTGCACACACAGCAAGGCTTTCCACTGGCCACGTCGTGAGGATGAGGCATGAATGGACACTTTTCTCATGAAGGCCCTAGTAGAGTTGTAGAGAAATCTTGGAATAATGGGATAAAATAAATACAAGAGGAAAACTAGTTCAGGGCAGCTTGCTGAGATTTGGATTTGCTGCTCTTCAGAGTGTGGCAGGTAGACAGGGGTTTTCTGAGGAAGCAAAACTCGGAAAATACAAGGTGACGTGTGAGAATGAGTTCAAATGAAGACAGTTATCATTCTGGGGCTCTAGACAGAAACCCCACAAACAAACAGAATCTGCCCCTAGTGGGCAAATGGGCTGGGTGCACGAGGCTTACCACAGTGCTTCAGCCGTGTGGGCGCTGAACTGAACAGAAATCATTGCGTTCTGTGGTGTTTACTTTGATTCATTTGTGTGTATGTATTTTGAGAAATGTTAGAAGTACAGAAAATGGATTAACGCATTCCAAATTAATAATTATAAATACTGTGTTAATTTTACTTCAATCTAATAATGTTACAGATAAATCTGAAGATCTCTTTGATCACCAAGTCTTTCCTGACCCAGTCCCTTCCTCTATTGAGAGGCAACCATTATTATCAAAGATTTTGGTCGGAAACTTTTTACCTAAGTGTACATATCTAACTATAATACGTATTTCACACTTTTAAATTCTGCATGAATGGTATTATCTTGCATATCATTTTGCAATTTGCTTTTATCACTTAGCATACTTTCTGAGATTGATCTATGATACAAATATAACTTAGACCAGCGGTTCTAAACCTGTGGGTCGTGACCCCTTTGTAATAATGGAGATACATCACGGCATTAGGAAGGTTGAGAACCACTGACTTAGACCCTTATGCCATGTTATGAAAACTAACTCAAAATGCTGGGAGGCTGAGGTGGGTAGATAGCTTGAGCTCACAAGTTTAAGACCAGCCTGAACAAAAGCAAGACCCTCATCTCTACTAAAAAATAGAAAAACTAAGGCAAGAGAATTGCTTGAGCCCAAGAATTTGAGGTTGCTGTGAGCTATGATGCCATAGCACACTACCCAGGGCAGCAGCTTGAGACTCTGTCTCAAAAAAAAAAAAAAAAAAGCTGTTGTTGTATTACCTTTGATGTTGTACATGTAATCAAAATGTCTCCCTTTCAATATTTCCTTTATCTTCAGGTCAAGAAAAAAGTATATGTATATATCTCCAATAAGCACATGACTAGATGCTCAAGAGTATTACATGTTAAGGAAGTGAAAATCAAAAGCACAGTGAGATACTACTTCATACTCATTAGGATGGCTTTAATAAAAAAGATGATAACAAGTACTGGCAAGGAAATGGAGAAGCTGGAACCCTCATATACTGCTAGTAGCAATGTAAAAACAATCTGAAAGTTCCTCAAAAGGTTAAACATTGAGTATCCTAATACCCAGCAATTCTACTCCTTGGTATACCCATGAGAACTAAAAACATATATCCACACAAAAACCAGTATCCAAACGTTCATATCAACATTATTCAAAACAGTCAAAAAATGGAAACAACTCAAATGTCCATCAACTGATGAATGATTTAAATAAAATATGGTATATTCATACAATGGAATATTATTCGATAATAAGAAGTATTGATACCTGCTACAACACAGATGAACCCTGAAAACATCTGCTAACTAAAAGAAGCCAATCACAAAAGACCACATATTTTATGATTCCATTCACACGAAATGTCTAGAATGGGCACATCCAGAGAGACAGAAAGTAGACTGGTGGTTATATGGGGCTGGGATCAGGGTCTGGGGAAGGATGAGAGACTGCTAATGGGTACAGGGTTTCTTTTGGGGGGTGATGAAGTGTTCAGGAATTGATTATGGTAATGGTTGTACAACTTTGTGGATATAATAGCTGAATTTCATGTATGTATTTATTTTTTATTTTTTGAGACAGAATCACACTCACTTGTCCTGGGGTTGAGTGTCATGGCATCATAGCTCACAGCAGCCTCAAACTCTTTCGTTTGAGACAGAGTCTCACTTTGTTACCCTTGGTAGAGTGCTGTGGTATCATAGCTCACAGCAACCTCAAACTCCTGGCCTTAAGCAATTTTCTTGCCTCAGCCTCTCAAGTAGCTGGGACTGTAAGTGCCTGCCACAATGCCTGGCTATTTTTAGAGATGAGGTCTTGCTCTGGCTCAGGCTGGTCTTTAAACCTGTGAGCTCAGGCAATCCACCTGCTTTGGCCTCTCAAGTCCTGGGATTACAGACTTGAGCCACCGTGCCCACAACCTCAACCTCAAGCTGGAACCTCTTGCCTCAGCCGTCTGAGTAGCTGGGACTACAGGTACCTGCCACAATGCCTAGGGTGACCAGACCTCCTGATTTTGGCGAGACAGTCCTGCTTTTCAACAATTTGTCCCGTGTCCCGCGGCGTTTTAAAAAAGTCCCGATTTTTGGAAAGAATGCACGAATGGACGGGAGAACAAGAAGGGAATATACAGTTTTCGGCTGCCATATGGCTATTTTGCCAGAATATGAGTTTTATATTATTTTTGTTAATTTTATAATGTTAAACTGTAATAAATAATTTCTGAGAAGTGATTATCGAGAACTACTTATCAAAGTTTGCCTTGTTGTCAGGCCCTGCCCTGCGCCATGGCCTGCCCCCTGCCATGGTGTCCCACTAATCTGGTCACCCTAACAATGCCCAACTAGTTATTTTTTAGAAACAGGGTCTTCTTTTGCTCAGGCTGGTCTCTAACTCCCGAGTTCAAGCAATCCTCCCTCCTGGGCCTCCCAGAGTGCTAGGATTACAGGCGTGTGCCACTATGCCCAGCCCCTTGAATTTTCTACTTTACAATAATGAATTGTTGGCCAGCTGTGGTGGCTCACACCTGTAATCCTAACACTCTGGGAGTCTGAGGCGGGTGGATTGGTTGAGCTCACAAGTTCAAAACCAGCCTAAGCAAAAAGCGAGACCCTATTTCTACTAAAAATAGAAAAAACTGAGGCAAGAGGATCACTAGAGCCCAAAACTTAGAGGTTGCTGTGAGCTATGATGACACTATTGCATTCTACCTATGGTGACAGCTTGAGACTCAAAAAACAAAACATAACAGGGCGGCCCCTGTGGCTCAAGGAGCAGGGTGCCAGCCCCATATACCGGGGGTGGCAGGTTCAAGCCCAGCCCTGGCCAAAAACTGCAAAAAACCAAAAAAAAAGAATTGTACCACATGTGAACTATATGCCAATAAAACCATTATTAAAAAGACACCATTGGCTGGGCGCCCATAGCTCAGTGAGTAGGGCACCAGCCACATACACTGAGGCTAGTGGATTCGAGCCCAGCCTGGGCCTGCTAAACAACAATGACAACGGCAATAAAAAAATAGCTGGGCATTGTGGCGGGTGCCTGTAGTCTCAGCTACTTGGGAGGCTGAGGCAAGAGAATCGCTTAAGCCCAAGAGTTTGAGCTTGCTGTGAGGTGTGATG
>NW_003852417.1:16424298-16424625 GCF_000181295.1 Otolemur garnettii
TTTTTTTTTTTTTGACAGTCTTTCTGTCATCCTGGGTGTCCTAGTTCATAGCAACCTGAAACTTGAGTTCAAGCAATCCCCTTGCCTCAGCCTCCCATGTAGCAGGGACTCCAGGCACCTCCCACAATGCCTGGCTATTTTTCTATTTTTTTTAGTAGAGATGTCATCTATTTTTTTGTTCAAGTTGGTCTCAATCTCGAGCTCAGGCAATCCACTCGCCTTGGCCTCCCAGAGTGTTAGGATTACAGGTGTGAGCCACCATGCCCAGCCATACTGGTTAACTTTTATAATAATTTTCCACTGACAAATACTTTCTTTTTTTTTTTT
>NW_003852417.1:16424845-16437368 GCF_000181295.1 Otolemur garnettii
CACTTGAGCCACAGGTGCCAAGCTGGCAAATACTTTCTACCTTATGAAATATTCTCTTCTATTTTTGTCAGCAGTTGTGAAACATTTCAGGGTATGTATCTTCTCTTCCCAGTTAGTTAATAAACTTAACATGAATCCTGTTTTGGCCAGATAATATTATGTATTATCACATATTAATCATTATAATTTTGGGGATCTCCCCACCTTTTATCCCATACTGCCCATCACCCCTTGCTTTTTGTCCATTTTTATAAGAGAATGGGCAAATAAATACAGATAAAATTCATGGCCTTTAAGATTTATACCAACTCTGTTGGTCTTATACCAACTCTGTCAGGTATAAGACAGAGTTGGAAAGAGCATGTGGGCAGCCAGACCTAGCAGTTTCAGCTAAGGAAGCTGGGGGCGGGGGGAGGATGAGAGAATTTGCAGAGGGAGCAAGAGAGCCCACTGCAGTGGGCTTCACAGGCAAGTCCTATGAGGCTGTATGGCTCGGGACCCAGGACGTCTCTAACGGGGTACATATATACTGGCAGTGCCCACGGCCTTTCCTGGGTGCTGAGGGGAACAGAACAAGGTGGTTGTTTGGGTTGCTTAGGCCGCCTCAAAAAAAGACCCCTGCTCCCCAGCAGCCAGGGGTTTTCCCACAGGCTTACAGTGGCACGAGGGAGACCTGAGAGGCAGTGAGCCCAGTGGTCTCAGTCCCAGAGAGGGGCGAGGGCCTTGATGGGGTCACATGTGGACCCTGGGAGCTGGAAGATCCTATGAATTCAGAAGCTCTGGCCACGGAGCAAGGAGTGCTGCCTGTAAGAATCAGGCCTCCCTGAACTGAGGACGTGAGGGGACAACCACTTGTAGTCTAAGTCTCAGGTACAGGTCAAGCTGGAGGTGTGGACACTCCTCCACTGAGGCTGCAGCACCAGTCTAAGTCCCTGAGGTACAGTCTGAGGGCACAGGAGAGGGGAAGATTCTCTAAGGTGCTGAGTTTGCCTAGAAATGCCTAGATTAAGTGTCCAGCTCTGACTGAGAACTCAAGATGGAAACTAAACCCAGTTAAAGAAAAAGAACAGCCTGTGAAATTCAAACTTGCTGTGCTGTAGGATAGTTATCTGGTGTCCCCTCAGAGGGCCAGCCCAGCGTTAAGTACATGGTGAGTACTCCTAAATCTCCCACTGCATGATGTGGGCCAGGCACCACTGCCTGAGGACTGCATGCCAGAGGCACAAGACCCAAGGTGAACACATAGGCTGCTCTTGAAGAGCATGAAACTGAACCTTTGCAAATATTTTAATATGAAAGTGATGAGGGGGATGAAACAAGAGGGTAAGGTGGACGGACACAAGAGCCCAAACTTGAGTATCAGGAAGGGAAACCTACTACCCACCTTAAACTTGAAACTCATCAGACCCTCTGCCTGGGATCATTGCCCAGAATATACCTGCTAAGGAAGATAAAACCCAATTCTAGAAGTTACCCTTGTTTAGAGCAGCTGAAAGAGAAAAGTGAAGACTGCTGATAAGGTGTCATTTGCCCAGGGGGCTCCTACCCCAGCCCTTGGCTTTAGGGTCACACAGATTTAAAACGAGGCTAGCTCAGAGCTGTCAGGCACCTCTGTGAATTCTGGTTGGGCAGAGTATACCAGTTTGGCCTTCGGGGGCCAGAGACACAGGCCACGGTCCAGCAAAATGCACATGCCTTAGCTAGGCCTGAGGCTGAGGGTTTAGGAAGTCTAGAAACTGGAGCTGACCTTGGACAAGGTTTACATGATTCGAGTAATGTCAACTACTGCTACTAGGTGGTTCTGACAAAAAAGCAAAAGGACCCAGCAAAGGCTCTTTTAATCTGTTGAAAGGATCATACGCTCTCCTGCTGCCAGGACTCTGCTTGCTGTCCCCTCTGCCAGGGGCATTTTGCCCCCTGCATTATCTGACTGGCTCCTATTGGTCCTCTGGGTGTCAGCTTTGCTGTCACCTCCTCTAGGATGAAGTGAGCTCTTTCTGAGATGCTCCCACAGAAGCCTGTCCTTCCCTGTCACAGCACTATCTCACGTCTTAAATTTCAACTTCTGCACCAATGTGCTTAGCACAGGTAAATTCTTAAATACTTGTTAAGTGACAATGAAGTGCATCAAGTTTCTGACCCTTCTTCTTCTGTAATGGAAAGTGGGAAAGTAGCCAGAGCAGCACTACTCTCCAGGGACTAACGAATCTATCAGGCATCAGCAAATCATTATGTGAAACACTTTAACTGGATAACTAGATGTGGTAGCCAGGCCTCTGAGATGGCCCCAAGTGACCCCTTCCCTGGTTTACACATCCTGGTGTGATCCCTTCTCTTGAACGTGGGCTGGGCCTGGTGACTCGCTTCCAATGAATTAGACAAATGGGATGTCACTTCCTAGATTAGACTATAAAAGACTCTGACTCTGTCTTGCCCACACACTTTCCTTCTCTCTCACTTTCTCTGGCGTGCTCACTCTGGGAAAGCCAGCTGCTGTGTAGAGCCCTACCTGGGGTGAGGAGCTTCTAGCCATCAGTCAGCACTGAAAAACCATGAGGATCTCAGTCTTGCCAACAAGCATGTGAGGTGCTGAGCCTCGAGGTGACTGTGGCCTTGGACAGTACCTTGGCTGCAGCCGAGTGAGATGCTGAGGTGAGTGACCCAGGAAGACAGCACACGATTGCTGGCCCACAGAAGCTGTTAGGTAACAAATTTTTGTTCTTCTGAGCAACTAAGTTTTGGGGTGATTTATTATGCAGCAAGAGGTAACTCAAATGCTAAGGTTAAAAAAAAATACATTATTACATCAGTCCTGTCTGATGACATCTGATTGATACATAGAGAAAGAATTTTGAGACTAGGACCAGAGTCCCTCAGAGGGACAGGCCAAAGACCCCAGGAAAGAGGCCTGTGGGTGATGAGAGAGGCAGGGACATGTACCCCGAAATCACCTTCCTGATCTGAGGACGTTGGAGGGTGCTAAGGACATCAGTCTGTCCTGCATGGAAAGACTCCACCTGTTTCCTTTATCAATAACTGCAGGACCCAGAGGCTGTGACGTCAGTGACTGTGAAGAGGAAGGGGAATTGTGGGCTCCACGACTGAGCGTTGGCTCTGACCACCACTGTGGGGTACTGTTAAGGAGGCAGCGCGGTTCAGGGAGAAGGGCCTGGAGGGAGAAACCGAGAGCTCCAGGCTCTTCTGAGTATGCAGCACACACTGTGTTTTTGAGGGCTCGGGGTTCTTATTTGTAAACTGAAGGGATCCAACTAGATGGCATCTGGGGGCATTTTTCAGACCTAGGATCCTCACCAGGTTAACCTCAGGCAGCGATGCCAAGTAACCCAAGCTTTGCCTCAGTGCTAGCCACTGCAGGGAAGGATGCTCTTCTGAGTGTCCCGGCAGCATGGCAGGGTCCCATCCCACATGCTCTGACTTTCCTTCCTCACAAGTGGAGTCCATACCAGGGCTGCCACCCATCCAAGCCTTATGCAAATGACACCAATGAACAGGGGCAGGGAGCAGACTGCTCTGCAGAGAAGGGGACTACCTCAAGAAATAGTTTGAAACAACTGCTTAAGTGTACACTGGCGTGTGTGGCACACACAGTTGGAGGCATGCTTGCAGGGCGGAGCAACATTCTCAAATAA
This sequence comes from Otolemur garnettii, assembly GCF_000181295.1. NCBI lineage: Eukaryota > Metazoa > Chordata > Mammalia > Primates > Galagidae > Otolemur > Otolemur garnettii. The sequence continues at coordinate 16,428,496 of NW_003852417.1, forward strand.
CCTCTGAATCTGGTTAGACTGACAGTTTCTTCATTCTCTGTACACCTGACAGGCTCGGGACAGACACACTGACAATCAAGATGAAATGCTGCATTGTGCAACTGCACCTCGTCTCAAAAGCATGCATGGGTTTTATGATCAGGGAGAAGGCCCTTCTCCATGGAAACTGCCTAGCGCTCCACTCAACGCAAACCCATCTAGATAAGCAGAACACTGGGAGGCTGGGAGGGCATCACAGTTGGCACTTTGAGATTATGCAAAACCCGAGAAACACACAGAAATCTGCGAAGGTAGCTCCCAGGGGTTGGGGGTAAGCTGTCCAACAATGGGTTTAAAACAATCTTGTGCTCCTGGGTTCCAGCTGCTTGTTAACCAAGGAAGCCTTGCAACATGTTAGTCAGTGCTTTAAGATTTCCTGATACAAGGACAGTGGGATCTTGCTGTAATACAACCTATAATAAGGGCCTGAATACAGCATAGGCCAGTCATGTGCCTAACCAATAACCAAACACAATAACTGCCCTGTATCTCAGGTTCTCTGAATACAGAGGTCCCTTGTAGTTGGAACAATTCTGTTGGAAATGCAGACCCGGAGAAACATACAATCTGAGAAGCTCCCTAGATTTCCGGTTTTTTGCTTTTCAAATGAGCAAAGACTGAGAACCCAAGGAAGCTAGGTATCATGTTCAAGAGAAGTGTTCAGAAATCATACTGGTAATTTCAGAGAGGCCGTGACCTCAGAAAAATAGCCTGTTTTCATCCAACATTTATTTTATATCCAAAGAGAATGAGGCCTAGAAAGGTCACAAGGGTCTCACACACACACACATCCCCAAAACTCAGTGGAAAGGCTAGGACTGGTAACCTGGTCTTTTAATCGCCTCCAATTGCTAGGACAAAACTAAATATTTAGGACAGCGGTTCTCAACCTGTGGGGCGCGACCCACAGGAACTGTATTAAAGGAAGGTTGAGAACCACTGATTTAGGATCATAGCACGATGACCTCTCACTACTGAATCTAACTATAATTTTCTATAGGACGATGTCACTTCCTGGAAGAGGGAGAAATGTGGGAGGGAAGAATGCAGAGATTATGGCTTAGTCTCTTATTTAAAATACAAATCTCATTGAAGCCAGAACAGGTAGAGAGAATGCCAGAGAAGGTGCCCTGAGGACACGGTGATCCTTCACCAACCCTGCATCTGAAATAGGGACCCACATGCTGTGGCCGAAAAAACTGGCCAGAAGACCGGCTGCACAGAGGGAAAGGCACTGTCTTCAGAAGGAAAGTGATGCTGCCCTGTTCTTGGCCACGCTTAGGCATCCCCAGCATGGTGCCTGGCACACAGTAGGGGCTCCAAAAATAGAATTTCCTTCCCTTCTTTTTGCTCATGGAACAGGTAAGAATTAATCTCCTTGGTGCACATGACAGGTAATCAGGCCCAGAGAGTCTTGTGGCAAAAAGCCTGATTGGAGAGTCAGTGCCCTCTGTGTAGCACCCGTAATGGCGCCCTCTACACACACACACACACACACACACACACACACACACACAAACACAGACACGCGCGCACACACCCAACTGCAACTCGGAGTTATGCTGTTATCATGGTAACAGAATGGAAGACACTTTAGTCTCCATTTCTATCTCTCTGATTCATGGACACCTGCCAGGTAGCAGATGGCCTGTGTGGACAATTACCTTCATTTTGCTGCAGTGTATTTAAATTAAACAAAGTAGCCTCTTTGCTGCCGATTTTCAGGGGCCCTTTCGGAAAAACAAAAAACAATGACGGGAGAAAAGCTGGGAATGTGAAATTTCGGCAAGGAAGCCATGAATGTATAGAGAGCTGGAATGTACGAAGAACAGACTCTGTACATTTTTTTTCTTCAAGAAAAAGTAAAAAACCCCACACAGTACTTTGGGCTGATGCTGGTGGTGACTGTGCCAGGAAGATGCAGCGTCTCATCAAAGTGGAAGTAAAAGGAGAGAAAGGTGACGAGAGTATCTGATGCTGCGCTGTCTGTCCTGCTGCAAGAGCTGGAAGTAACTGCCTTGCGGGACAAGAGTTATGACTGTCCGTGGTGAGAACCTCTCACACCATGGAGAATGAAGGTGGAGGAGAGGAGAAAGACAAGCACACGGTGGAGAGCAAAGTGGTGGGAGTGAATGTGCCAGGACAGCTGCCTGTGCTGGCACAGGTGCCCAGCCGAGATTAAGTGCAGCAGCAGAGCCTTTAAAAGGTAAACTTGGCTTCTGAACACCTGGGAGCAAGGCTGAAGACTTTTATGATGGCCTTCTTCTCTTACCACTTAACTTCCACTTATCTATCATGTACCATTTGGGAGGATGAGCCCACCAAAAAGTCTGCCATGAGGACCCTCTGCAGAGAGAGTCAACACCTGTTGGATCCCTACCATGTCAGGAACGTCAAGGTTCACACACAACCTGCCACTCAGCATGGTAGCTTTGGGCTACCCTGTAAGAGACAGGGAACAGCTATTGTAGGACTGCTGGGTGTCTCGTGATCACAGTGTCGACAACAGCAGAAGGTTACGGTTTTCAATCTTCACGATTCTGTCCCTATCCAAGTCATACACAGTTAAAGAGAAGACAAATCTTACTCTAAGACTTAAAGGTAGGGGGCAAGGTATCTAGTTATCTTTCTTATGGAAGGAGGAAGGTGTATTCTATTTCTGGGACAAAGAACCTATAAAAACCCACCATAAACCCACAAATCAAAGGTTAAACTTTTAGATAGGGAAACTCATAAATTCCAAGATTAGAATTACCTTCTTTTTGTTTGTTTCTCCTAGTCTGCCTATCCTTATTTGAAAATGGTATCCCATTAGTCCTCATTGTGAGATTTCAAAGCCAGTTCTCAGCGAAATGATCAGGGACCTCACTGAGAGAAAAATTCCTATAACATGAACACCCAACACTCGGATTTCATATTAGCAACAAAAATTAGGATAGGTTCCCAGGAGGATGTGGTCCTTATTCAGACAGCTAAATCAACTATTAGGAAGGCAGCTAGAATGTACCAGTGATGTTTTTTAATTTAGTGAGTCTTATTTATTTGCTTGTTTTCTTGAAACAGAGTCTCATCCTATCACCCTGAGTAGAGTGCTATGACATCATAGCTCACGGCAACCTCAAACTCTAAGGCAATCCTTTTGCCTTAGCCTCCCAAACAGCTGGGGCTACAGGTGCCTACCACTACTATTTTTTAGTAGAGACAGGGTCTTGCTCTTAAACTCCTGAGCTCAAGTAATCCACATGCCTTGGCCTCCCAGAGTGAGCCACTGCACCCAGCCCAATGAGACTAATGTAAATGCTACTTAGAGTAAGCAGAACTTGTGTGGTGGGGTACAGCACCCTTATTTAACAATGACACTCGTGGCTCAGCACCTGTAGCTCGGTGAGCAGGGCACCAGCCACATAAACCTAGGTTGGCGGTTTCGAGCCTGCCCCAGACCTGCTAAACAACGAAAACTGCAACCAAAAAATTGCCAGGCATTGTGGTGGGAGGTTGCTGTGAGCTGTGATGTTACAGCACTCTACCGAGGGCAACACAGTGAGACTCTGTCCAAACAAAACAAAAACAAACAAACAAACCCCCCAAACAATGACCCTCGCTCTTTGTTAACCCTCTATGATATACAACATGGTGGCTAGAGTCCTGGCTTTGTAGTTAGGTAGACCTAGGTCAGATCCCAGCTGCCATTTACTAGCTATGATCTTGGGTATCTTCCCTAACCTCTCCACACCTGAGATTCTTCATATGTAAAATGCAGAAAACAGTAGCTACCAGACAGGTTGGTTGAGGATGAAAGTGAAATGCTCCTCACACTTGGCTTTCATAGAGTGACACTTGCTATTCTATTTTAAAAGATGTTGGGGGTCTACACAGATGAGGCCTGGAGCCTTTGAGGAAGGCAGTATGCCAGAGGGGGATGAAACAGGTGCTACAGTAGAGAGCAAAGAGAGCAGCCTAGAAGCCAGAGGGGTTAGCTGACATCTGGACAGGGGAAGGATCTGCAGCAAAGGCAGCAGCTGAAATGGTCTTGAGAGGTACAATTGTAGTAGGGAGAAAAAGCATGAACAAAGCCACCAGGCATGACAGGAGGCTGCGTCTGGGGTAAGAAATGGGGGTGAGGCTAGAGTGTGGAGTACTCAGGACATATGTGCAGGAAAAGAGGAATGCAGGTGACAATCAGCCAGGGTCTTAAAAGAATGACCAAGTTATTTAATTGGCTGCAGAGGAGCAAATTACATAACCCACTGCAAACCCCAGATTAATTTTCTTGCCATCTTTTTTTTTAATAATCCATGAGCTAAGAATGGTTTTTACATTTTTTTTTTTTTTTTTGAGACAGAGCCTCAAGCTGTCCCCCCTGGGTAGAGTGCCGTGGCATCTCAGCTCACAGCAACCTCCAACTCCTGGGCTCAAGCGAGTCTCTTGCCTCCGCCTCCCAAGTAGCTGGGACCACAGGCGCCCACCACAACGCCTGGTCATTTCTTGGTTGCAGCCGTCATTGTTGTTTGGCGGGTCCAGGCTGGGGATTCGAACCCGCCACCCTAGGTGTACGTAGCTGGCGCCTTAGCCGGTTGAGCTATAGGCGCCGAGCCGGTTTTTACATTTTTAAATGGTTACATTTTAAATAGTTATTTAGGACTTACCTAATATCTTTGGTTAGTCCTACAAAGCCTAAACTGTTTACTATCTAACCATTTAAGGAAAAGCTTGCTGACCCTTGCACTAGGCAATGGCAAGGAGGAGCTAGTGAAGCTTTCTGAGGAGGGGAGTGATATGGTAGGGTCTGGTCTGTGTTCAGGAGTCTTGCACTGGGCACTGTGAAAGAGGGACTGAGAAACAAGAGACAGGAGTCCTATTCTTAACAAGGAGGTTTTTCCAATACCAGGTGACAGATAATGGGAACTGCAATGAAGAGCTGCGGTAAGAATACAAAGGAGGAGAGATATACAAGCAACCTTTTGGAGAGAGAATTAATTGACTCGTCTTTGGCAACTGAGAGGGAAGAACAAGAGCCCGGAAGATCACCAGCATAAACACAATGACACAGTGACAATGACATTAACAGAAGCAGGAAATGTAGACAGAGGAGGGATGTGTGAGGTCCCATCCATCTCATATCCAAATGTCAGAATAAGGGATTTTGGGAATGCCTTGGGGGGCTCATCCTAGTACCACAGAGAAAGGTCCTCCAGGCTTAGGGCAGGGCTTCTAATTAAGAAGGGAGCAATGTTATCTACCAGGGGTTGCACTGGGGTGGATACTGGCACTTAGTGGGTAGAGTTCAAGGATGCTACTAAATATCCCACAATGCATAGTGTGGCACTTAGTGGGTAGAGCTCAAGGATGCTACTAAATATACCCACAGAAAGGAATTACCTGGTTCCTAATTGCTAAAGATGAGAAATGGCCTGAAGGTGTCTCACAGTCAGGAGGTCCCAGAGCTATAGAAAGAACAGGCAACCAACAGCCTCCAATTGGGTTAGAACCTTCAAGGGGCCTAGGAATAGATTATCACAGCTTTTGCACATTTGGGAGATGTCCCAAGGCAGCTACAGATCTGAAACTCTCCTTGATTCTCCCTTGATTTTCTGAGGATTGGGTAGGTTAAACAGAGGAACTGAAATTATGTGAAAGCAGTTCATACACAGTGAATTTTACCTACATTTAAGTTAATAATACTTTTTTTTTTTTTGAGACAAAGTCTCAAGTTGTCACCCTGGGTAGAGCGCTATGGTGTCACAGCTCACAGCAACCCCAGACTCTTGGGCTTAATTTTACCTACATTTAAGTTAATAATACCTTTTTTTTTTTTTGAGACAAAGTCTCAAGTTGTCACCCTGGGTAGAGTGCTATGGTGTCACAGCTCACAGCAACCCCAAACTCTTGCCTCAGCCTCCCAAGTACCTGGGACTACAGGTGCCCACCACAACGCCTGCAATTTTTTTGTTGCAGTTGTCATTGTTGTTTTAGCTGACCTGGGCTGGGTTTGAACCCCCCAGCCTTAATGTATGTGGATGGCGCCCTGCCCACTCAGCTATGGGACCTGCCTAAGTTAATAATAATACATTAATAAAAAAAGCAAAAGGTTATGGCTAGCCATCTGGGTAGAGCAGTGGTGAGTTGGCATGGATTTATACTAAAGGTACCACTTCACTTATAGTTAACTATATTACCTCTAATTTTATAAAACATCCTGTCACTTTTACCTTTTTAAACATTAAGGTATCGGCTCGGCACCCATAGCTCAGTGAGTAGGGCACCAGCCACATACACTGAAAGTGGCAGGTTTGAGTCTGGTCTGGGCCTGCTAAACAACAATGACAACTGCAACCAAAAAATAGTTGGGCGTTATGTCAGGTGCCTGTAGTCCCAACTACTTGGGAGGCTGAGGCAATAGAATCGCTTAAGCCCAACAGTTTGAGGTTGCTGTGAGCTGTGATGCTACGGCACTCTACTGAGGGCAACATAGTAAGACTCTGTCTCAAAAAATAAATAAAATAAACATTAGGTATCTATACTGCAGCTCCAAATGCATACTCCCAGAGTATGTTTAGCAATAAATAGAGAAAAATGTAAGCTAGTCTACTGTTCCCTTTATAACATGCTTCTGTTAGCTGAAACTAAGCGGATGTTCTTTTCAGTTAAGGACTCTAGGCCAGGATGTTCCACACCTTAGCGTTACTGTTCATATGGAACTTTAGAACCAGCCTGAGGTTCTGCTGTACAACCTGTTACCCTAGAGCAGCAGTTCTCAACCTGTGGGTTGAGACCCATAGGAACTGTATTAAACGACCGCGGCATTAGGAAGGTTTAGAACTACTGCCCTAGAGACTGGTACAGCTTCATGATTTGAGGAAATGCCTACAAACACTCTCAAAGTAAAGGAGTATAGAAACAATCCAATCCCATGCCCAGAGAAGATGCTGGAGTGAGGTAGAACAGAGAGGAGAGTGTCAGGGAGTCCTGCCCTCCTGCTGGAAGAGTGGAGGGTCCTCCTCCATGCCAAGAACCACAGAGATGAGCCAGAGAAAGGCATCAGGGAGGCAGCTGATGTTCTTGTGGGATGCTTTCTTTTGTCTGTGAAAGTGGCAGGTGGGAGGCTGGAACAATTAAACCCTGGGGAAGGAGTTATTGAATGAGAGCCCAGACCACAGAGTAAGAGCCAGAGGGTTTCAAAGTCACAAAAGGAAAAGTTGATGAAATGAATCCACATGGATTTCTGTAGACCCTTCTTGGTTTATAGCCTTTCCCCAATATAGTATTAATGATGAAAGGGTCAAAGAATTGTGGATCTGGAAGTTTACAGATGAGGAAACTGAGGTTTATAAATGTTATCTACTTGTTCAGATGGAAAAGAAATGATTTAGCAGACAAAGCTCAACTTGTAAGACGCATAATCCATTCACATGTGGTACACTAAAGTAGATTTAGGATTAAAATTTTTTTTTTAGAGACAGTGTCTCACTTTGTCACCCTCGGTAGAGTGAGGTGGCGTCACAGCTCACAGCAACTGCCAGCTCTTGGACTTACACAATTCTCTTGCCTTAGCCTCTCAAGTAGCTGTGACTATAGGTGCCCACCACAACGCCTGGCTATTTTTTTGTTGTAGTTGTCATTGTTGTTTGGCAGGCCCAGGCTGGATTCGAACCCATCAGCTCTGGTGTATGTGGCTGATGCCCTTAGTTGCTGAGCTACAGGCGCCAAACCTTCCTTTTGTTTTTTTTGAGGCAGTGTCTTACTATGTCACCCTTGGTAGAGTGCCATGGCATCATAGCTCACAGCAACCTCAAACTCTTGGGCTCAAGCAATTCTCTGGCCTCAGCCTCCCAAGTAGCTGGGACTACAGGTGCCCACCACAACGCCTGGCTATTTTTAGAGATGAGGTCTTGCTCTGACTCAGGCTGGTCTTGAACCTGTGAGCTCAGGCAATCCACTCGCCTTAGCCTCCCAGAGTGCTAGGATTACAGGTGTGAGCCACCATGCCTGGCCAGCTTTGCTTTTCCATTGACATTTCAGCTGCACATCTCCAAGTACCTAGCAGACCTTTTTGCTTGACTTTTTTGCTATCCCATGTAATAGTATGTCCATAGTCAGGTCAAGTCCTCTTCCTACCCCAGATCATCTCTGATTTTCACTTGTCAGACAGTGGTACCCATCATTTTGGACCCGCATTCTCAGGGTCCAAACCTAGAACTCATTTGTCACTCATTCTTTTCTGTTAATGCTTTGCTGCAATTCAGACTGTAGCACTCTAGGGAAGATAGTGTGTCCTAGGAACTCAATATTCTTCTGGTATAAAGAGACTTTCGCTAGTTTGGTGAGGAGGGAGTTTTCATGGAGACCCTGGAGGATTTTCACTTGCTGTATACATTCTGGTCAGGAGAAGAAAACAAAGAAATATATAATAGTACAGGAGGGAAATAAAAAAGTAGGCAAAGCTATCTCTCAGCTTATCACTGATAAAAGTGATGGAAAATGCTGGGAGTACTGCGCAGCCCCCAAAGCTATTTTTCCCTTGTATCCTCAGTCTGTAAACTTGTAGGTGGTCAAAGAGTTTGGGGGATGAAACAGAGATACCTATATCCTCGCCTCCCTCGATGTGGGACAGGACCATCCAGGAACGAATCTTCCTAGCAATGGGAGACAAAGCTCCAGAACATAAAAGGAGCCCGAACTGTGAGTTCACCTTCCATGCTTTCCTTGGAAGATCTTTTTTTTTTTTGGAGACAGAGCCTCAAGCTGTCCCCCTGGGTAGAGTGCTGTGACATCTCAGCTTACAGCAACCTTCAACTCCTGGGCTCAAGCGAGTCTCCTGCCTCAGCCTCCCAAGT
>NW_003852417.1:16438395-16439444 GCF_000181295.1 Otolemur garnettii
CTGTTACGTATCCTGGGCCTGGGATCCAGGCTGGAGGTCTGTGGGAGTCAGACTATGCAGCATGGAGATCCTCAAATCCCAGCAGATACCCACTGCCCATGGAAGGTACACACTTAGGCAGTAGTGGTGCCTGAGGCTCAGGATATCCCTCACCAGGCTTGGGTTTAGCATTTAGGGCATCAGATCTGGGAAATAACTTCTATACTATTTGAGAGTAGTATTTGTGAACAATTTTTCTTTTTATCCTCCAAAAGGCCAACTTCATTGCCTTGAATATATACTATGAATGTAGTAAAACATTCCTAGATAAATAAGTGAATGGCAATCCTTTGCCTTTCATGGAAAAATAGACTAAGGCTTCTATTTCACTGCTAGAAATCTGGCAGTGAAATTTTATGGTGTTCTGAGTCACTGGGAAAAATGGAACCCTAAGGTGTTCCCAGAATGAAACTGTATCTGAAGTCCTTCTAGACTAGGATTGGGCCATCTAGACTGGAATAGCCCAAAGGTCAAGTGCACCATTCATAAAGACTATTGCCAGTAGGGACCTAAACTGTCTGTTGATACCCTAGTGTGCCTTTTTGGAACATACTAATGAATCCTACAACCATATTTCAAACTGTAGGCATTGTGTTTTTACTAGAAATGCTAAAATATTTTCAAATGATGCAAATAATTATAGATACCTTGAATTTTATAGATTGGTGTTAAAAAAAAAGAGAGCGAGATTTTATTCCACATAATCAGTTCTCTAGACAGAAATAATAATAGAGCTAATAATAATACTAATATAGTAGTTGGTGTTCCTTTTGGTAACACAGAAATTTTTCTGATTCCTTATATTTCTGAGCCATAATTTTTTTTTTTTTGGGGGGGCCAGGAAGGGGTTTGAACCTGCCACCTCCAGTATATGGGGCCGGCGCCCTATTCCTTTGAGTCACAGGCGCCACCCGTCTGAGCCATAATTTAATCTCCTGAATGGATCTACTTACTATATGAGACTAGCTTGAGCAAAATTACTGCTATAGGTACTTGAACTAGTTATGTCT
>NW_003852417.1:16439975-16441581 GCF_000181295.1 Otolemur garnettii
GGTAGGTCTAGGGGCTCTTGGCTTCAAGATGGAGCTGCCAGAAAGACCAAGCATGATTAGAGGGTTGAAACTTTGAACCCATCCACCAGACCTCTGGGGAGGGGAAAGGGACGTAGACTGAGATAATCACCAACTGCCAATGATTTAATCAATGGCTACTATATAACAGAACCTCTGTAAAAACCTTAAATGGAAGGGTTCAAACAGCTTCCAGGGTGGTGAACACATCTGGGTGCCAGGAGGTAGCACACCCAAGCTCCACAGGGATGGAAACTCCTGTGCTCATGACCCTTCTAGAACTTGCCCTATACACTTCTTAATTTGGCTGTTCATTTGTTTCTTTTATGATACCTTTTCTAATAAAACAGTAATAGTAAGGAAAGTGTTTCTCTGAGTTCCATGAGCTGTTAAAGCAAAGTTTTGGACCTAATGAAGGAGTAGAGAGAACCTTGATTGTAGCCAAGTCAGACAGAAATGTCAGTAACTTGGGGAACCCTAGACTTGTAATTGGCATCTGAGGTGGGGGGAAGTCTTGTAGGACTGAGCCCCTAACCTATAGAATTTGTACTAACTTCGGGTAGTGGCCAGATTCAATTAAACCACAGGGCGCCCAACTGGTGTCTGCAGAGAACTGAATTGATTGGTGTAAAAAACTCACACAGGCTGTATGAGAAGTTTTCTGTGAATAAAATGAGACCCTACTAGTTAACAGTAAAGTCCTAAAGGGGAAAGCAGCAATGAGGTGGACAATATGAAAAGTTCTCTATAATGGATTTATAGAGCCAGTCTGGGGAAATATATCTAGTAAATAATTCATTTAAAAAGTATTTCACAATTGTCTTATTACCCATTTAGGGTAATACATTTTGATAGGAAAGAAATTAAACTACACTAGCAAGAAGCTGGAAGGAAGAAAGGGTTACATCTTAGCTCTGTGTTAAATGCTCCTACCTTTTAGTGTGCACTAGCAGTGACAGAGATTAAACAGAAGCTCTAGTTCTAAAGCTACAGTCTTTTCAACCATACACATTAAAAATGTTGAATTACGTAAAGTCATTCAGCCCAAATCGGAGTCTCAGAGTTGAGCTTAGGTGAGTTCAGCTTTAACCTATGCAGCAGACAGAAGGATATTTCTAGCTAATTAGAAATATTCAGCAGAGCAGCATTTTAAAACTCAAACCATGGTGAGGAAAGCTGATGAAAAAACAATCTGTACCAATTTATGCTATGGACACTCCTAGGAGACTGTGAGGGCTAGGATGTGAGTCAGGACCTTGGCCATGCAGAATTTCCAAGACAGACACGCAGTAGTTCATTACAGGCAGGCTTCAGCAGTCTAGTCTCTCATTTTGCCAACTTCAAGGGGATGATGATCTCACAGCAGGAAAGGCCACTGAAATCAACACATGATTTAATCCTCTGTCTGCTGAAGGTGAGCTTTAAATTGACCGGCAAAGTAATGTCACAGTGGTGACAATTCCTATTTCCTGGATTACATGGTAATCCATAAAAAATCAAAAAATGAAATGTCTGGCTTGGTGCCTGAAGCACAGTGGTTAGGGCGCCAGCCACATACCAAGGCTGGCAGGTTCAAACCCAGCCCAGG
>NW_003852417.1:16442001-16447561 GCF_000181295.1 Otolemur garnettii
GTGGCTGTAAACGGCATCTCTGTGGCACCAAGGGACGAAGAGGGGGAATCCCAGTGGTCAGCAGCTACTGCTGAGGGGATGTTGGATCGGCAGGAAGGGGAACCTGAATAACCCGGTGGAGACACTGGCAGAGAAAGGAGTGGGAGAAGGAGCAGGAAGGACAAATGGTCTCTTTCCTTTCCCTCCTACACAGTCTCACTCATCCCCCTACTTGTGGGAGGCATTACCAACATCTGTTTCTGCTGCTTCTAAGCAAACTGGAGGCTTATCTTTCCCTGTACCCTTGAAGCCAAGTGTGACCATGTGACTTGCTCTGCCCAATGAAATGGAGTGGTGATGTGTGTCACTTCCTGGAGGAAGCATTTAATCGCTGGGCTTGATTTTCCATCCTGTTCTGCTTAGCTCCTATAAATGTACTTATCGATGCAGCAGTGCCTTAGATGGAAGCAATCGACTGTGTGTGAGTGAAGAAAAAAGCAGAACCAAACTTCTGTCCCACGAAAGCCCCTGAGAGTGATGGGATGCCAGCCTGTCTAAGGCTGAGCTTCTTTCCCATTCTCGCCTGTCTGCCTCCTCCTCACCCCTTCCCTTCCTCTTTCTTTGTTCACCCCTTTACTCCAGGATCCCACTGATCTCCTAGCTGGAAACAGTAAATATAACGTTTTACATGCCTAAGCATAATCTAAAACATGGATTAATTTGTGTTTTAAATAAGTAAAAATTTTAAATTAATTATATATTTCCAGCTTGGAAAAAAAAAAGCTAAAACTCAGCTTTAGCGTGTGTAAAAACATGTATGCTTTGAAACCTTATTAGGTTACATCAACATACGCTTTTACTACTGTGGACAAGCCCGCAATTGATTCTCTTGCGTGGGTCACCGGCTATCCGGAAAAATAAACACAAACATAAACCTTCCCAAACACCATACCACAGCCATACAGCTCAGAAAAACCCAAGCTCCCTCTGGAGTAGGCTCTGAACAGGAAATCACTGAACGTGTAGTTGGTCTCTCCGGTTTCTCTGTTGTCATCAGTCATTTTGTTAAGAAGGGCAGTGGAACCAGAGAATCCAGAAGCCTATCTGAAACTTTAGGACACCAGGAAACTTCAGGACATCAAAACAACTACTCATTTTCATGCACAGTAATTCATTCATGTCATGAGATCATTCCCACCACCCCAAAAGTTGTTTCAAACAATTAAAGTTGTCTAAGACACAGAGAACGAAAGGACAGAAGAATGCAGTGGTAGCCTGGCTAATCATGCATACTTAAACACAACAGATGTGCACTTTAAAAAACATCCAACAAGCTCTGGTTTTAAGTGAGAACATGCTCTACTGGGTGAACAGGACTTGAACTTTCAGGCCATCGTACAACACCATCGAGAACTACTGAGGGTTTTGCACATAACCAATTCTTCAGAGATGCTGTGCAGGGAGGAGAGGAGAGAGTAAGTAACATTCAAAGGAGGAAAAAGAGAACATGCAAAAGGAATAAGAGCGCAGAGGAAAATTCTGAAGTTCACTTACTGCCTGCTTTTGTTCTTCCTCCTAGAAGAGTTGAGGATGGAAAAAAGGCAGAGGAAAAAAGGAGAGAAATTAGTGCCCATCACCATAAACACTGGGAAGAAATGATAGAAGACTTGGGTAAACCAGGCCAGGCCAACAGGTTTGGAAGTCAAAGGTCCCGTGTACCACAGGAGCATCAGCAGGACAAAGCAAATGGCAGCCCTCAGCCTACCCAATTAATTCACTACTAACTTCTAGAATGGGAAGGAAAGAAACTTAGCAACCATCTGGTCCATCTTTCTTATTTATAGATGAAAGAGGCCTAGAGTGCCTGACCTGCTTAAGGCCAAGCAACTATTTAGGGTAAACCAAAAGAGGAAGTTCAACCATGACTTAAAATTCTAATAATCATTCTCTTTTGCCATTTACAATATTTTTGTGTTTAGGTACATTTTATCTACGTCAGTGGTTCTCAAAGTATGGAACACAGACCAACGACATCAGCACTACCTGGAAACTTGTCAGAGATAGAAAGTTTGTGCCTCACCTCAGACCTACAAAATTGGAGCTGCAGGGGTGGGATGCAGCTGGCAGCGGATACCGATGCATACAAATTTGAGAACCTTTGCTCTAATATCATCCCAGCTGGTAGTCCCCGCTGGCCACAGGTTCTTATTTTAATTTAGTCCTCTCCCCCCACTAAATGTGTGGAAACCGCACCCCCCACTTGGCCACTTTGTTGTCTTTTTCACTTCCCCCAATAAACGGGAAACTGATTCAGGAGCCTGAAAAGCCATTCAAAAAAGCATTCTTGGTGTCAGCTTTGCATAAACATTGTTCAGTACTTCTATGGATAAGGTGTGGGACCATAAAGAAACGGTCTGTCTTCAGAACCGTCCAGTGACGGTACACAGAGCAGGCACTTGCTAACTCTTGGTTGACTGCCCAAATGAACACACCATCAGACATTGTAGAAAAAAGCATCAAGAAGATGAGATAAACACTTTTGAGTTTCTCTTTCCTCAGTCCTTCACTCTTCAGCCCTCCGTGCCTCACCATGGGTTGCCGAGGTCAGGGAGCCTCAGCTCACTGGCCTAGGACATGACCTAAAAGCTGCGCAATGGTTCTGTTTAAACTGGACCCATCTGTGCAGACAGACTTTACTGAGGAGTCTTAAGGACAGCTAAGTGCTCCTGCTTGCAAAGCCTGCAGACCTGGCTCCAATGGCAAGAATGATCTCAGTAAGGCAAAGGGATTGCAAAAGGGAGAGGCTTATTCTGCAAGGGAGAGACATAGACTAGAAAGCAAATGGGCACCAAGAAATCTCTTGACCAGAATCCAACAGAGGGAGGAAAGTGCTCTTCATAATCAAAGCCAGCCAGCTGCAGCCTTGCCATAGCTACACTCTCAGGAGCCCAGGCAGGAGCCCCACGTACTGGCTTGGGCAGCCTGGAGGAATCAGGCCCCTCTGCTTTTGCACATGGCACAGACAGCTCAGTCAGAAGGGCTTTGAGTTTAACAGTGGCAAGTGGTCTCTCTTCCTAGCCAGACTTCCCTGTGGGGCAGGACACTTTCCTTACATTCACCAGGCAAAGCGAACAGCCAGAGGAGAGTTATTAAACAATTTGAAAATGAGTTTTCATTGCTGGCACTAAGTGTTGAAATGGAAATTAAGACAGTGAATGAGGGAAAGAATAACCCTAACATGCTGAAATCGTACCTGAGGCCAAAAGCCTAGTACATACGTAATTTCTTGGAATTGTCCCTCAGACACCTCCCTATGGCCACTGTTTTCCCCAGGTTTGGTGTTAGAGACATAACAGGTAGTTTGGCTCAACAGAATAGAGAAATTGGAGAAAGCAATGTTTTGTGCTTGCACATCTGAAGACTCTGTGTACAGACATGAAATCTTTTACAGTAGATGTAAGTGTCGGGTTAGGACACGGACAGTCACCAGGGCAGTGCTTTTAGGATGTAGAGGCCTTTCCTTAGACTGGGGCAAAGTGTCACTTAGGATGGTGTTGTATAATTTAAATTCTCAGAACTTACTCGTATAAAGCCTTTAAGGCTCAGTCAACATAATAAACAGATCAGATCTAAGGTCTTGGAGGCTTTGTGTTATCAAATAGCCAGCTAGGTTCAGTAAACACAGACCCCAGATGACACAGATGACAGGGATACAGCCAGTTTGATTTAAAGGGGGTAATGACACCTTAATTACGAAGTGCAAATTTACAACTGCTTATGGCGCCTAAATACATGTTGAGTCTCTATGTAAAAATTTAGGTTAGGGCGCCAGCCACATATACCGGGGCTGGTGGGTGAACATCTGCAAATGAGGTTGACATTCAAAACTACAGAATTCATCTGGTAAGGCAATGTTAGGAAAATGGAAAATGAAGTAGAAAAGTATTGGGAACACAAATTAGGAACACCAACATATGATCATTTCTAGATTAAATAATTAGTTTGAGGCAGAGGTTATCTATATACTCATTAATCGGGGAAGAAGTGTAAGGAAAAGGTGTTCACGGAGACATGGAAGCCTGAGTGTCAGCCACATCATGTCATCAAAAAAACAAAGAACATTCCTGATACTCTCTGGTGACAGGGATTGAGTCTATCATCGCCATATGCCAAATACTAAACATGACACTTAGGAACTTAATATATTTTTTGTTAAACAAACCATTATTTTTTTTCCTTGTCTTGTTCCAAAAAAAGGATTAAGATTTTTGTTGAATGAATAAACAACAGTCCACTTTTTATATAAAAAGATAAAGTACATAATATTTTACTAAAGCAGCAGAATGAAAGAACTCCCATGAAATGGAAATCTACTGTATGACATATTTTAATTTACAAGTATCCCAGACCATGTGGCTTGATTGTCCATTTGACTAACTGCTTACAGCTGTTTTATGAGAGGATTAAATGCTAGCAGACTGAACATCAATGAAAGCAGGGCAGTCCTTTGAAATTAAAATTAGAATTCTAAAGGGTACTTTTATGGATTGATGAATGTGTTTATTTAATAGTAGGAAAACATCTTTGAAATTTTAATAGAAGTCAATGATTCTTATGTATGACCTTTTAGGAATGCATATGACACACAAATTAAGATGTAATTCTTTTAGGAAGCTGGACACTAAAGACATGAGTTTTCAACTGTGAATTCTATTCAGTGGATACAAAGACAACATGCCTGGGTTGGGGTGTGCAAATCTTTCTCCCACTCTGAATGGCCTCAGTCTGTCAGGTGTGTAAAATGATAAGGCATTTAAGAACCTGGCAGGGGATCCTACAAAACATATGGCAGTATCCTATTTTACTGAAACTATTATAAGTAAAAAGAAACTCAGGACTTGAGAGTATAGTTCCAGGCATTAGCTCATTCTGCTTAGCCCCTGAATACAACCATCACTTGTATACTACAAGGTCTCAGTGGTATGCATGGGGCTCCGAGCCAGTGGCTCTGAGGAATGGCAAGGCAGTCCAAAGTGCATGATATTACCCAGGGGAAATGCACTCTGACTTCCCTTCACTTTGCATAAAACCTTTACCTTTTACAAAACTCACACTGGAGCACTGGGGTTGGGTAATGTTTGAACACATCTTTCCCAAAGGGAAGTTTGAGCCAGGGAAAGGGTGAGTGGATCTCCTATCATCACCTGCCTGGCAAACAGACTAACGCCACAACAGGAGGGCTTATTTATTTATTTATTTATTTGAGACAGAGTCTCACTCTGTGGCCCTCAGTAGAGTGCTGTGGTGTCACACAGCTGATTCTCTTGCCTCAGCCTCCTGAGTAGCTGGGACTACAAGCGCCCGGCTATTTTTTGGTTGTAGTTGTTGTTTTAGCAGGCCCAGCTGGGCTTGAACCCTCCAGCCTTGGCGTATGTGGCCGGCACCCTACTCACTGAGCTACAGGTGCAGAGCCATTTTATTTAATTAATTTTTTTTTTTGAGACAGAGCCTCAAGCTGTCACCCTGGGTAGAGTGCGGTGGCATCACAGCTCACAGCAATCTCCAACTCCTGGACTTAAGC
>NW_003852417.1:16447680-16449904 GCF_000181295.1 Otolemur garnettii
CCTTAGTCGCTTGAGCCACAGGCGCCAAGCCTTTTTGTTTTTGTTTTTTTTTGAGACAGAGTCTATGTTGCCCTTAGTAGAGTGCTATGGCATCACAGCTCACAGCAACCTCAAACTCTTGGGCTTAAGCAATTCTCTTGCCTCAGCCTTCCAAGCAGCTGGGACTACAGGCACCTGCCACAATGCTCGGCTATTTTGTAGTTGTTGTTGTTGTCGCTGTTTAGCAGGCCTGGGCTGGGTTTGAACCCACCAGCCCCGGTGCATGTGGCCGGTACCCTAACCACTGAGCTACAGGTGCTGAACCAACACGAGGGCTTTTAAAGCCACACATGGTTTCCCTCTTATATCGGCCCATGTACAGTTTTGAGTGAAGCTGGGCGGCTCATGCCTGTAATCCTAGAACTCTGGGAGGCCAAGGTAGATGGATTGCCTAAGCTCACAAGAACTCTGGGAGGCTGAGGTGGGTAGACTGCCTGAGTTCACAGGTTTGAGACCAGCCTGAGCAAGAGCGAGACCCCATCTCTAAAAATAGCTGGGCGTTATGGTGGGCACTTGTAGTTCCAGCTACTTGGGAGGGTGAGGCAAGAGAATTGCTTGAGCCCACGAGTTTGAGGTTATTGTGAGCTGTGATGCCATGGCACTCTACTAACATAGTGAGACTCTGTCTCAATAAATAAATAAATAAATAAATAAAATATCTAAAGACATTCAGATATAAAATACTTGTAAGGAGAAATCCTGCTAACAGGGTTAAGAAAGAAACATATCCATGGAAAACCACTCAGACACTCAAGAACAAAGCTAAGGGGAAAAAAGAAAACCTCAGCTCAAGTTTTAAAAAAGTAATTGGCTCGAACAAGTCAAAAGTCAGTTTAAAAGACAAGTACTATATTTATCCAAGTTGCTCTTCCTCACTAGCTTCATATTAAGGGAGTGGTTTCCCAAGCTGGTATTTTCTTGCAATACTATTCCGAGTTGAGACCCTGTCACCTCAGGCCTGGAGGATTACTTTAGTCTCCATTATTCTTTAGTTTCTCCCCTTTTTAATCTGTCTTGCATATTTTCCTAAACTGCTGTTTTTAAAACCTTCAAAAACCTTCAATGGCTGCCTTTTATCATAGTACTAAACTGACCACTGCAGCCTGGCATCTGAGGCACCCCATGCTTTGTGATTTTCACCTCCCTGCTAACGCTGTATCATACTACACAATACAGTGGGTTCTCAGGATGCATAGACAGGCCTGAAAAAGGAACAGCATGAGCAAGTGCTCTGGTATTGCTGCTATGTGACCAGGTAAATATTTCGTTTCAGTGCCAGTAACATTGTCTACATGAAGGTATTCAAATGCCAAGCATGCTTTGCTCTGCTCTGAGGTGCAGAGACTGTGATACACTTTTCAACAAAAATAGACCTGAATTATTCTTGATTTACTCAGGTCCCCAATATATAAAACCTAGAGCTAACATGCTATTTTATTCTGAATCAAGTTGTTGATTAGAATTGACTTGATTAAGTTGGTTTGTGTGATGGTTACTTTTATGTGTTGATTTGACCAGGTTAAGGGATAGCCACATAGCTGGGAAAACATTATTGCTGGATGTGCCTGTGATGGTATTTCTAAAATACTCTAAGTGGCACTTGAATTAGATTGAACATAGAAGATCTGCCTTTACCAGTGTGAGTGGGCATCACTCAATCCCTTTCAAACCTGGATAGAACAAAAAGGCCGAGAAGGGTGGATTTGCTCTTTTCTAAAGCTGGGACATTCATCTTCTTCTGCCCTTGGACACTGGTGCTCCCCTGGTTAAGAGGGCCCCAGACTCCAGGACTATACCTGCGAGCAACCCAACACATATTTCCCAAACCCACCTCCGGGACTGGGATTTATACCATCAGCTTCCCTAGTTCTCAGCCCTCACACACAGACTGAATGACACTATTGGCCTCCCTGCTTCTCCACGCAGATCATGGTCCCAGGGTCTCTGCCCCCACGACTGTATGAGCCCACAATAAATTTCCTCTTATAAATCTACATATGTCCTATTGGTTATGTTTCTGTGGACAGCCTGCCCTAATACAATTTGCCTCTGTACTACTTATTAAAATAGGATATTAATATTTGCTGGGTATTTTGATGCAATATTTGAAAATTTGTCTTAAAAGAAACTTTTAAATAGGAAATATTCATTTATACGTAGCTAATATCCTCTTTACAAATAAACA
>NW_003852417.1:16450319-16465228 GCF_000181295.1 Otolemur garnettii
ATAGCCGAACACACACCTGTAGTCCCAGCTACTTGGGAGGCTGAGGCAAGAGAATCGCCTAAGCCCAGGAGTTGGAGGTTGCTGTGAGCAGTGTGATGCCACAGCACTCTACCAAGGGCAATAAAGTAAAACTGTGTCTCTACAAAAACAAAACAAAACAACCAACTACTTAGAACATTACCCTATTTCCAATTACTAATTTTTTATGATTAGGCTTTACACTGACTTAAGTGGCTACATTTATGGAGGTTTATCCGAAAACTGGTTCAGGCAGTGACAGCCAAGCCCTAGGCCTCACCCTGCTCCGTGGTCAGGTCATGGGGAGGCAGCAGCTGGGGCTGAGGTGGGCAGTGCTCTACAGGGGCAGGTGAGAGGAGCAGACTGGAGCTGCTCTTACCTTCAGCAGCTTCATCAGCCCTTCCAGCTGCACCATCAGCTCCCGCCGGCTCTCCTGCAGTGCCGACATCCGCTGTTCCAGTTCATCCTTCCTTTGCCTGCCCCAGAGGAAAAGTCCATCAGAAATGAAACTGTGAAGATAAAGCAGAACTCAAAGAAAGGTCTAAGGCCAGGTGAGATGGGTTTTGGACCTGATTCCGCAACTTGGCAGTTATGAGATGCTGAGCAAGTCCATTTAACCTCCGACACCTCTTGTATAAAATAGTGAGGACACCTGTTTGGCCTGCTTTCTTGTATTGCTGTGAGAATAACAGGTAAAATGGTCTTGGAAAGTATCCGTGCCGTTATTCATATTATTATTAAAGAGAATGACTTTTAATAGGAAGTCAAATACCTCACACATGTAACAGTCTCCCAGCGTGATTAGTCCTGAATTCACCTTTTATGGTGAGGAAGGGCAGTGGAATAAAAATCAAGAGGTTTGAGGTCTGGCGCTGGCCCTGGCACTTACTAAACATGCAGCTGTGGACAAGTCACCTAACCTCAAGTTTCTCTCTTCTAACGGCTCACGGAAGATAGTATTAATAGATATGAGTATTCTATGAACTTTAAAATGCTGCTCAAAGCAAAGTGGTGTTCCTTTCATCATCCTATATAATGATCTCAACAGAACCTCTAGCACTACTGACCCTTGTCCTGCACAATCTAGACCTGTGCCATCCCACACGTAGCCACTAGCCACACATGATGATGGGACCCCTGAACCATGGCTGGTCCGAACCATGATGAGCTGTGAGTATAACACAGACACTGAAATCCAAAGACTTAGCGTGCAAAAAAGAAGGCAAAATACCATAAGCATTTTGTAACACTGATTACCTGTTGAAATAATAATATTTTGGAAATATCAGGTGAAGTAAAATATAGTATTAAATTAATAACAGTGTGGCTGTTAGGAAATCTTTGGTTACCCATGTGGCTCCCATTGTATTTCTCCCCTGCCCTGGAACCCATCTGCATTCCTATAGTTAGCGCCTCACCTCTTTTTCCCTTCCATGCCAGGATCACCAGCTGATGGCTCACTTTTCCCTAAACAGGCCCCAATGTTTTTGACTCACAGGTATTCCCATCTCTCTTCCAAATCCTATTCATTCCTTGATGTCTGACTCTTTCCAGGAAGCTTCTCCTGACTCCTTTGCAGGGCTGACTTAACCACTGTAGCAATGTAGTGCTTCCCTACGATGCTAAATTTACTTTACCTTGCATTGATGCCATTCCTACCATGATGCAAAACAAAATCCTTGAGGTAAAGAAATGAGCTTTACTCACCTTTGTGTGTACTGAAAAACTAAGAAAATATCCAGTATGTGCTCAATTATGATGATATTTGCTGAACTGAACAAAATCTGAAACCCTCCAAAGATTTCCAATGACCTAACAATCAAGGCTCTCCAGAATCTGGTCTTAACTGCCTAGCTAATGTTACCTCCTATTATTGGTACTCTTAAAGATTAATTTAATGAATGACTGAAAACAACTTCTTAGTTCTGAGACACTTTCCCTTTGCTGAAATGGGCCATACTTACTTGAGGGATTATGCTGAACCACAACCTCATTTCCAATATGAAATATTTTGTCCTATACTCCATCCAAATTATACCCACCTTTATAAGGGGTGCAGAACCTGTGGCCACAAGGCCACATATGGCCCTCCAGCTCCCCGAGTGTGGCCCCTTGACCAAATCCAAACCTTACAGAACAAATCTCCTTATTAAAAAGGACTTGCTCTGTTTGGATTCAGTCAAAAGGCCACACTCAAAGATCTAGAAGGCCACATGTGGCCCCAAGACCGCAGGTTCTCCACCTCATAATGTATCATTGTCTTACAGACACTGTATATTATTTAACTGACTACCAAATTATTTTGTTTCCAATATCGGATTATAAATTTTGAGGATAGATTCACTGCTCACTGCCATCTAGTCTTTTTTTTTTGAGACAGAGTTTCACTTTGTCACCCTCGGTAGAGTGCCATGGTGTCACAGCGCACAGCAACCTCAAACTTTTGGTCTCAAGCAATCCTCTTGCCTAAATCTCCTGAGTAGCCAGGACTACAGGCATCTGCACAATGCCTGGCTAATTTTTTTCTATTTTTAGTAGAGATGAGGTCTTGCTCTTATTCAGGCTGGTTCTGAACTCATAGGTCAAGCAATGCACTTGCCTCAGCCTCCCAAAGTTCTAGGATTATAGGTGTGACCCACTGTGCCTGGCCTTAAAAGTTTTGTACACTACATACATGTTTAATCTATCTGGTGGTGTGAGGTAGAAAGCCAACATGTTTTGTCCTTATGCATAAACAATTGTTCCAGCACACTTGGTAAATAGTCCTTCCTTTCTTCAATGATATAGAAACTGCTTTTGAGATTAAATATTTTGATTTCTCAAACTTTAGATCCTCCTTGGGCTTAAATTCTAGCTTTTTGCTGCCTTATGTGATATCCCTGAACTCTGCTCTGTGCCTACTAAATCCATGTTTTTCAGTTCCTTCCAGCTAACTGAGGGCTTTTATTAATGTCAGTTCCAGCAACAGTTAGACTCAGGGATGACAGGGATATAAGTTTAAAAAAAAAAAAAAAAAAAAAAAAAAATATATATATATATATATATATAGAGAGAGAGAGAGAGAGAGAGAAAGAGAGACTGGAAATCCCTATACCACAATGATTTTCTTTTTGAGACAGAGCCTCAAGCTGTCACCCTGGGTAGAGTGCCGTGGCATCACAGCTCACAGCAACCTCCAACTCCTGGGCTTAAGCAATTCTCTTGCCTCAGCCTCCCAAGTAGCTGGGACTATAGGAGCACAATGCCCGGCTATTTTTGGTTGTAGTTGTCATTGTTGTTTGGCAGGCCCGGGGTGGATTCAAAGCTGCCAGCTCTGGTGTATGTGGCTGGCACCTTAGCTGCTTGAGCTTCAGGCGCCGAGCCACCACAATGATTTTCACCTGCACAGTTTAAATTACTTACTTCTTGATGACATAAATTAAAACAGGAAGATACCTATGTAAAACTATAATCTCCATTCTCTAGGTAAAGAAATCATGCTTGAGAGACTAAATTACCTAAGGTAAAGGAAGAACTGAAAAAAAAAAATGGCATTGAGCTATGTAAAATGCCAGATGATAGCACCTTAAAAATCAACCTAAACAGGAAGAACCCCCCTCCTTGGAAATCTAGCAATCTGGTGAGAATCAAGTCACTGAACTTTAGTTACAGAAGCGGACACACACGTCTAAGACCGGCAGGAAGTAAGACCCTAAGAACAGGTCAGACCACATTCATGTTGGGTTCTCCTGGGAAGATTTCCCTATTCCCTCCAAAACAGTATCAGACCGGGAGCTGAAGCTGCTCTCTACTCCTATCTTGATTCTATACCTTTAGTTTCTTGCTCCTTGAGACAGTTTATATTTATATGTAAGTGGGAAGCTACCACAGCCACAGCGCAAGGGAATCCGACTTGGTTTCGCGTCTCAGAGGCTGTGCAAAGGAAGCATCTTTCTTCAGCCTGTTCTGACGATGACGTGCCAGGAGAATATACTCACAGGAAAGGGAAAGCATTATTCATGCTAAGAGTCTCTAAAGTCAGATTAATGAGCAAGAAAAGAAAAGGGACTACAGTACAATGGTTCTTTTTTTTTCCCCCAGTCAGTCTCATTCTGTCTCCCTGGGTAGAGTGCTGTGGCATTAGCCCACAGCAACCTCAGACTCTTGGGCTTGAGCAATCCCCTTGCCTCAGCGTCCTGAGTAGTTGGGACTATAGGTGCCGGCCACAAGGCCTGGCTAGTTTTTCTATTTTTAGTAGTGCCGGCCACAAGGCCTGGCTAGTTTTTCTATTTTTAGTTGTGCTGGCCACAAGGCCTGGCTAGTTTTTCTATTTTCAGTAGAAACGGAGTCTTGCTCTTGCTTGGGATGGTCTGGAACTACTGAGCTGAAGCAATCCACCCACCCTGGCCTCCCAAAGTGCCTGGCTTGCAATGGTCTTCTTCAAGCAATCACAGTTCTGCTTGTCCTGGAGCTGACGCTGGTATTTACCTAGTTCTGTGAGGATGACTGACCGTCTCAGAGTGATCAGTTATGGAACCTAGACATCTGAGGCAAAACCAAAACACATATAACTCCTTGTCTGGTCTCCTGAGGTGAAAGTCCCTGCTGTAGTAGATGACAGTTTCAGGACAGTGGTGCATTATCCCCGCCTACCTCAGTAGCCGCAGCTCTGCCAGCAGCGTGGGGTTCTGCTGGGCCTTCTCAGGCGTGGGCTGTGAGGCCTGCTCGTGTTCCAGGCGGAGACGCTGAATCTCCTGCAGGATCTCTCTGGAAGGGGCATGAATGGAAAGATGGCTGCTTAATGCTCACAGCTTTTCTCCTTTTCCCTGGCAAAAGTAGCTAGCACTCCACTAGCAGTGCCTCCTCTCCCAGTCTTGCTCTGATTGCCTCTAAATGACCAAGACGTGACATGGACACCTTCTCAAAACTGCTTCACCTGACATTTCCTGAATGAAACAAGGCTTTGTGGTAGAAAAGGTCGCGAATGTGCTCTTCTCAAGAACTTGAAACATCTCCACAAAAGGAAAAATGACAACCAGAACACCTTACTGTTTCTCTCTGTGGGAGGCAAAAAAGAACTTGCGACCTTCTAACACAGGCCCTGAGCTGAATCCCCCCAAGATGTGCCCCATCTCCTCGCCTTCCACTGCCCCAGCCCCTGACAGACAGCTGCTGTTCCCTCTGCCTATGCAGCACCTCTGGGTACTGTCTGGTCTCTATGCTTCTAAATGGCTTTGTTTTGAGAGACCAGGCAGACACATGTGGCAGACATGTCAGGACAGGATGGCTAGATAGAGCCAATGCTGTTGGGAAAGAGTGGGGAAAGCAATCCCAAGTGGGTGGGCAGGAGGCCACCTGGGCCACAGGAGCAGGGGTGTGGGCAATGACATGCAGATATATGCAAATTAGCATCTGGGGCATTCACCGGATTGGGCCAGCCAACATTCACTGAGGCTGGGTTCTCCTTTGCGGTCAAAAGCCATCTAGTCAGCAAAGAAAAAGACAATCAGATACTCACAGGATAATCCCGGACACTATTAATGGCCTTGCTTCTTACCTGTTTTTGTTTTCCAGTTCTGCAATAAGCTGTCTTTGTTGTTTGTTGGCATCAAAGTTAAAGCCCAAGTCAGTAGGAGGACGAGTCTAAAGCACGAAGAAAGTGTTTTTGTTTTTTTCTAACTCAATTATGTCCAGCGTCCTAGACTGATTTTTTTGCTGGTTGGTTTTTAATTGAAATGCACTTTGTCACCCTCCTTGGTAGAGTGCTATAGCGTCATAGCTCACAGCAACCTCCAATTCTTGGGCTCAAGCAATTCTCCTGCCTCAGCCTCCCCAGTAGCTGGGACTATAGATGCTAGCCATAAAGCCTGGCTATTTTTTTGTTTGTTCGTTTATTTAACAGGCCTGGGACGGGTTCGAACCCACCAGCTCTGGAGTATGTGGCCAGTGTCCTAACCACTGAGCTATGGGTGCTCAGCTGACTGACTTTTTTTAAAAAACAGATTTTGAGGTATAATTTACTCACCATAAATCCATCCATTTTAAGTGTACGATTCAACAAGTCTTAGTACATTCAAACAGTTGTGAAACCAATCACCACAGTCTAGTTGTAGAATGTTTTTCCATCACCACAAAAAATTCCCTCATGCTGGTTTGTTGTCAACTGCCACTCCCACCCCAACCTTAAGCAGCCACTGATTTGCCGTTTACAGGCTTTGCTTTTTCTAGAAACTTCATACAAATAGAACCATACAATATGTAGTCTTTGGTTTCTGGCTTCCACTTAGGAAGATTGATTGAGGCCAGGAGTTTGAGGCCAGCATGCCTCAAAGTTTGCGAGGTTAAGTTACGTTGCCCCATGAACCGTCTTCCTTTT
Organism: Otolemur garnettii; assembly: GCF_000181295.1. Taxonomy (NCBI): domain Eukaryota; kingdom Metazoa; phylum Chordata; class Mammalia; order Primates; family Galagidae; genus Otolemur; species Otolemur garnettii. Next base: position 16,456,693 of record NW_003852417.1, read on the forward strand.
TATTGCTGAGTAGTATTTCATTGCTTCCAGCTTCTGGTTATCAGAAATGAAGTGCTCTGGACTTTCATTTACAAACAACTATTTGCGTCCACACCTGTTTTCCTTTCTCTTGGGTAAACACCTAGGAGTGGAACTGCTGAGTTTAATGGTAAGTCCATATTTAACATGTGAGGAGCTGTCAAATAGTTTTTCAAAGTGCTAATAAGGAATGAGGGTAACGATTTATCTGCATCTTCACCAATACCTGTTTATTATCTTTTTGGTATAGTGGGTATGCAGTTTCTAACAATGAATTTTTAAAAACTGAGGTGTAATTTACATACTGTAAAATCCACTTTTAAAGTGTTACCATTCAGCATCTTTGTGTGTATTTGTGAGGTTGTGAGATAATCACAACTATCTAACTGCAAAATATATTCATCATCACAGAAAGAAACCCTATGCCCGCGAGTCGTCACTCTCCTACCCTGACATACACTTTATGGATTTGCCTGTTCTGGATTTCCTATAAAAGGAATCACACAATACTTGATTTTTTTTTTTGTTTGTTTGGGCTTCCTACACCTAGCAAAGTGTTTGCCAGGTTCACCCATGTGGCACGTAACATTCTTTGTCATGGCTAAATAATATTTCATTATACAGATATTCCACATTTATCCATTCAACAGTTGGCAAATATTTGGGTTGGGGTTGTTTCTACTTTTTGGCTATTTTAAATAATGCTGCTTTGAACATTTATGTTGAGATGTTTTCATTTCTCTTGGGCATATACCTAGTAGTAAAGTGATGGGTTATATGGTAAATGCCTTTTATGAAACCGCCAAACTGTTTTCCAGTGTGGCTGGACCCTTTTACACCCTCACTGTCAATTTATGAAGGTTTCACTTTTTCCACGTCCTTGCCAACACCTGTACTGTTGTTTTGATCACAGTCATCTTAGTGCGTGTGAAGTGGTATTCTCACTGTGGATTCATTTGTATTTCTCTGATGACTAATATGTTGAGCATACTTTCATGTGATTATTAGCCATTTCTTTTTTGGAGAAATTACGTGGTTGTGATTCATAGATCTGCTGATTGTCCTAACCCTTGCTAATGTCTTTAAGGATATGGTAGCCAATTAATACAAGAAAAGGGAAGACCAGGCAACTTTTATTGACCAACCAGGAGTGCAGATCTGCCTGAAGGCTCTGACACAGCTGTGCTTCACTCTGAATGGTCTTGCTTCTGCCAGAAATATGCCCTGTCATGGAGCAGACACCTTCCTCCCCCCATCTAGAGCTTGAAGATTATCTAGATTCTTTTCATGTGGCATTTTCTAAGTAAACAGGGGCAAAAATAGCATAAAAAATCCAGGTATGAGGCTTTTTACCAGATTGCTAAATAGTTTTCTTTTTTAAAAGGAAAAACAAGATGGTTCCTTTTCCTCCAGAGAAGCATGGACTAGCAGCCTACTGGGTAAAGTTTCTATATTGTATTCAGGGTCTGAGAACCTGTGCTGAGCCACAGGAAAATGGCTTGCTCAAGACCAAATGTGGCTCTGAATAAGGCTTGCAATTCCTGAAAACTGGAGCTGGGCCAGGGAAATTTATGGATGAAAACATGAGCTCGTAAAGGAATTTGCTTCTTATTGATGGCTAACAAACAGAAACACTGTGGTATTTCATTGGAAATGTCTAAAGAATCTTTCCAGTTTTGAGTGTCTAACTGCAAATCTGAGGCATCCTCCATAGAGGAGGTTAATACAGAAATCAAAAGTCTGTACCATCAATAGAAAGTCCTTACCAAGTTAAGAGTCTCTGGCTCCAAGAAATACTGCAGCTGAGATATAAAGATGTGGGGGTGCATGGTGATTCCCTCCCAAGGCTGCAGGCCCAAATGCCACCAATGCCCAAGCAGAGCTGAGCTCCCTCCACCTGGGTATGATAATGAAGAACTCCCCAGAAGAGAACTAACACTGACTTATTTCACTCAAATTTTAAATATTATCAAGTATACATTAAATAACAGAGAAACTTAGGATTTTAGTTATTTATTGTCTTAAATACTACAGTGCTCCTTTAAGGGGGGAAAAAAACCAAGTTTCCCTTCCTAAAACACATCCAGGACACTGAAAAAGAGATAGAAAGGGAATTATTACTTCATAAATACACAAGATGACTTGGGCAGAAAAGACCTGAAGATGATTTCTTACAAAAAGAGTTGGTGCATGGTCCGGAGCAGTGGCTCAAGCCGGTAACCCCAGCACTCTGGCAGGCTAAGGCGGGTGGATTGATTGAGCTCATGGGTTCAAGACAAGCCTGAGCAAAAAGTGAGACCCGTTCTCTAAAAATAGAAAAACTGAGGCAAGAGGATTACTTAAGCCCAAGAGTTGGAGGTTGCTGTGAGCTATGAGGCCACAGTACTCTACCCAGGGTGACAGCTTGAGATTCTGCCTCAAAAAAACAGACAAAAAAAAAAAATAGTTGGTGCATTCATTTATAAAAATAAATATTTCCTGAACTTCTGTTGTGCCAGGCAGTGTTCTAGCAGTCACAGATGAATAAGATACAGTCCCCACCCTCACACAGCTTCCATTACATTGGAAAAAAGATTTAACCCTCTCCCCAAAAAACCCAAAATAAATATAGACATCAGTAGGGACAAATGTAATAAATACAGAGTAATGAAATAGAATGAATAAGATTTTTTTTTTGAGACAGAGCCTCAAGCTGTCCCCCTGGGTAGAGTGCTGTGGCATTACCGCTCACAGCAATCTCCAATTCCTAGGCTCCAGCGAGTCTCCTGCCTCAGCCTCCCAAGTAGCTGGGACCACAGGTGCCCGCCACAACACCCGGCTATTTTTTGGTTGCAGCCATCATTGTTGTTTGGTGGGTCTGGGCTGGATTCGAATCCGCCACCTTAGGTGTATGTGTCTGGCGCCTTAGCCATTTGAGCCACAGGCGCTGAGCCATGAATAAGATTTTTTAAATGAGGAAGTTACAAAAGAACTCTCAGGGATGCAATGAAGTAAGGAGGCAAAGCAGGAGAAAGGCTGATGGTGAAGCCTGCAGGGCAGGATGAAGGGCAAGTGCAAAGGCCCTGCAGCTGCTCCAAGTGGGGATGTTCAGGTGAGAGTGAAGGTGATGCACTGGGAGATAAAGCTGGGCCTAGATCTCATGGGTCCCTGGGCCACGGAGAGGAGCCTGCATTTCATTCTGAATATGGGATGAGCCACTGCAGGATTTTTAGCAGGGGGATATGAAATCTGCTTATATATTTTGAAAACATTGTTCTACATTTATAAAAGACTGAATAATAAATGGGGAAGAACAAATTTCCCATTTGAAGAATTCTAAATAACATATGTATACTACTTGACTCCACTTTGAAGGAGGTATAGGGCCTAACTCCCTAACTCCCCAATCCTCACGTGTGGCTGGTGCACAGTGACTTCCTTCCAAAGAATAAATACAGTGTGGGAAGGGGGAAAAGGGTAACTATGTTGGAGAAATGAGAAAAACACTACCTCGGGCAAGGGGTCAAAGTCAGCAACAAAAACAGTGAGAACACATGTTGCTAATATGTCCCCAGATATGGCATAATGAAAAGGACACTTTGGCATGGCGCCCCGTGCTCAATGGTTAGGGCGCTGGCCACATACACCGGGTCTGGCGGGTTCAAACCCAGCCCAGTTCTGCTAAACAATGACAACTACAACAACAAAAAAATTAGCTGGGCATTGTAGTCCCAGCTACTTGGGAGGCTGAGGCAAGAGAATTGCTTAAGCCCAAGAATTTGAGGTTGCTGTGAGCTGTGACACTATGGCACTCTACCCAGGGCAACAGCTTGAGACTCTTGTCTCAGAAAAAAAAAAAAAGACAAAAACACCAGACAAATCCTAATTAAAGGTTGGGTGTAGTGGCTTACACCTGTAATCCTAGTACTCTGAGAGGTGAAGGCAGGTGGATTGCTTAAGCTCACTAGTTTGAGACCAGCCTGAGCAAAAGTGAGACCCAGTCTCTACTAAAAGTAGAAAAACTGAGGCAAGAAGATTGCTTGAGCCTGAGTTGGAGGTTGCTGTGAGCTATGACTCCACAGCACTCTACCCAAGGCAACAGCTTGAGACTCTGTCTCAAAAACAAACAAACCAAAACCCCCCAAACAAATCCTAATTAAAGAACAGTCTAGACTATGTCTGGTGGTACTCCTCAAAACCGTCAAGGTTGGCAGAAATAAGCCAGGTCAGAGAAACTGCCACAGCCAAGAGAAGCCTAAGAAGGAAAACACAACACTAAACCCAGTGCGGGATACTGGATTGCATTCTGGAAGAGAAAAAGGACATCAGGTAAAGACTAAGGAATTCTGAATTAAAAACAATCTTTAGTTAATAATAATGTATCAATATTGGCTCACTGCAACAAATGTACTATTCTAATGTAATATGTTAATTATAAGGGAAACTGGATAGGGAATATAGAGGACTCTGAATTATCTTTTAAGTTTTTCTGTCAATCTACAACTGATATAAACGTTTATGAAAAACATTTTATTGGCTGTTAAGTGAAGAATTTCTCTAGGGCAGAGGTTCACATCCTGTGGGTAGTGAACCCTTTCTAACAATGAAAATGCATCCAGCATATCAGATATTTACATTACAATTCATAATTGTAGCAAAATTATAGTTATGAAGTAGCAATGAAAATAATTTTATGGTTGGGGGTCACAACAACAGGAGGAACTGTATTAAAGAGTCATGGCACTAGGAGGCATTAGGAAGGTTGAGAACCACTCTGATCTAGCTCTAGTGGGATATGAATGAAGTAGAGACTAGTTAGGGATCCTAGCTTTGCTACTCGCTGGCCGTGTGACCTTGAGTTATTTTATTTTTTTCATTTTCTTGTCTGTAAAATGAGAATTTTTACCAAAAGTCATGTGGAGAGGATTTAATGATATAATATAGGAAGCAGCACAATGCGCTACAAATGTTGATTATTACAACTCAAAATAAAATTGTATTTAATAAACTTATTATACAGGATGGCCATAAAGTTCACGTGCAATTTAAAATAGTTTATAATGTATAAATCTAGTAAGCAGCAGAGCCAGAATCATAAGCAACTAAAAATGAGTAAATGTTTACCCAAAAGAAGGGCATATGGTTCTGGGGTTTGGGGTAACCCGGGAACGTCTGCCATCAAGGCATTATATGTTCACACCACTAAAACTCAAGGAAGCTTCCAGACCCAATGAACCTTTCAGGTCTTATAGCAACTGGAGCAGAAGAGGCCCAGAAAAAAGTACAGATAAAGTGTCTCAATTGACCTCTACTTAGTGAACACAGCGGGGGTACTGGAAGGGGCTCCACTCCTTCTGGAGAACAGTGACTGCTGCCCCCGGTTCATGGTGAGCAGCCTACACGTTAGCATTCCCCATACGCACCTGTTTCTACCAGTTGAGCTGCCTGCTTAACAAGATTAGTTGTTTGTTCCAAGTTGTACTTGCTATTATGTAATTTAATTAAATATCACACAAGCCAATGAAACACAAGGATGAAAAGGTGGTTGCTATTTCTATGAAAACCAAGTTGAATAAGTTGGAGACTCAATACAGATGAGCTTGTAAAGTAAACGACTGTTGAATTAGTTGAAGGTGAGACAATTTTAAACATCTGGAAAAACTACAAAAAGGAATTCTGCACCATTGCATCACAAGAACGTTTAAGTTTTCATTCCACCGTAAAGGACTGAAAACGGAAGCTGGACTTGCACCCTGTGATGGTGTTTCACGCGGAGGAGACAAGCTACAGAGGACCTGGGCTCATGGATGTCAAATATGCATGACTAGATACAAAGAAATGTTAAAGGATGTATGTACCACTTTTATGGCTCCCTATTTTAACTTACTTAAACACGTATTAGGAACATTTTAAACACAGACAAAAGGTGAGAAAATGTGTGTCCATATATTCAATTAGATTCAACAGTTATAAAGATTTTTGACATATCCACTTCGTTTATTCTGTATCTTTTTCTTTGTTCAAGTATTTTTATGCAAATTCTTGAAAACTGTAATGTCAGTTCATCCCTACATATGTTAGCAGACATCTCCTTAAATACATGAAACTAGTTTTTGATTAGCTGACTAACCTCTGGTGCAGGTAAGAGAACTTCCACTAAGCACGGAGTGATTCACCAGGGCCCACCTCTTTCCTCCATCCCAGAAGATCTCAAGACAAGAAAACTGATTCCCAGATCCTGAACTATTCCTGATTCATGTAGAACAGTGGTTCTCAACCTTCCTAATGCCGCGGCCCTTTAATGTGGTTGAGAACTGCTGATGTAGAAGGAGACCTGTGAAACTTTAATTCAATGATTACTTCACAAAACCTATACCTTGCGTCTTTAAGATGAAACCACAAGTGTTAACAGTCCTATTCTTTGAATCTTTTCTGGGAGTTCAGAGGTGGCCTAAACTTCAGTGAATATATTGAGGCAACTCTGTATTAAACTAAGTTTACTGGAAAAACCCAGTTTGGATCATTTCCCAAAGAGCTCAGAATAGCCTAGGCATGGACTCATGGTTGCTCTACAATCTGGCAGTGGCAGCAAAAGTAGCATTACTCATAGGTATCCCAGAGATAATTCATTTGCTTCCAGATCCTTGGTTTGCTTTAATTCTCTCCATTTTCTTTTAACAATGTCAAAAAATTGTTGCTTAGTGCAATTTTATAATGCCACATTCTGAATATGATTCTATACCAGTATCTTCATCATAGTTATAGAACTTGCTTGGTAAAGTTATGCCGATAGCTTTAATGAGGTAATCCCATGTAATAAGGGAATTTTCTCTGGTGCCAAATGTGGACATTAGCAACTTAATGTCATGTGTGTGTTAGGGCAGTGGAGAATGGGGAAGTCTGAAAGTATCTAATCAGTTCCTTCATGTAGGTCTCACATCTGTAAGAAGTTTCTTGATCACCTTTAAAGTAATAAATAATTTACCAAGGCCTTAACAAAACCTATAAAACTGAAAAGTTGCAAGCCTATAGCAAATTGAAAGCCAGGGTTATTTTTAATTAGTGAAACGTAAGTCCTAAGAAAGAATCAGAAATACTTTCTTCAAAGACACTAAGGCATCATAGGCATTAGTACAGCAATAATGGGCATTGCCAAGCTGTGAAAATGAAAATAAGGTTTCCTAAAAAGTTAGGATAGCGACGATGGTATTTAATCTGCATTCTGGCTAAGAAGTTGGACATGTACTTTTCCAGCTTTTTCCTAAATAAATTTTTTTTCAAACTATTCCAGGCCAACCAGGTTTCAGAAATCAAAGAAACTTCAGGGTTTAGATCTTTGAACTTTTAAAAATAAGCTCAGAGATTTAGCTTTTATTTGGTAAGCTCACCTAAAGTCTCAACAACATTGAGTATGTTTTAGTCCAAGGTTGGCTCACGAGAGGCTTCTGAAGGGCAAAACGTGGCATGAATGAGTAAAAATATAGGTGCTTCGCCAAGGGGCCGACTGCGGAGAGGAGCATGATAGACTAACGGAGACAGTAAAGTGACTGCCTCTCTCTAACACTATCGACCCTCAGCTAAGGGGATTCTGGGTTATCCCCAGTCCAGAAATGTTGCTCTCAGTCAGTGGTTATCAACCTTGCCACACATTACAATCACCTGGGGAGATTTTAAAAATCTCAGTGCCCAGGCTGTATTATCCAAGACCAGCTAAATCGATCTCTCAAGGTGGGCTCAGACTTGAGTATTTTTAAAAAATTTCTTAAGTGATTTCGATGCGCAGCCAAGGCTGGAAGCAGTGCTCTAAGCAACCAGAGTTCTTTACCTTGTCAAAACAAACAAACATCCCCTGCACATCTAAGAAAGACCAGTTTACTTAACACCAAATACCAAAACACTGGTTATGTATCAATTGAAAACACTCATTGTGTATACCTAACTGGTAGTAAATATGGAGTACTGAAGGAGACCACACTCATATAAAGCTGCGTACCCTGTATTTAACCTCAAGTCTAGCTGAGGGACCCTGGGCAAGCTAATTTAACCTTTCTGTGCCTTGGTTTCCCATTTGTAGAATTACATTAAGAATCCTACCCATCTGTGAGAATCAGATTAAAATGTGTCTAAAATGTCTGGTGCAAGGTTATAAATACAGATGGCTCTCAAAATGGTAGCTATTATTTCTCATTTTATTATTAGGTCAAAGCAATTAGGGTAACCTCTGGAGAGAAATGACTTCTTAAATGACATAGAAGTATAAGCTGGATGAGTTCAGGAGACAAAAGTTGAAAAGCTACTTAAAAGTTAAATCATCATTAAGTCCCTAACAATGAATGAAACCTTAGGTTGAGGGGATACGTACACTAAGCCCAGAGCAACGAAGGGCAAAAACCATCTAGGATTAGAAAACCTTATTTTAAGAAGTGAAGCTTTAAGAGTGCAAATATCAGGAGCCAGCCACATACACCTAAGTTGGCGGGTTCGAATCCCCAGCCTGGGCCCGCCAAACAACAATAATGGCTGCAACCAAAAAATAGCC
>NW_003852417.1:16465372-16466358 GCF_000181295.1 Otolemur garnettii
AAAAAAAAAAAAAAAAAGAGTGCAAATATCTTAACACAATAATTAAGTGAGGTGAAGGCTATGGTAAGCAGTTTGATGTAAGCATTCCAAATTGTATATAAAATCAGCACATTGTACCCCATAAATGCATTCATGTACCCAGTTACGATTTAATAAAAAAATTAAGAGAGAAAAAAAAAATTCCAGAGAGTAGAGATCCAGTTACTATTGAATAAGATGTTGAGGTCCCTTTAATCCTGGGAAGAATAACACGCCTGTCACTTCCACTGTGACATGCTCTCAGAGTGCCACCATTAATGGGATAGAGACACATCTGAAAAATACAGGATAAGAAACAAGGCTCCTTTAAGTCAAACTGGGAAAATGTTGTAAAACCATGGCAAGCCGACACAATCAGCAAACTGCAATCCAGCAGTGTGCATTTGGGGAGCCTCCTAAAAAGAGACTGGATGCTCTCAATTGTACGCACTTGGCAGGATGAGTCCCAAAGAAATGTGCCCGGCCTGGCTTTCCTCCTACCCCAGGGCCAGCCCCCCCATCATTCACCCTCACTTAGACTAACTGGAACGCTGTGGATTATTATTCCCCTTCTCCAAAATCCAATACTGTTGTTTAAGGTTGTGGTTTCCAAGCTAACTGTAAATCTGAAGACTGGACGTTTTCTTTCTTTCTTTTTTTCTAATAATGATCCATGGGCCATAACTTCAGAGATTCTGATTCAAGTCAAAGATCTATGTTTTTGTTTTTTGCAGTTTTTGGCCGGGCTGGGTTTGAACCCGCCACCTCCAGCATATGGGGCCAGCGCCTTACTCCTTTGAGCCACAGGCACCACCCAGATCTATGTTTTTTATAAAATGCTTCATAGGCTCAGCGCCTATAGCTCAACTGGCTAAGGCGCCAGCCATGTACACCTAAGGTGGTGGGTTCAAATCCCCAGCCCGGACCTGCCAAACAACAATGACGGCAGCAACCAAAAAATAGCCGGG
>NW_003852417.1:16466859-16468893 GCF_000181295.1 Otolemur garnettii
GATTTGGAGTCACTAAATGTGGGCAAAACACCACAGGATACTCTAATCTTTAATCCTAGGAAGCTCTGAGGATATTCCTGAATGGTGCACGCCAGAAGTACAAGCTGGAAAATGATCCACAAGGTGATGAGGCCATAAAGGCTGGGATCCCACTCTCTGAAAGAGGCTTCTCAAAACCGTGCAAGTGTGGGGCGGTGTGATGATGCTGATAGTGCCTCTTTTACCTTTTCCCCAAGTTTTTCATGAAGAGTTTTTTTTGTTGTTGTTGCAGTTTGGCCAGTGCCGGGTTCAAACCTGCCACCCTCGGTATATGGGGCTGGTGCCCTACTCACTGAGCCACAGGCACTGCCCACCATGAAGAACTTTAAATATTTTCATAAAGGAAAAAAAAAAACACCCTAAAAACCTTAAAGATAAGCCAAACATCTGATCACATTAAGTGTCGGTGATATTTGTGATGAAACTTAAGAATTTGCTGTTAATGCAATGATTTACCAATGATTTACTATAGTTTTTGGTTTTTCTTTAAAGGAGCTTAGGTACTTCAGGAAAACAAATTAGCTCACTTTGCTCATGTGAGCAACCTAAAATGTATTTTTTCAAAGGTCAGCTTGAAGAGGCCCTTTCTGTCTGGGGGCAGCCATCAGGTAAGCCACGATGGGTGCGTGCAAGTACAGTCAGGGTATCAAGGAAGAAGGACTCTGATGAGACATGCTTTCCTCCAAGAGTCAGCTGCTGGTAGCATAGCCAGTTCTCTGCACTCCACAGGGCTCCCTGCCCCACCTAGCCAGATAAAGCCACAGACTAGGATACAAGGAAGCAAGGTTATGTCATTTATAGGATTCATGTGCACTGCGGTGGCTATAAATGCCCAGTTCCTAAGGGTGCACCCTATAGCAAGCTTGTCCATAGCAAGCTGTTAACTAGCTACAGTTTGCTTGAAGCCTTCAGTCTGGCTGAGAAGCAAGCTGGAGCTGCTGTGGAGCTCTAAGTCCCAGATTCTTATTGGTTGGTGAAGATTCCACATATAAAGGTTTTTTTTGCAGTTTTTAGCTGGGGGCTGGGTTTGAACCCCCCCCCTCCAGCATATGGGGCTGGCGCCCTACTCCTTTGAGCCACAGGCACTGCCCCATACAAAGTTTTGAGGTTATCCTCACTGATCCATTCCACAAAGCTATCAGAAGAAATCATGATACCTATTAGATCATCAGACTGGTCCAGAAGCACAGGGAGATGCGTGGACTGACATCTGCAGGCTGAAAGAGCTGTGGCCTTGGAGAGGGACATAAGTTCCACTGCACTATTGGTGGTTCTTGCCGTACAGGCTGGAGAAGGGGCGATACTCTCCAGCTCCCCCGTTACCACTATTATAAGTAATGTTTGTAAAATTCATACCTAATAAACAATTTAGGATGGTCATGTGTTATCTGTTCATTTAAACTAGTCTGTAGATTGTCTCACAAATGCTTTGTCAAATTATGAAGTGCAATCATGTTTGAAGACAATAAGTGAGGGTGTATCTTTTTCTAGTAAGATAAACTTGTTTTTGTCTTTGCTTTACTTTACTAGGGAGTTATATGCCAGTGTTTAAAACATGCTTTGTAGTGTAACAGGGGTAAAACAAATTCTTGAAAAGAGAGAAAAAGCCTGAAGAAGAGGCTCCCGTATCAAGCTTATCTGTCAGGCTATAAATAAATCCCAGTGAGCACTACACCCACTTTATGCAAAGCACTTGTATCAGCACGAGATTAGAGGATTAGGAGTTTTCTGTACAACCGAAATCTAGTCAAGAAGAATCCTTCCTGAGAGGCCCAATATGTAAGATAACTACACTTTGCAAAATAAACTGAAGGTAAAACAACCGTATCAGTATTCATTCTCCAGACCACTCAAATGATTATTTTCATAAAAATAAGAGAACTGGTACCAGAAACTATCAGATGTAAGAAGATTAATCTTGTTTATAGTAAATAAATACTGGAATCTCCTTTTCAGGGTCATATGACTTTGAAGCTTCCATTAAGAATATTTTAA
>NW_003852417.1:16469860-16471675 GCF_000181295.1 Otolemur garnettii
TTGTAATATTACTTTCTCATGCTTTTAACACTTATAGGGTATATAGTGATATCCCTTCTTTTATTCCAGAAATTGGTAATTTATATTTTCTCCTTTTCTCTCACTTTTGTTATGAGTTTATTAATTTTATTGATTTAAAAAATTTTTTTGAGATAGAGTCTCGGTCTGTAGCCCTGGGTAGAGTACCATGGTGTCACAGCTCACAACAACAAAAATCTTAGGCTCAAGCGATTCTCTTACCTTGGCCTCCCGAGTAACTGGGACTACCCACCACACTTGGCTAGTTTTTCCATTTTTAGTAGAGACAGGATCTTGCTCAGGTTTGTCTTAAACTCCTGAGCTCAAGGGATCCACCTGCCTCAGCCTCCTAGAGTGCTAGGATTACAGGTGTGAGCCACCGTGCCTTACTGATCTTTATAAAGAGATGAATTCTGATTCTGGTTTTTCTTTTCTTGATTCACTTTTTAAAACAAAGAGCACATAACATAGAAGGCCCCTTCAATCTTCTCTCTAAATATACTCCACCCCTTCTCTCACTATTCCCCTATCATTTGTATATTAATGTTACGCTAATTTCTGCTACTCTACTAGGATCCTCTTTACTTACCACATTTCCTGCTTCTGCAGCCAGTCGGGCAGCATAGCGAGCTATAAGACGGTGTTCCTCGTCCAGTCGGCTAGGACTATCCAGAACACTGCCGAGGAAATAAAAATTCAACAGGTATCTATATTAAACATCCCCTATTCATGATCCATTCTTAGGAAAGACGAAGAAAAGCTAGTAAAGAAGAATGATAACAAAAGAAATGGGGGCTTGGGTCATAGGTACTAGTGGTCTTCTGAGATAAAGGGGAATTCAGAGAAATGCTGAGGCCACATTTCTTCAGCGCACATCCCCACTGCTATCCCACCATCAAAGAGGGCATGCATTTGTTTGTTTGTTTGTTTGTTTGTAGTTTTTGGCCGGGGCCGGGTTTGAACCTACCACCTCCAGTATATGGGGCCAGCACCCTACTCCTTTGACGGGGCATTCACGAAGTCTGAGACAGGGATTTTTTTTTTAGAGACACAGTTTCACTTTGTTGCCCTCGGTAGAGTGCTGTGGCGTTACAGCTCACAGCAACCTCCAGCTCTTGGAGTTAGGCTATTTTCTTGCCTCAGCGTCCTGAGTAGCTGGGACTACAGGCGCCGCCCCCCTCCCAATGCTCGGCTATTTTTTTGTTGCAGTTTGGCCAGGGTCAAATTTGAACCCGCCGCCCCAGATATATGGGGCCGGTGCCCTACTCACTGAGCCATAGGCGCCACCCTGAGACAGAGATTTCTAACCAAATGTTTTGAAAACATTTTAGACCTAGATCTTAAATTCAGAAAGAATAAGAGAAAACTGAAGCATCATGAGAAACAGAGGGCTGAGAAAAAGCATACTTAACACTGGCCGAGGAAAGTGGAGAACGCCAAACATACTATATGCTGAGAGAATTCCATGGTATAAACGTTCCCTCTTGCTGCCTCTTTCTTGTTTTTTTGCTGTTCTTTTTCTACAACTATAGCCCCACCTTAGAGTGAATTAGTTTAATCCATGACTCTTTAACAAAAGTACTAGCACTCTAAAAATGGAAAGACTGACTCTGATACCCAGATGGGGCAGCAAATAATGTGGCACCCAGATGAATGAAGAGTTCTTGAGTGTGGGATGCTGATACTGAACTTTTCACTGATTCTGAAATACCCAATTTTTTATGTCAAGTGCTGTTTGTCTATATCAAGGCAGTCCTAGATTAAGGTACTATGGTTATATAATTTTTTTTTTTTTTT
>NW_003852417.1:16471871-16472740 GCF_000181295.1 Otolemur garnettii
CTTAGGTGTATGTGGCTGGCGCCTTAGCCAGTTGAGCCACAGGCACTGAGCCTGGTTATATACTTCTAAGACCGGCAGATGCTTTCAGGTAATAGTGATGGTGATGGCTACTGGCCAGAGGTGGCTGTGGAGGCTTGCCTTGATTTTGGCCTTTCATTCTTAGGGTCTCCAAAAACACACTTGATCAGAATTCAGCAATATTACAAATAATATGTAAAAATATAAACCCTTGAGTTTGATACCCCCCAAACCTTATTATAATTGCCGAGGGGAATCTGGGAAGAGTAAGGCTAAATCAATAAAGAGCTGCCTCACATTTTCATGTATGGAACCAGTTGTGTTATTTCTACATATTTTCCCCCTCTCTTATGTTTTTATCTCTGTGGCTAATTCTTTAAATTAGTGTTTCCCCTAAGAAGAACTTTTTTTAATATGCATTACATCTTCTGCCTATGATATTTGTCCACATTTTATAACTTTAGGTATCTAAACATCAGTCTCCAGCATGTATAATCATCCTCCCAAAAGATGACCTTGTAATAAGAACATGCTACCATCAATTGCTTTAATACTTGAGGGTTAGGCCCCCACCAAGGTCAGAGATGAACTATAATGTTTATGCCTTAAAGGTGTCTGTCCAAAGTAAGTCTCGTCACTATCTTTTAAATAAAAAACCAACAAAAATGAATGGTTAACAATACAAGTGAGTAATATTCTGGAGGGACTGGTCTTTTTTTTTTTGTAGTTTTTGGCCGGGGCTGGGTTTGAACCAGTCACCTCCAGCATATGGGGCTGGTGCCCTACCCGCTTGAGCCACAGGCACAGCCCTGGAGGGACTGTCTGGCTGACCTCTCTTACTTGGTAAGGGA
>NW_003852417.1:16472822-16475997 GCF_000181295.1 Otolemur garnettii
GTTTTTGGCCGGGGCTGGGTTTGAACCAGCCACCTCCAGCATATGGGGCTGGTGCCCTACCCGCTTGAGCCACAGGCACAGCCCTGGAGGGACTGTCTGGCTGACCTCTCTTACTTGGTAAGGGACACAACAGGTTCCTCTGTGCAGAAGAGCTCTTTCTGCTCTATCACGTTCCATGCACAAGTGCGGATGACATGGCTGTATCTAGCCAGAAACTAGAACCTTGTGTTGATGAGAGGTTTTAAGGTCAATGAAAATTATCTGGGGGCCATTAGAAAGTCTTCTTATTCTTCTATTGAGTTGGCTTTAATTTTGAGAATTAGTTAACCGAGAAATTTCTGACCTCTCTGAGGAAGTGATATAGTCTCAGGAACTGAGCCTCACAAAAAGAGATGCAGTGCTTACCCACTAGTGTTCTCCCAGGGCTACTGGCCCCCAACTCGGCTCTGGAAGCCTTGGCTCTTGAGGACCTGGGCTAACTTACCAGGTAATAGTCTCTGCCAAACAGTCTGCCATTTTTACAATGGAAACTGTTAATTGGTAAGGGCAAACATAATTTGTCCTGCCTGGGGTGAAACAACTCTATTCCTGCAGACCAAGAAGCTGGGGACAGAGTGCACGGAAATCATCTGTTAGACAAGGAGACACTCTTGCCACAATGCACAATTCTCAGCCTCTCCCTCCCCTCCTGTAAGGTAAGCCTGTTAAACAACTTGGGATGTCCGAGAACCCTGCAGTTTTTCCATTGCTTTAGAGAGAGGTTAAATGCCCCAGAATAATGATGCTATTTTAGTCATACTGGGAAAACTACGGGAGACCATGTAATGAGTAATAATAAAAACCATACTTTTCATATGCATATTTTCTCACCAATTATTCATTTATTCTTCTGTTATCATGAGGAGTAGGAGTGAGGTCAGATGACCTTCCCAAGGAACCATGGCATGCTATGGCCAAAACTAAGATAGAAATTTAAGTCTCTAGCCTCTGTTATATGTGTAGGTTATAAATTATGGTTTTCTCTTATTTGTAATAAGAATCTCAAAGTAGGGTTTTACAAGTTGTTTGGCATCATGACTCCTCTTTGGGGTCACACAGACAGAGGGATGGCTTTACTTATTTATTCTTTTGAGATAGAGTCTCACTATATCACCCTGGGTAGAGTGCTGTGGCATCACAGCACATAGCAACCTCAAACTCTTGGGCTTAAGTGATTCTCTTGCCTCAGCCTTCCAAGTAGCTGGGACTATAGGTGCCCACCACAACGCTCGGCTATTTTTTGGTTGTAGTTGTCATCATTGCTTGGCAGGCCCAGGCTGGATTCGAACCTGCCAGCTCTGGTGCTGGCGCCCTAGCTTCTGAGCTACAGGCACTGAACCAAGAGGGATGGCTTTAGTTACTTAAACTTTACCCATCATCCTCCTTGAAGAATGGTGATGGGTGTTCCTAGAGTGGGTAGGAACCTTAGGGTCTGCTACTTATGGAGTAGCACTTTGGTATTAACTCTTTTAAGAGAGGATTAACTTTGCTATAGTTAGCAATTATCAAATGTTTTTCCATCACAACCCAATGAAGAATTAGTCACATTTCCATATTAACAGGGAGTCGCTACTAGTTTTCAGGCTATTGTAACATATGGCATTATTAAAATAGGAGGAGGTATATATAGTTTGGAAAAAGCCCCCTCAGGAGATAATGATCTGGTACCACTGCTGAGAATCACTGGTTTAAATAATCAACAATGATCGATTTCTGCTGGGTGGTGTATCAAAGCCCCTAGATCAGAAAAGGTGAGCTATATATGGGTTGATCCATCCTAAACTTTGAATGTCAATAGAAAGATTTCATTATTGAGGTAAGAATAAACAGGAAGAGAATGCATCGAATACCTCTACAAATGTTGGAACTGCTGAACTCTACAAAGTTTATACGCTCTTTAAGGGTAAGCTAAAGGGGGTGAACCCCGCTTTCAGGGAGAATCTCTGATTCTATGTTTAGGTAAGTGAATGGGCTTGGCAAGGCTCCCTCTCTTGTAGAAGCTAATGCCTAAGCAATTATTTTAACTCTGCCAAACATAGCTGGTAGCTGCTCAAGAAAAACCCCACATGCAGAGATTTTTCCAGCTGGCAACCCAGGCAGCATAGCTCTCCCTCCCTCTGCTCATCCCCAGGCTACCCGCCTGCTGCTGCTGCACCACCAACTGACCGTGCACAGTGCTGCAGACGGGCCACATAGGAGGCTATCAGCGCATGCTCATCGGCCAAGTGACTGGGTATATCCTGGCTATACTGTAACCTAGGAACAATGGAGGCAAAGACAGCACGGGTGACACAAACACACACAGAGGGAGAAATGAACATGGATTAAAATGAGCAAACTTCAAAGAAAAATTTAAAAAATAATAAATCATGATAAAGAAAACAATAAAGAAACCACAATGCATAATGGAATATGTTAGACCATCAGGTATCCATCTTGCAAATCCTGTGAACAAAAGTGGTCCTATAGGAGTGGCTCTGGCCAACTGACATCACAGTCCTGGAGAAGGACGTCCTGGGGAGTCACAGGAGCCTCACTTACCACTTCTGTCCGGCTCTGGGCTCTGTGACGGATGTACTTTGAAGAGAATGCTCTCTGGCCCGACAGCTGAGACACAGTGAAGCCCCTAAGGCTATGATTTTATAGTTTTTGTCTATATTTAAGAATTTTCAGTGTTACTATGTTACCAGTTAAATATTTTTATTTCTAAAAGGATACTGCCTTTAATACCAGGCTATTTTCTTCCATAAAATTGGTATAGACACTTAGAATTACACCTAATTGTAAGACAACACTATTCACTCTGTGTGAGGCTCTGTCTTACAGAGATATGGAAGGTCCTTAAGTATGTGGGTTTTTTTTTAACTTTTTACTATAGAAATGTTAAAATTTGCACAAAAGAGAGTGTGATTCTAATGACTACCCCTTACCTACCCATCATGAAACTTGAATGAATAACAACATTTTGTCAGTTTTATTTAATTTATTTTGCCTTAACTTCCTGTGCAGAGGGAATCCCAGGCAATAATTTCACCTGGGAATACTGGAGTCTGAACATGTCTTAGATAGTGAAAACATTTCACGTAACCTCAATGCCATTATCACACTTAAAAAAAATGACAAAAATGTTTTAATA
>NW_003852417.1:16477060-16478067 GCF_000181295.1 Otolemur garnettii
GGTGACAAAGTGAGACTCTGTTTCAAAAAAAGAAATAAAGAATCTGTTATAGGTAAGTAATATGGTGTACTTATAAGTCAAAAAGGAGGTGCAGGCCAGGCATGATGGCTCACACCTGTAATCTCAGCACTCTGGGAGGCTGAGGCAGGCAGATTGCCTAAGCTCACAAGTTCAAGACCAGTCTGAGCTAGAGCTAGACCCTGTCTCTAAAAATAGCTGCAAGTTGTGGTAGGCGCCTGTAATCACAGCTCCTCAGGAGGCTGAGGCAAAAGAACTGCTTGAGCCCAGGAGTTCTCAGGTTGCTATGAGCTATGACACCACAGCACTCTATGGGGGTGACAAAGTGAGACTCTGTCTCAAAAAACGAAAAAAAAAAGGAGGTGCATAATCTAATGGAATGTAAATACTGACGGGCAGATTCAGAGGTTACTGGTCAATATCTATCCATTATAAAGTCCTCCACCGACTTTTCCCCTAACAGGGTTAGCATTTACTGATGATTTTTACCTGGATTCATTATTTCATTAGGGGTGACAAATTGCTGACTTTTCCAACTTGATGTATTTATTAACTTCCCCTATTTGCTTATCTTGAAACACTACTCATTAAGCAAAGGCAAAACAAATGGCAGATACCATGTATTTCCTATTATTTAACAAAATTCAGAACAGTGAGTTAGTGCCCTGGTAACATCCAATGGTTCTCAAAGAATTTCCTTAGTATCATTATGAACTCATGGATTTTGATGCATCTGATGTGGCTTTAATCCATTTCAATCATCTTTTTGATGCCCAGATTATCCTTCCATTGGCCAGTGGGAGCCCCTATTAGTGGCTTCCTGCGTGTTCTCTGACATATCCATTAGACCTCATTAGCTTTCTTCCTTTTTGGCACAGTATGCCCAGTTTTGTATCCTGCCCCAGACTCGCGGATCCCGGGTTCCCTTTACTGGGAAAGAATATTTAGAGGCCATAATTAGGGTGCTAATGTGTTCACTGTTGCTAGGA
>NW_003852417.1:16479399-16492732 GCF_000181295.1 Otolemur garnettii
GTGTTTTCCTTTAAAGAATCTGATAGTCAGTTAATTTACTGTGGACCAGCTTGATCTTATTGAGGCTTATGGTTAAGCTTCCTTAGCAAGTATCTAGAGCAGGTGTCCTCAAACTATGGCCCACGGGCCACATGTGGCCCACCAAGGACATTTATCTGGCCCACCAGATGTTTTTGCCACTGCTGCTTGTCCTGCTAGCAGCTGACTCGTCGCGGGGCCCACAGTCCGGCCCTCCAACGGTCTGAAGGACAGTGAACTGGCCCCTTTTTAAAAAGTTCGAGGGCCCCTGATCTAGAGTAACCTTTATCTACGGCTATTTTGGCCCTGATTCTAAGGTGTGGCCTTTCTGGGGTCTTTACTGAATGTCCCTAGTATTAGTGATGTCGCTTTACTCTGGCTGGTTGAATTGAAACATCTGTGTGAGCTCAGGAGTTGTTCTTTCCCAGGTAGTTGTTCTGTGCCTGGCCTTGTCAAGGCTCATTCTATGCACATACAGCTCAGTTTTCAGCAGAAGACTCAAGGAGACCTTTAGGCAGATTTACGGAGCTCTTCCTCTGAGCAGCTTTGTCCTCTTTGGTATTGTGCCTGGGAAAGTCCAGCCTTCCCAAACTCCAATTTCTGTCTCCTTTCCTTGACAAGACTACCTCGCTCTCCGCTTGTGTTCCACACTAGCGCTTGGCCAATGCCTCCAAACCCCCCTCAATTTACAACATGCTAACTGTGCTATATCTATAAATATATGTAAATATCCAGGTGAAGGAACTGAATAGGAGATGGATATATGAGGATAGAGCACAGGGAAAAGGTCTGAGCCAAGAAAACACATTTGGAAGTCACCAGTAAGCAAGTCATATTAAAAGCTATGAGTCTGGATTCAGTCACCTACAGTGAGTGAGGAAAGAATAGAAAAAGCTGTTCTCTCCCTATGATATATTACCATGTGGATTTCAAAGATGTGTAGAAAAAAATAGCAAAGGAGGCTAAAATGAAGGAAGAGGAAAACTAGGAGAGCATATTATCTAGAGGCCAAGTGCAGAGGGTTTCAAGTGAGGGGAAGAGATCATCTATGTCAAATGCCATGGACAGGTTATACTGAGGAATGACCGCTGGGTTTAGGGGTGTGGAAGCCATTGATTTCCATAACCAAAATTGTTCTGGCAGAGTAACAGAAGGTGAGTGCCTGACTGTGTGTGCTCCAAAGGGAATGGCAGAACTGAAGTCGTCTACATAGAGAACACTTTAAACAAGGTTTTCTGGAATGGGAAGGAGAAATGTGTAGGAGTAGCTCACGGGAGAACTGGGGCCAAGAAAGGATTGTTTGTTTCCCAAAAAGGAGAAATACTAGCAGATTTGTAGGTTAATGGGAAAAATCCAGTTGAGATGGGGTGAATGATGATAGAGGAGACAGAAGGGAACACTATCCTATCGGAAGTCCTTCACTGCGAGTGAAAATGAGATCCAGGGCCACACATGGGAACACAGCTGACAGAGAGCTGGCTGTGGCAGGGGTATAGATATCCAGGGGAATGGGCAAGTGAAGACGGAGCTTAGAGGATTTTTTATTTTTTTTTACTCAGTGAAACAGGATGCAACAATCCACTAAACTCCACTTTCAGCTTATAAGAAGACTTCTATTCAGAACTAGAGGTGTTTGCCAGATAATTAGTGCTCTAGATAAAGGTGAAAAGCATTCTCAGGAGCAGACAAGGAACTTCGGTGTCCATGAATTTTCTTATGATTTTGTTTGAGGTGTGGGTGTTATCTTCTTCTCACATTCCAACTGTACCTATTTTCCCATATTTATTTTTTTAATTTAAACTCTTTTCAGATAAAATGCAAATATACAAATATATGTTTTGTTGTGTTTTAGAAATTTTTCTAAAGCAAAGTCAATAGTTTATAATTCAGAATGTCTTCTCCATAAAACAGTAATTGCTCTATTTCTAAATGTCAATTCCATCCATAGAAGTAGATGATTTTCATACCTAAATATACAATAATTCTAACAGCGCTTCTGATGATAACTGCACACATGAAACAATGTACAGAGCACCTACTAGGCGCCAGGCTCTGTGCTAGAGACCAGGACATCTCAGTAAGGAAACTGTTTAGTAGGAAAAGAGATGACACACCAACACGTGTAAAATTGCAAATTTGGTATGTGTTATGATGAAAAGGACCTTACTTTCCTCTAACAGCATTTTATCCAATCAGGGAGATGAGCAAAAGCAAGGGTCAGTACAAAAAGCACAAAGCTAAAAAGAAGAGTGACAATGGAATGAACAGGCTTTTTTTTTTTTTAAGCAGGCCTGGGCCAGGTTCAAACCTGTCACCCTTGGTGCACAGGGCTGCTGCTCTAACCATTGAGCTACAAGCACCCACTTGGAATGAACATGCTTCCTGCCAGGGCATCTGATCAGCATTCTTTTCCTCGAAGCATCCCCAAGCTCTAAACCAGTGGTTCTCAACCTTCCTAATGCTTCAACCCTTAATACAGTTCCTCATGTTGTGGTGATCCTCAACCAGAAAATTATTTTTGCTGCTACTTCATGATTGTAATTTTGCTACTGTTACGAATCGTAATCTGAATATCTAATATGCAGGATGGTCTTAGGCAACCCCTATGAAAGGGTCGTTTGACACCCAAAGGGTTCACGACCCATAGGTTGAGAACTGCTGCTCTAAACCAATGGTAACAAAGACCAGGGCGGTCTTGATGGGACCTAAAGCAGTGTTTCTAAAACTATGTTTCCCCAGGCTTCCTCCTTTAGAACCTCCAGGCTTCTACTGAGTCAGACTATTAGAGAACGAGGCCTGGGAATGTGCATTTGGAGCACGTGTGCAGGGACTCTAGATGCACATCAAAGTGTGGGAACTGCTTGCCAACAGTCTGGGTGACAACGTCTCATGGTTTCAGCAGAATCTCTAGTGGCAGTGGGCAGGAGTTAGGAGGCACACCTGTGGGGACAGGAAGCAAGAGGAAGGAGCTCGAGTGGGGGACATGGGGATGAAGGCGAACAAAGGTGGTACAAGGTCAGGGGCACGTTAGAGGCTGGGCATGGAGTGGCAGTTTGAAGCCATTAGTGACAGATTTACTGGGTAGGAGGCTGCAGAGTATGGCAATTAGGAGCATGAATTTTGCTTTTTAAGCCTTTCGTTGACAGGTAGAGTTCCATGAGCTTTTCTCATGGCACTTAAATTTTTACATTTATAATACAAGTGAAAGTACAGAATTTGGAGACTATTATTAATACAAAGCCTTGTTAGAATTCAAGACTTTTTTTTTTAACAACTCTTTCGTATCTATTCAAAGGGAGTAATTCTAGCAAACATTGTTTCAAAGTGTTAGATTTAAGGGAGAGACCTGTGAAGGAGGCCAAATGTGCCAAAGAGTTATGTCAAAATGATCTCTAAAGTATTGGGTGAGCCTTGGTAGGACAATTATTTACTAATATTGTCTGTCATGGGAAAAAAATCCTCCTTCCAATTACTAATAACTAGTTGCTCTTTGAATATACAATACTCTTTTAATTTCTTTATTTTTTTATTGCTGCAGTTTGGCTAGGGCTTGGTTCGAACTCACCACCCTAGGTATATGGGGCTGACACCCCACTCACTGAGCCACAGGCACCACCCTACTCTTTTAATTTCATGGGAACTCAAACACTAAGCCATGCTGACCCTTCCTATTACCAAGCCCTTGGCATGCTGAAATGAGATAATAGAGATTCATCTCCATAGCTGATATTACGGCCAACATTTGTACTTCTGATTATTGCATTATTTTCATTTTTTGAGATAGAGTCTTGCTCTGTCTCCTAGGCTAGAGTTGCAGTGGCATCACCATCATGCAGCTCACTGCAACCTCCAACTCCTGGGCTCCAGCAATCCTCCTACCTCAGCCTTCTAAGTAGCTGGGACTATAGGTGCCCACCACCACACTGGCTAGTTTTTCCATTTTTACTATTGACAGGGTCTTGCTCTTGCACAGGCTGGTCTCTTAACTCCTGAGCACAAGCGATCCTCCTGCCTTCACCTTCCAGAAGGAGGATCACAGGTGTGAGTCACTACCATGTTATTGAAACAGATGGCCTACTAAATCTGTCATCAGATTTTGTTATCTTTCTATGTTGAATCCAACAATGAACTACAACACACTGATTTCTAGAGTATCTTTTATAGGCTCTGAAATCTATGAGTCTAATAAGAACAGTTTGTGTTTAGAACTACACCTCTTCTTTTTAATATTTTTAGTCTAAGTCCAAGAAGAGGGAAAAGGTTTATTTTTCTCAAAGGGCCAGATAGTAAATATTCTAGGCCTTGAAGACCGTAAGACTTCTGCTGCAGCTGTTCAACCTGCCATTGTATGGAAAGCAGCTACAGGTAATACATAAGCAAATGAATATGGCTGTGTTCCAGTAAAAGTTATTTACAAAACTATATAAACGTGGTGGCTGGGAAGTGCTCTGAGGTCAGGCATATACCCGTGCACCACACCAATATCTGAGAGGAGTTCAGGGGTCTCTGTCTTCTATTCCAGAACTTAGGTCAATGTTGGAACAAAAGTGGCTCTAGCCACATCAGTAAGTTCACTGTGATTGCAAACTGGCTCTAGAACACAGCTGTGCCCTAGATGAGTTTAAGGTAGTCCTGGGGATTCCTCCTGTTGAGAAACCAAAGATGGCAGCTGCACCTTTCTCAGTTGACATAAGAATCCCAGAAGAGAAGCTCTGGAGTGAACATATTTCCTTTCCCTCTGGTCCAGGATCAACTCTGGGATGCTCCTAATCTCACAGGACCATCCCAGGCTATAATAGGCTATTTCAGATTGTCCACGTTGCAATAGTAGCCACATGGATTTCAGCTGCTCCACAATTTGGTCTAAATTTGAAGGCAGTAAGTCTAAAAAATGGTGTCAAAGCATAAGAACAGGAATCTGAAAGGAGTCACAGCAAGTTAAATGGCCTTTGGCATCTGACCTGAGGTCAAAATGAGGTCAATACCCAAGGTTTAAGAACTAAGCCAGGGTAATGAGCTGAATCATGGGTCAAATGCAAAATGAGGTAGCTACTACATATAACCACTTCCCACTGCCTCTCCTACTTGGGAATCTGTTCTGGAACATTGTTTTTGTCTTGCCTTCTGTCAAGAAGTACCTTTCTGTTGCTCGTCAATGACAGGATCCCTAACACGATCACTTTAGGTATAAGCTCTAAAGTAACAATGGCCAATCTGTTCTTTTTCCTCTGCTGCACACTGGAAAAAGGGTTGTCCTGGCCATGTGGTTTAAGTACTTAAACACTAAGGAAAGCTGATTAGCAAAAAGAAAGGTCCAAGTATACTCTTGTGATATGATACCACACACAGGCAAAAAAAGTCCTCATAAAACTGGCAACCAGCCCGGGGGCCACAGGTTGGACACTCCTGCTCTAAAGAGTTTATTTTTAGGGGAGAGTTATCCTATAAGGACAAACTATCAATGCATCAAATTCAATGTAGTCACAGTTGGAATTCTGGTTGGGAGGCAAAACTGAATTGCCTAACACATGGTAGCCATATAGTACACATTTAGTTGTATTGAGTTTTTATATATCTATATCTATATATATATATATATATGTATGTATGTATTTTTTTTTTTTTTTTTGGAGTCTCACTATGTCGCCCTCGGTAGACTGCTGTGGCATCACAGTTCACAGCAACATCAAACTCATAGTCTTAAGCGATTCTCTTCCCTCAGCCTCCCAGGTAACTGGGACTATAGGCACCCGCCACAACACCTGGCTATTTTTTGTTGCAGTTGTTGTTGTTTAGCTGGCCCAGGGCTGGGCTTGAACCCACCAGCCTCAGTGTATGTGGCTGGTGCCCCACTCACTGTACTATGGGCACCAAGCCATTTCAATATATTTTAACTATGTGCCAGGTACTATACGGGGTGCTAGAACTAAAGCAATAAACAAATGCAGTTCCATCCTTATGAACTGTACTATCTTGAGAGGAATACTGGAATTAATCAAGTATTTATAAGCATGGGGAATGTTATAAAAGAGTGTTTGGGGAGGTCATAAAAAAAGATTTAGGTTAGGTTAGAAGGTCAGAAAAGCCCTCCCTCAGAAAATGACATTTAAGTTGAAATGTGGATGAAATGGTGTTAGGTGAAGACTCAGATGAAAAAGGTTCCTGGCAGAAGGACTAGTATCTGGAAAGGCACAGGTAGGAAAATGCACAGTATGTTCTAGGTACTGGAAGAGCCCCACTATGGCTGACACTTGAGGAGCAGGGGAGCCCAGGAAGAGGGGGCTGGGAGATAGGCCGGTGCCATCAAAGGCCTCACAAGCCAAGGTAAAGAACTGCCATTTCTCTTATGGACAATGAGGTGCTCCTGCGTCTCAAGCAGGGACTGTCACGAGCAGACAGTGCTTTGAAAAATGACTGCTGTGTAACAGAGAGGCTCAGAGTGGGCAAGAGAGAGAACACTCGACAGTGAGGAGGCTCCACAGGTGCTTCCTGGTGACTTGGACAGGAAGATGTTTGTATTTGTTTACATTTGCATGCTAATTGAACGCATCTGTCAAAACTCAGCAAACTGTATACTTAAGGAAGGTGGAATGGGGTGAGGGATGAAAAATTACGTATGGGGTACAATGCTCATTATTTGAGTGGTAAGTACCTAAGCCCAGATCCCACCACCATACAATATATACATGTAACAGAATTTCAATATAAAACTGTATCTCCTAATTTTATTAACATTGAAAAAGGATTAAAAAGATTATCTAAATAAAAAGTACAACTAATTGGTGAGTTTTAGTGTACATAAATTATAACTCAATAATGCTGAAAAAAAAATTACTGGCTGGTTGGTGTGGGAGTTGGGGAGAGAGAAGATGGAGCTAAAAAGATCCCCAAGTTCCTGGCTTTCAGAAAGAGGGGGCTGGTCCTGCCATTTACTGAGATGAAATTGTGGAGGGCAGTGCCTGTGGCTCAGTGAGTAGGGCGCTGGCCCCATATACCGAGGGTGGAGGGTTCAAACCCGGCCCCGGCCAAACTGCAACAAAAAATAGCTGGGCGTTGTGGTGGGCACCTGTAGTCCCAGCTACTCAGGAGGCTGAGGCAAGAGAATCGCCTAAGCCCAAGAGCTAGAGGTTGCTGTGAGCTGTGATGCCACAGTACTCTACTGAGGGCAACAGAGTGAGACTCTGTCCCTAAAAAAGAAAAAAAAAGAAAGAAAGAAACTGTGGAGGGACAGGCTTAAAGGGTAGTAAGTCCAGGTTTAGATACGTTGACCTTAAGGTGACCATGAAGCATCTAGGCGGAAATGTCAGGTAGGAACTGAAATAAATGGGTCTGGAACTCAGGAGACTCATTTGGGTACAAGATTAGATGTGAAATCATGAACATGGGGGTTTGGGAAGAAGGCCCCAAAATTACCTACACACTAGGATTTAGGTCACTTCCGTCACTGTCAACTCAGTCCACTTCAATTGAAGATACAATCTATTTTTTGTCTCCCTTTTTCATCTGCTAATGTAAGGCTGGGAGGAGTGAAGACCACTGTCACCTCACACAGGCCGGTCTCCCTAATGTCAAATGAGCCAAGATGCCTGAAGGAAGACACCACGCAGAAGATCTAACAGCAGCACTCCGTGAGGAGCTCAGAGTGAGGCGCGGTGTCCACTGCAGCAGGCATGCAAACCGGCCGCTTCCCACAGTGAATTATCAGACAGCTCTGACCCTGGAAAACCCTGATGTTTGCAGAAATGTCAGTAGTCTTGTGCGAGAAATTTGTGCTAGGACCCACCAAAAGAACAGTAAGATGGACAGGGATATTTTAGTTGAAATCCAAACACTCAGAAATAACCAGTGACCTTAGCAGGAAACCCCATGTGAGTGAATATAGGACAGGGACTGGCACTCAAGAGTGGCACATTTCACAGCAGTCCTTGTAGAAGACAGTGGCTTCGGATCACAGCGAGCCTCGTTCCGTCCTGTTATGTCAAGGCAGTGTGCATAAACACATTCATTAGTGTGCAGTAAGCAAAAACATCTTAAGTGGTTTCTAAGTGCCTGAGAATCTCAGATCCACAGGGCAAGAAATGTCACTCTTCTCTAACATGTGATCCTGCAGCACGCCATAAATAATTCTCAGAGCAAATAAGTTCCTTTCCTCTTCTGTCACTAAAAACATCACAACGTCAAGACATTCGTGTGGAAGTGATCTGTCTGGATTTTCTCTCCTCAAAGGACCCTAACCTGCGCAGAGGGGAAAGGAGTGGTGGTGGTGGGGAGACATCTCTGTCACAGCCTGCTGCCCTATGCGCTGTGGCTCGATGCAATCAGCTATTAGGGGGAGAGAGAACAGTCCCCGTCCTCACTGTGTTACAAGTTAATGAGAAGAAATGATGCTGTCCAGCGAGACCCTGTGAGGCAGACAGATAAGCCCACTGATGTTCCCAGTTGTTGACAGCTTCTGGCACAGCCAGAGCAGAGACAGGAGTAGCTGGAGTGACATGGGGCTCCGCAAGAGCCGTTCACTTTCCTAGCAAATCTACCCAGAACACTCTCACCTTGATGAGAGGTGAGCTGATGAAGTTAACTGACCTTTTTTTCCAGTACTAATTTCGTGTGCATGGAAACCTTTACCGAATAAAAATCATAATGAACATATATCGAGTCCTTCTACTTTCTCTCCCCCAGCCCCCATGTATCAGGTATGTTTTCTCTTGTGTAAATAAGTGAGGTTAAGGGCCCACTGTCAATCGAGTCTAGTACATAAAAGTCCAGTAAATAGTTAAATGTCCTACTAGACAGTCATGGGCAATGCAATGTGACACTTGTATACAGCATATGTATGTATAATAGAAAAATAATAACTCTCTTCTCCTTTACTTCTCTGTTCTGGATGGAATAAGTGGGCAATATCATGTTATCTACTTGAAATAACTGGAACAGAAAATCCCTTTCCTAGCAGAGGAAGCAGCGCAGAGGGGCAGTAGCAGCAGGAAGAACTGGAGAGAAGGAATTGGTTTTCTGAATAAAGTCTGGGGAGTCTCACCCTCCAGGAGCTTATCATTTGGAAAGGCATGGAACAAACAGGTAACCCCAACACAATGGCTGGTTCAAGTCCTCACAGGAAGAAAATTTAGCATGGCTGTAGGGAGTTAGAAGAGGCTTCATGGAGCAGGGAGGACAAACTGCCGAGGAAGAATCAGATGACAAAGAGAGGAGAGGGGTGGGGGGAAGATGAGGAGGCTCCAATGGCAACAGGGGCACCGCCATCCCCTGCCTGGGGGGAGAGCAGGGGGAAGCGGGGCAGGAGGAGCTGGCAAGGCCAGGCTTGGAAACTGTCAGTGAGCCACGCTGAGGAGTGGGGACTTCAGCCTGCAGAATGGGGACTGTGCTGCCACCAGTTACACATGGCTACTCAAATTCCAGTCAAAGAAAGTTAAAAATTCAATTTCTCTGTCAAATCAGTCCCATTTCAAGTACTCAATAGCCACACGTGGCTAGTGGTTTTAGACTAGTTAGCACAAATATTTCCATGTTATTATAAAGTGCTATAGAGAAGATGAGCCATTGGAGAGTTTTAAATAGGGCTAATAACATAATTAGATTTGCATTTCACAAAAGTGCAAATTTTTCTGGTTGCAAAGAAAATTGGGGGTCAAGTAGAGAGGATCCTGGAGGTCTCCTAATAAGATCCGTGAAAAAGTTAAGAACTGTACCACAGCACTGATTTGCTTTAAATGTTTGCTTTACTAGCCTAAGTAAGCTGAAACATTTTAATAGTTTGATATTAAAAGGAGTGGAAAAAAAAATCTCTGGTTAAACACAGTAGGTCCAGGCTAGATCACCATGGGAACTTCTCCTTGCTGTGGAGATTTTCACTCTCTGAAGCGAGGCCATGCCACAGCACCATCATCAGAGAGCTGCTGCTGTACTGAGACAGCTTCTTAGGAGATCAGGACAAGAGGCATTTAAGTCAGAAGCCTCATGAGCACATGTAAAAATGTGTGAAAAAAAAAGTATGTCATGTGTGTTCACGTGTGTATCAGAGTGACATATATACAGTGAGAGAGGAAAAGGTGCTGTGGGGGTCGGTACAGGGAAAAATTAACTATGAGTATGTGAGTGTTGCACGAGCGTTATGTTCTAGTGGTCATTTGTTAGGTCTCTAACTATCTATTTGCATGCCCTTTGTGGGTCTGAATCTGAGGTAGCTGAAGAAACTGAAAAACTCATGCTATCCTCTGGTTTCCCGGTGTCCCCCAGGCACCCGTAACTCAACATAATCTTGTTATCTCCCTGCCCAAATCTTCCTCCTGTGTTTTGACCAAAAGTACCTTAACTCAAGCCACGAAGAAATCTGGAAAATTATCCACTCTCTTCCTCGGCCCCTCACATCCCAACCCTACAAAGCTCATCTTCACTCCCAGCGTCCCAGGTATCTCTGTCTGGACATGACAGCAGTGAACTCGCTGCTTTTCTCCCCAGAACTGTTTTTTCCACTCTGCTCTGCTGACAGCGCATAATGGATATGACTCTGGGTCACACTGAGGACCTCTGTCCAGTGAGAGGAGGAAATAACTTATTGGTTACCAGGCTTCCGTCAGCTTCAATCTTTCAAACTAAGGTTTTAAAGTATGGACTTGGAAATACTCAAACACTGTTTGTACTAATCTGAGTTAGAATTGGTGAAAGGTTTACCTTAAATGCTTGAATAGAAACAGAATCTAATCCCAACCTAGAAGTGGCTGAATTGGCAGTCTGCCCAGGCGCTCAGATAGGTTTGGGAAATCTGCCAACACTGAGGCCTCTGCACTTCCCTAAGATTATGTGTTAATTTTCACTTACTCTGCTTTTTTGTCTTTCAAAAAAAAATGCAGAAAAAAATTTTGTGTTGACTTGAGATCCTTATGAAGAATTTGTACATCTTAGTTATTTTTTGAAACCTTCATTAATTCTTGCTTTGCAAACAAACTCGTTTTCCTCATTTCACAGGGAGAAAGAGAATCGGCGCACTGAGTCCACATGTGGATAGTTTCATTATTTTTATATCTGTTATGGTGACCTGCGATTGTTTGGGGGCAGCATGAACATAATAAGCCTATCTGAGATGGTGAACTTAATAAAAAAAATATACATGTTCTGACTGTCTCTTTTCCTGTCCTCGGCCTCCGAGTGTTCAGATGAAAGGAAGAGTCGCACATCTAAAGCAGACACAGGCCAAAGGCTACAGGCGCCTTCTGCCAGACAATTAGCTATGTTATGAATGCAAAGGAAAAGTTCTTGAAGGAAATTAAAAATGCTCCTTCAGTGAGCACGAGAGTGACAAGAAAGCAGAAAAGGCTTATGGCTGATAGGGAGACAGTCTGAGCATCTGACAGATCAAACAAGCTTCAACGTTCCCTTAAGTCACACCCTAATCCAGACCAACACCCTGACTCTCTCCAATTCTATGAAGGCTGACGGAGGTGAGGAGGCTGCAGAAGAGAAGAGGCTGATCTGTGACGTTTAAGAAAAGAAACTGGCCGTACATAACAGTGCGAGATGCAGCAGCAAGTTACCCAGAAGATCCAGCTAACTCATCTCCTGGCTGTGTTCCTGCAGTTCAGAAACAATCTTATACTGCAGGATCTTCTGGCCTTTTAAAAACTACTTTTCTTTCTTGTGAAGTGTAAGTTAAACTAAAAAAGCTCTAACTGCTAAAACTTTGCCCTTACTTAAGACTTCTAGCAATGAGGACTACTCACAATTGACGGCATGTACGTATTTACCACTTACCCATCCCCAAATGGTGTTATGTCCCAAGATAATAAATCACCAAAAATGGAAGAAAACAGGATAGAAAGTATTATGTAACCCTTGAGAGAATAAAAGTGAGGGGGTAGAGGGAAAAAAGGTCTCTTGGAACAACTCTGTGCAAATGGAAGTGTGACGTAATAAACCTACGCTACACAGAGAGTTTTTTTCAGGAACTTCCCAAAAAAGAAGCCTAACTATGTATCCTGAGCACCTCCCCCTTCTCCAGGCCGTCAGCCAATCATTCTGAGTCCCCATTTCTGGAGCCTTCCAACTCCCGGGGGTGGCTTTCCTCTGGGCTGCTCTGTCAGTCAGCTGAGGTTGTAGTTTTCGGTTTTTAACCACTCATTCATTTCTTCCAAAATTTTGTTGCTATTGTCTCTTCTTCCACATTTCTTTGTCCTCGTGGGTTCTTTTTTTTCTTTTTAATATCTTAACTGTCACTTTAGTGGTATTTCAGGAGAAAACAGGAAAACGTGGCTTCATATGTTATCTGTTACTTTCCTTTTCCTAGCTTTTAAAAATTGCAGTTATCCTATACACAAATAAATACTGGATGTGTAAGTGCTTACAATCATTTGGTTCGTGGTTTATGGGGTTAATGAATCACAAAAGGACATACCCAGACCTGACCCAGAGATCCCTGTGCCTTCCACAGGAGGTGGCCAGGACTCCGGGACAGCAGAGGACACAGTTACAGCTATGCATGGAGAACTGCCTTATGTGAAGAAGGAAAATTCTGGAAGTGAAATGTGTACCAGAAAGTGTGTGTGTGTGTGTGCGTGCACGTGTGCACAGCTTGGCACACATCTGTGAGCTGGGTAGCAAAACAATGAGTGGTTTATCAATGACCTCTTAGTTTTCTTTCTCAGGATCTTTATTCTTTTTTTTTTTTTTTCCTTAGAGACAGGGCCTTGCTATGTTGCCCAGGCTGACCTCAAGTGATCCTCCCACCTCAGCCTGTGAAGTAGCTGAAACTACGGGCACACACCACCATGCCAAGCTTCTCTCTCTTCTTTTCTTGACAGTATACCCTTCTTGGGAGTGCTCCTCCCTCTGCTCGGACCCATAGGTCTAATGGGCATGGCCTACCACATACACAAGGATGGGCAACACAGAATCCAGAACAAAGAGAATCCTTCCTTGGATTTTTCCAATCTCTGGGAGTGGAGTGGCTGTGGCTGTGTCTGAAGCCATCAGCAACACTGGAAGTATCTGTTCTGCAGAGTGAGTGAGTGAAGACAACATCCGCAGAGAAGATCAGTCCTGGGGGACATCCTGGGACCTTCCAGTCACTTTTGTCATGTGTATACATTCCTGCCCTTTCCTTTTTGCTTCTGCCTTTGCTTTATGGGTTTGTACCTTTTAAAGTTAGATTTTTATTTATTTATTTATTTATTTTTGAGACAGAGCCTCAAGCTGTACCCCTGGGTAGAGTGCTGTGGCATCTCAGCTCACAGCAACCTCCAACCCCTGGGCTCAAGGGAGTCTTCTGCCTCTGCCTCCCAAGTAGCTGGGACCACAGGCGCCC
>NW_003852417.1:16492978-16502945 GCF_000181295.1 Otolemur garnettii
CCACAACGCCCGGCTATTTTTTGGTTGCAGCCGTCATTGTTGTTTGGTGGGTCTGGGCTGGGGATACGAACCCGGGGTCTCTTTCTTTTGCTATTGCTCAGACTGGCCTTGAATCCATGAGCTCAGGCAATCCACCCACTTTGGCCTCCCAGAGTGCTAAGATTACAGGCATGAGCCACTGCACCTGGCTTCTTGTTTGTTTTTAAATGCACCATTCTGATGATTTTAAAAGAAAGCAAACTTTAAGAAACTAGTCGAAGGCAAACACAAAATTTCTTTTCAATTATAGAGAATTCATATGGGGATACTGAAAGATTATTATGGGCCAGGCACGGTGGCTCATGCCTGTGATTCCTGTATTCTGGAGGGAATCACTTGAGGTCAGGAGCTTGAGACTAGCCTGAGCAAGCAAAACCCCATAAAAATAGAATAAATTAAGGGGGTGTGGTAGTATATGAGAGGCTACTTAGGAGGCTGAGGTAGGAGAATTGCTTGAGCCCAGGAGTTTGAGGTTGCAGTGAACTATGATGATGTCACTGCATTCTACCTGGGGCAACAGAGTGAGACTCTAACTCAAAAAAAAAAAAAAAAAGAATATTATGGAGGGCATATCCCTAGAGTAAAACCTTACAGAAACATAATTTATAGGATTTCCCCTGATAGCCATTACACTGAGATCATCTTTCATTTGGACTAATACAGTTTTTGTATTTTTTTTTTTTTAAGACAGAGTCTCACTATGTCACCCTTGCTAGAGTGCCGTAGTGTCACAGCTCACAGCAACCTCAAATTTTGGGGCTTAAGTGATTTTCTTGCCTCACCCTCCCAAGTAGCTGGGACTACAGTTGCCTACCACAACACCTGGCTATTTTTTTGTAGTTGCAGTTGTCACTGTTGTTTGGTAGGCCCAGGCGGGTTTGAATCCGCCTGCCCCAGTGTATGTGGCCGGTGCCCAAGCCACTGAGTTACATGTGCTGAGCCAGTACAGCATTATTTTTGACCACTGAGGTTATTGCTGTTTTTACATGCAGTCTATTAAAAAGGTAGAAACTGGATCTCTCCAATTTTTCTTTTTTTTTAAAATGTTATTTATTTATTTATAGACACAGAGTCTCACTTTGTCACCCTCAGTAGAGTGCTGTGGCATCACACTGCTCACAGCAACTTCCAACTCTGGGCTTGGGCAATTCTTTTGCCTCAGCCTCCTGAGTAGCTAGGACTACAGGCACCTGCCACAATGCCCGGCTATTTCTCCAATTTTTCCTGCATTTTTGTTATTGTGCATGTTCTTGTCTGATGTTGTGATTTATGTCTTGCAATGAGTTCCAAAAGAAACCTCATATTTCTGGCATGGGGCTTGAGCATCGTTGTATTCGTAGAATGAGGCTCCTGGCTATCATAAGACTCTGGAGACACAGGTCTGACCACATTCAGGAGGAGGAAAGGAAAACCTGAGGTGTCCCTGAGCACATAAATAGGATACTGTCTGGAAACTTATGCTATTTGGTATCTGCGGCCATGAAAAGCCAGCTCTACGAATTATGTAATTCATGTCCACATAGTCTATGACAATCTCATCCTGAATAGAAATGAAATATGCTGAAATCCTAAGGACTGCTTCATTAAGGCCGGGCATTTTGTTCCCACATAGCCTCTACTTAAGTCGCTGTGCTTCTTGATACGTTACAGAGCTCAACCTTCCTTTCCGGTCTGTGCCCTGGCTCCCTTTGGACTGCTGGTTGTCAGTCCTTGGATGGTCTATAATAACTATCTCTCAGATTGACTA
This sequence comes from Otolemur garnettii, assembly GCF_000181295.1. Lineage (NCBI taxonomy): Eukaryota > Metazoa > Chordata > Mammalia > Primates > Galagidae > Otolemur > Otolemur garnettii. The sequence goes on from NW_003852417.1 coordinate 16,494,765, forward strand.
ATTCCATCCAGAAAGAGGTGTTAGATGAAGATGCTGACTTTATTTATTTTGAGACAGAGTCTCATTATGTCACCCTGGATAGCATCTCAGTTCACAGCAACCTCAAACTCTTCAGCTTAAGTGATTCTCTTGCCTCAGCCTCCCAAGTAGCTGGGACTACAGGTGCCCACCACAATGCCCAGCTATCTTATTGTTGTTGCTGTGGTTGCAGTTGTCATTGTTGTTTCAGCTGGCCTGGGCTGGGTTTGAACCGGCCAGCCTCAGTGTATGTGGCCAGCGCCCTACCCACTGAGTTATGAGCTATGGGAGCCGCATAAAATGCAGACTTTAAAATAAAATCTTAATCCAGGCATATTAGATTATGTGAAGCAGCTTTTGAAACTGCAGATACCGTTTTTGTGACTGACAATTACAGCTGGCCACTTATAATTGAGCCTAGGGCTTAATACTGCATGCCCTAGGGTTAGTCCTCAGGGTGTGTCCTTTCCAGAGGTATATGATTATTAATGCTCCTGAGTGCTTTTTAGTTTTCTTAAACAATAGAACATTTTCCAGAAAGCCCGATTCCTCCTAACAGCTGCCAGCAACTACATTCAGCTGTGGCCACTGAACACAGCACATAGTACATACAGAGTCCCCTGTCACTGGCACTTAGGACTGTCATGTCCGCAGGTGACTCAGAGTGACAAAACTCTTTCCATCAGAGTAAATGATAAGAAGAACTCAGATAAGTAGTCCCTACTTAACAGTGTTCTTTAAATGAACATAAAACCTAACAGCTGAATTCTTTCACTAATCTACCTTATCTGCCTGGTTTTGAAATGGAAACATCCCTGCTTTGGAGTCTGAGTCTGAAAGCTAAGGGTGTTTAACACTAAAAAACTAAAGTCCAAGGATAGCAAGGGTATTAAAAGCTAGGTAGGTGGGACAGATATAATTGTTTTGTATTCTTCCACAAATTTTCCATTCCTCCTTGAGAGGGTCTTATTTGTAAATCATTCTGTCTCTTAAACTCACTTGTTCTTTCATTTCTGATTACTTCCTAAATAGTAAAGATAATAAATTTTCACATGAATCCCACAAGGCAGATATTATTGTTGCCCCCACTTTATAGAGAAACAACTGAAGATAAGAATAAGTTTAAGGTCAGGTCTGGCTTGAAAGCCTATGTTCCTTGGTGCCATGTCTTTGGTCCCAGTAGCATCCTGTCCACTGGTTCTGTTCTCAAGTGCTGGAAACTGGATATAAGGAAAAGTCAAGCCTGTGCTAATGCTGGCACCACCACACTGTGCTCCCCTGCCGGGCGTGTTCTGAGGCAGGAGGCAAGTCTGACCTGATAAGCTCCTGAGTCTCCACGTGGGAAATGCTGCGTCATCAGGTTACTCTGATTTGTTAAGTCCCCCCTAAACCCTCTCTTGTGGGGTAGCCCTCCAGTTTACTCCTTAGCGTCCTTCTAAGGCTATTTCCCAAAGTTGCTTGATGACAAGAATTAGCTGGAATACTTGTTTAAAATGTGGCTTCTTAAGATCCTATCCTTGGTGACTCCGATTCACTGAATCTGATGGGGTCCCACAAAATCTGTATTTTTAACAAGTGACCCAAGTGATTTTTCCCATGGTCAAGTTTGAGAAACATTACTCTAGGAATTTTAGCCAATGGGAACAAACACTATTGGTCTTAGGTACTATACATCAAGTCAAAATGCTACTATTAAAATGCCATTAAGTGGGTATTTCTATAGCTGAATTAACTCAAGGCAGTCAGGACACATAGCAGAGTGGTGTTTGGTTTTTCTTTTCCCCAGGAAGAACTTGAGGGGTGGGTTGGAATGTCTTTTGTGGTTTTCTTCTTTTTGAGTGATGACTATTAGAAAGAATTCTTTAATGGCTGTGCCCTTGAGGAAGTGTCTGCATTGCTTTGGTCATGGAACAGCTTACATCAAATAGAAAGTAAGCCTTTTTATATCATTCTTTTCATAAGCCCCGCCTAAGAGAATTTTGGAGGAGAGTGAATTAAATAAAGAGGAGAAAGAAGTACACAGTTCTCATTCCTTGAGGGCCCCTAAAGCAAACTCCCTGTACTTAGAGAGAGGGAGTCAGGCCTTTCAACTTAAATATTTATGAATCATATACAGAATGATTTAGGAGTATATTTTGTAAGGGATTAATTCAATTTACATAGTTTAATCAGAAAGCAGAAATGATCTTTGACACTCAAAGAACTCAAATGCAAAACTGTTATAACTCATGATTATCAAAATATTGTTTCAGGTAAAAAAAGATCTCAAACACGCTAATCTGCTCTGACATTATGATCACTGCTTGTCACAAATGAAGTTTCCACCTGAGGGACCACTCAAAGCCAAACTTCAATTGCTATATTTAAGAGTAAGTGGCGGGAGGTGTGGGGGGGGAAGGAAGATAAAAAGTAGAAATAATATTAAAAGACATTCAAGGGAAGAGAAAGGAAACTGGTTCTTTCTGTACTGTGGAACAGTACTGTGGAACCTCATTTTTTGGGGGGTGGTTTGCAAATCAGTAGGAGAGGCCTAGATGCAACTCTGAGGCACCAGACGTACATACATACCTCTTGGTGGGAGTGGGCACTCCAGAGGACATGTGGCTAACCATAGTGTCATTCATATTAGTCAGAGGGCGAGGAGGACTGAAAGAAAAGACATTTACCTTATATTAATAATTACCAACACAACTAGGGGAAACAAGTGAAAAACTGATAAGGGCAAAGGAACCAGCTATCATTCCTGATAAGCACAGTGCAACTCATGGGGAAGGGGGTAGAAATTGACACTTCAAGCTGAAGTAAATTCAACAAGAAGGGGTTTTCTCTCACAAAGCCACAGGACCATAGTGCTGTGGTATGTCAGGAAAACAACTAATTATAACCTCACTACTACCGGACTTAACTTTGGTGGCTTCTGCTTTGTCATTTTAGTACGTCAACATCTCAATTCTGAGACAGTTAATTTCACTACATTTTCAATACAGGATTACTGGGTGCTTGGCGTTCATGTATATCACAAAAGTACGACATAGGTGCAACCTTTTCCCAAGATCTGTCAGAGCTTACTGCCTTCCCTCAGACTCAGCTTGCAATTTTTTTTACTGAAATACTTATACTGTTAAATGCCAAATTAAAAAATAAGACTCTGGAAAAAGATGCTTTTACCTATCTTTATTGGAATCTTAACAATGAATCTAAATTTTATACCTATACTATAATTCTTCGGTCCCCAACCCCCAGGTTGCAGATTGCTCCCTGTCAGTGGCCTGTTAGGAACCAGGCTGCACAGGAGCTGAGAGGCGGGCAAGTGAGCAAAGCTTCCTCTGTATTTACAGCTGGTCCCCTTCACTTGTATCACTGCCTGAGCTCTGCCTGTCAGAGCCCTCTACACCAGCTGTGGAAAAACTGTCTTGGATGAAACTGGTCCCGGATGCCAAAAAGCTGGGGACTACCACCCTAATTGGAATGCTGTCTTTTACAACCTAATCCAAATTTAAATTTGAAGGTAAGCGGTTTTTTGTTAACTAGTCTTAGGCTGATGGTTTTTCAGGCTCAAGGTCTCTTATGAGTCCCTAGAATAAAAGAATTCAGACTTAGTCAAAGGGGTTTATTATCTAACCTTCCAGCCATTCTTCAACCCCTCTCCCTCCATACCAGAAAAGTTTCCGTCTTGCACCTGAAGCCACATGACCACTACTACATACTTCTCCTGAGAAATCTGTTATTTCCTCTTTTAAACTAGAAGAAGTATAGTCATGCATCATATAACGTCATTTAGGTCAATGATGGACCCCAAATAATAGATTATAATATTGTGTTTTTACTATACCTTTTCTTTGTTTACATATGATTAGATACACAAATACTTACCTTTTTGTTACAAACATCTCCAATTCAGTGCAGTCACCTGCTGCCCAGGTCTGTAGCCTAGGAGCAATCAATAGGCTAGAACATATAGCCTGGGGTGGAGTGGGCTAAACCATCCAGGTTTGTGTAAGTACACTCCATGATCTTTGCACAACACAAAATTACCTAACAATGCATTTCTCAAAACATAACCAATTTCATTTCTAGGTAGGAATTTTATTTGTTTATTTATTATTTCCCATCTAACGGACAGGATCCAAGACAGAAAGTAATCTGTAGGCAACAGATTTAGGTCTCTTGACTTTTAAGCCATAGTTAATGCTTATGGTTCTACATTCCTACCATTGTGTGACAATTCCAAAAGACATTCAGAAGCGAAACATGCCTTTCTAGGCTAGAATTCAGTTCTGACTTATTTATCTGACTACCTGTATTCCAGACAGATATCCAATTATGTCCCCCAAATTTTCAAGTCTATTAATGCTAGTGATTGCTATTATCAATTAATCAATTGTTTTAGGTTGATTAATGATAGAAATGAACACAGATTAGCTACCTTTTAGTCTTAAATTTATATTTTTGCCTCTGGTTCTTTCGAATGAATTGGCCCACTGGACCCAAATCAATCATAACAGCTTCCTGGTCCTGGAAATAGACTGGGCTTTCTGTCTTTAATGTTTTTATTATTATTAGATAAGGACATTTTCATAGTGCTTTCAGATTTAGTAACAGTTATCTAGTATATTTCAATATTAAAGACAGGACTGAATTAAAGTTTCTTTCTGACATTCTCAGAGAAAAAATGACAATAAAATTTTTTAATTCCTTATACAAGGATCCATGTAATAAAATTTCATGATTTGCAACATTTTGTTTGGTCTGACGCCACAGAAGTTTTTATAATCATGTCCATGTCTTGGCAGGAATCCTGTTAAACTATTAAGGCACATACGTATCAAAACCTCTTTTCTAATATTCAAACCAGACAGTAATGATTACATTATAAACCATAAATGCATTATAACTGGCCCCCAAATAACACACCCTTTCTGAAGTCCTACCATGTTTTGCTGGCAGGTGTATGTTTGCAATTCAAGATAAAGGAGGTATTTGCAAACTTAAAAGTCTTTAGGACAGGATCTCTGTAAGAGCCACCATTTACTGCACAGCCAACAGCTCCGATGCATTCTCAGATGCAACACATCAAAAAAAATGACTGTTCACACAAAACCAAAACAAAATAAACTTTATGGTTCTTCTAAGACACAGATGAAAAGAATATTTCCAGGTGTAATGCTGACATTAATGACACAAGTTCAAGAACCCTAAAAAGACAGAAGTGTCATAACTCATCATATTAGTTTTGATCTTTAATATTTAAGACCAGTTGAATACCTTGAAAATGTCACCAGATGTTCTATAGCTTCCTTTGGTGACTAACTCAGCAAGTTATCTTTAAACACTAGTGAGTGTCCTGATACCAAATGGTCACCAACAATCACTTGGCCCAGAAATCTGGGAGGTTCCTTTGTTAAGAAGACATGGCAGGCTGGGCACCCGTAGCTCAGTGGTTAGGGTGCCAGCCATGTGCTCTGGGGACTGGTGGGTTTGAACCCAGCCTGGCCTGCTAAACAAATAAACAAAAAAAGATAGCCAGGTGTTGTGGCACATGCCTGTAGTCCCAGATACCAGGGAGGCTAAGGCAAGAGAACTGCTTGAGCCCAAGAGTTGGAGGTTGCTGTGAGCTATGATACCATAGCATTCTACTAAGAGTGACAAAGTGAGACTCTGTCTCAATGATTTAAAAAAAAAAAAAAGACATGCCAATTTTTGTTTTCTTCCAATGAGGAGATAGAAGCAGATGGATAATACACAGAGAAGATAAACTGCTAGTCAGAAGGGGTGGTTTTTAAAAGCCTTCGAGTAAATCTGTTACTTCTTAATTAAAGGGACAGAGGCACTGTTACTGGGAGCCTACTCATAAAAGCTGAGATTATCTCAAAGACCTAACTACATGTACATGGAAAGAAATATGCAAACAAATCATCCTAATGCCATGTAGTGGGTGTGTGGAGGGTCAGTGGACTACAGCTGACCCTCCATGTCTGTGGGTTCAATCAACTGCAAATGGAAGATATTTGGCAGAAAAAATTTCCAAAAAGCTTTGGAAAAACTTTTGGAATTTTCCGAGTACTAAGAGTACTATGCTGAATACATGCAAATATAGTGATATATAGGCATTACATTAGGTATTTTAAGTAATCTGGAGATGATTTAAAGTATGTGGGAGGATGTTCAAAGGTTATATGCAAATACTATGCCATTTTATATAAGGAACTTGGGCATCCTTGAACACTGGTGCCCATGTTGGTCCCGGAAGTAGTTCCCTCATGGATACCAAGGGATGACTGTCCAGTGTTGACAAGTCACAGAAGAAGAGCAGTTCTCCTTCCTGGAGGAATGAAGGGGGAGAATAGTCAGGGAAAGCCTCAGAGGTGGAGTAACATTGAGAAAAACACTTCCCTAGATACCTAGGTATCTTCTACCCCAGATAGAAATGGCATGAAAAAAAGCACAGAAATCCCAAACACAGGGCATACTGGGTCCAACTTATCTGGTTAGACTCAGAGGCACCTGCAGGAGACAAGATGAAAATGCACCTGGGAAGGGAGACTAGGGCCGGGATGGGAATGAAGCTCGTTTTAGCACCAGCTAAGAAATCTGGACTTCATATGGTAGTAGGAATGCACTGAAGCACTCAATGTTTTTAAGCCAAAAAATAATGTGACTATGGTTGGGCTTTTAAAAGGGTAACTCTAGAAGCTTGCAAATATTGATTTTTATCAAGAGTACATGTAGAAATCATCTGGGAAGCTTTCCGTAAAGTAAGATACCCAAGCCCTCCCCTCGGTTTGGTAAATCTGAATTTCTAGGAGAGAATTCTTTCTAAATAACTATTTAAAAATAATTTATGGAAGACAGATTTGGAAAGAGGAGGGCATGGAAGCTGAGAAGCTAGGCAACTGTCTAGCTCAGTGATGATGAGGGTGGAGAGTGGTAACGGTGAGGTAGAGACAAAAGGAAAGACGTGGTGACTAAGTCCCAGGGTCAGGGAGTGAAGAATAACTGAGATTCTTCACCTTGGCTACCAGGGAGACAGTGATGTCAATATCCAAACTAGGAAACACATGAGTAGGAAAAAGGAATTGTGTGTTTGACTGGAAGGGGACAGAATGAGCAGGAAGGAAGGCTGAATAGGATTTTAGTTTTGAAACTGTTGGATTTTAAGTGCTATTGGTGAGTAAGAGCATGAAACCCAGGTAAAATGTCAAGTTTGAAAGAATTTTAGTGTCATGCAGTGGCTGTTCATCTGAGGGTTCTGATCACTATAAAGCTGCATTTATATTTACTGTTTTTGGATGGAGGAGGATAGGTTTGGGGAAATATCCAGTAAGAGGGTGGCTTACAATGCATAGTTATTGCGTAGATACATCTACTGCAAAGTAAAAATTTAGCTCACTGGTAGAAATTATTTCCTTTGTGATTAGACAACTTCAATTTTTCTGTGGATACTCTGAAAGACAGACTAACCTACAATTAAAATTTCTACACAAACAGCTGGGTGCCCGTAGCTCAGTGATTAGGGCGCTGGTCACATGCACTGGGGCTGGTGGGATTTGAACCCAGCCCAGGCCTTCTAAAAAACAAACAAACAAAAAATAAATAAAATTTCTACAAAATCGCTCTTAAGGGTTTTAAAATTATCTCTAAGAATAGATGATCTATAACTCTTGCCTTTAAATATTTTTCAGGGCAGATTATAAATAACTGTTTTTTTCCTTTAGCAAATTTTTGGAGGGTCTCCATCAGGTGGTAGCCACCATGCTACCTTCTGGGGATAAAAATTAAAACGATGAAAACCTAAGTTTTATGTACTCTGGGAGGCTGAGGCAGGTGGATTGCCTGAGCTCACAGGTTTGAGACCAGCCTGAGCCAGAGCGAGACCTGGTCTCTCAATGACAGCTGGGCGCTGGGCAGGTGCCTGTAGTCCCAGCTACTTGGGAGGCTGGGGAAAGAGAATTGCTTAAGCCAGTGGGTCTCAACCTTTGTAACAATAAAAATACATCCTGCATATTAGATATTTACATTACAATTCATAACAGTAGCAAAATTACAGTTATGAAGTAGCAACGAAAATAATTTTATGGTTGGGGGTCACCACAACATGAGGAACTGTATTAAAGGGTCATGGCATTAGGAGGCATTAGGAAAGTTGAGAAGTAGTGGTTTAAG
>NW_003852417.1:16503147-16507807 GCF_000181295.1 Otolemur garnettii
AAAGAATAAAAATTTAGGCTCTGCACCTGTGGCTCAAGCAGCTAAGGCACCAGCCACATACACCTGAGCTGGTGGGTTTGAATCCATCTGGGGCCCGCTAAACAGTAACGATAGCTGCAACCAAAAAATAGGTGGGCATTGTGGTGGGTGCCTATAGTCCCAGCTGCTTGGGAGGCTGAGGCAGGAGAATTGCTGGAGCCCAGGAGTTGGAGGTTGCTGTGAGCTGTGATGCCACAGCACTCTACCGAAGGCTACAGCTTGAGGCTGTCTCAAAAAAAAAAAAAGAATAAAAATTTAGAAAAAAATAATTATAATGTAGTAAATACTTAATAGAAGTTAAAAAAAACTCTGCTAAATGCCATGGGAAAATCATCTCAAAGAAAAATATATTTCCAGGGTGTTAAATAAATATTAATGTTTATTATATAAATTAGGAGAAAATGCGTAGGCCTATGAACTGAGAGGATTTTCTTAGCTCAAAAGCAATGAAAAAATTAGGAAGGAAAAGAAAAATTAATTTGAATTGCTAAAAATATCAGAAAAGAAAAAAACAAGCTTTAGGAACTGTTTGAACAAATTTAACAGAGAAAGACTTAAATGCCTTAACACACAAGGATTCACACAAATTTATAAGAAACTATAAGAATTTCAATTAGACCAATGAGCAAAGTGAAAATACATCTTCAAAAACAGAAAATACAAATAATTCCAAAAATTTATTTTAAAATAGACCATTTTCCCTTATAATGATTTTTTTTTTTTTAAATAAAGGGCTATTCTTAAGCCTGAAGAGGGTTTTCTGAAACAGGGCCTTAATTTACTACTAGTTGAGAGTGAAAGTAAAAAGTCAAGCCAAATTTCTAGAAAGCGATTTGGCAATATGTCCATCAAAGATCTTAAAAAATATTCAAATACTTTGGCTTAGCAATTCTGCTTCTAGAAATCTATTCCAAGGAATATTATAAATGTAAAGATGGATTTATATTCACAGATATTCAGGGAAATATTATTTACGGTAGGATGATTTTAGAAGTAACCTAAATGTTCAAATGTGGGGAAAAGAAAAGTAAACTGCGGTATATTTATAATTATAGGATGATATGCTGTCATTAAAAAATAACGCTTAGGAAGGTTTTTTAATTACTTTGAAAATGCGTAGCGTGTAGGAGGTAAAAAAGAAGGGCATGTTCAGAGACAGTGAAATGTTTTTTTAAAAAAGGGCAAGATAACTAGGATAGCTAACAATGCTGATGTCCATCAAAAGGGCAAGATAACTACCATAGCTCACTGAATGCTTGATATACATATACCAGTGTTTAGAGCTTTCAATACATTATCTTCACATAACTGCAAAATAAAATTCTACATATACACAATCTCAATTAAACAATAAGCACAAAACAAAATCTGAAGGAAATATGCTAAAATGTTACAATAAGTAGAATTACGGGTAATTTTTCCTGCTTATTTATACTGTCCTATGCTTTCCCAATTTTTTCAGTTTAATTTTTCCTGATTCTTAGAGTAAAAGATGTTTAGTGTAAAAAACAATTATAAAGAAAGAAACAAAAACCCTAAAATAACGAGTCAAATTTCTAAATGAGCCTTTATTTTTATTATCATTAAAAAAGAAAACTAAGAAGAAATTGTTAGAGAGAGAGACAGAGAGACAGAGAGGGAAGCAACGCTGTAGGACTCTCTTAGCAGAAGGCCTGTGGGATGGTTCAAGGAGATCCGAAGTTCCACAACTTCCCCATATCCCTATCACCACCAGGCCTCAAAAAAGAGTAAAGGAAGTAGTGTAGATCAGTCTGGGGTGTCCAACCTTTTTTTTTCTGCCATACACTAGAAGAATAAGAGTTGTCTTGGGCCACACATTAAATACACAAACACTAAGGAAAGAAGATTTGCCCAAAAAAGGAGCCTGTGTGTACACAACACCACAGATAAGCAAAAACAGTCCTCACAACAACAGCATGGGGTCTGCTGGCCACAGATTAGACACCCGTGGCTACATTATATTCTCTACTGAACTGCAGGAAATTCATGCAACATTTTTATCACTGCATTTCAAAAACCAGGCATAGTACAAAGCATGGAGTGCTCAGCAGATATTTGTTGACATGAGTCAGCAACACGTCGTAGAATATGTAGGAGTACAGCGTGTGTAAGAAGTAATCTCTCTACTATATTTAGCTGCAGTGAGAATATTCTCCAAGAATAATGACATTAGTGATTATATTTGGTAGATGTTTTTGTTTGTAGGGTTTGCAGCTACGGCAGGCTTTCCCCCCCCCATTATTGGAAACAGTGGTGTATTCTTTTGTGCTTAACTCTGTTCATATCTACTGTTTGCTCTGTGTCATTCTCTCCTATTCATCCACCTGTAACCTTGTAATAGAATCAGAAGAGTGGAGAATAATACTCATATAACTCAGTAACAACATCAATCCTTACTGAGCCCTTAACATGTATCAGACTCAGTTTGAACATGTCCTGTGGATTCACTGATGTAAACCTCACAACAACCCAGTGAGGGAGACACCATTATCTTCATTTTACAGATGAAGAAACTGAGGCATGGAGAAAAGTAATAAAGGTCACAAAGCCAAATGTGGAAAAACTAGGATTTGAACCAAGGCAGCGGGGCTCCTGAGTCTGGGTTCTCTCAGTACAGTGCAGCGTCTCTACTCTATTGTTGACTGCTGGACTTCCAGGAAAACACTTACTTAAGGCTATTGAGTCCACAAATTGAAACAGTGCATGATGTCGGATGGTAGTTGTTATAAAATTATTTCTGTAGGAGGCTTGGCATCCTCAGCACAGTGTTTAGGTTGCCAGCCATGTATACCGAGGCTGGTGGGTTTGAACCTAGCCCAGGCCAGCTGGACAATAATGACAACTACAATAGAAAAATGGCTGGGCGCTGAGACAGGCACCTGTGGTCTCAGCTACTTGGGAGGCTAAGGCAAGAGAATCGCTTAAGCCCAAGAGTTTGAGGTTGCTGTGAGCTGTGACAACACCACGGCACTCTCCCGAGGGTGACATAGTGAGACTCTGCCTCAAAAAAAAAAAAAAAGAAAGAAAGAAAAAACTGTTTCTGCAGGAATGTAAAATGCTGATACTCACAAAGTACAGTTTTGGGGTGATTTATTATTTCTCCTATCACTTTATTAGAATTCTCTACCCTAAACATCTATCTGAATTTAGACCATGTAGTTTAAAAGCTCACATTCATATTCCCTGCCACGCTGCTTGCTCCATGAAAAACCAGATAAGCCAGAACAAACAGATGCATTCAAAAACCTATCTCTAATTTATTAGGATGACTTTTAAAAATCTTATCTTAATTTCAAAGATCTTCTAGGTTCCTAATCTCAACATAACAAAATACATACACTTAACAGGCAAATTATCTATTATTTGAACCAGACTGTTGACTTAAAAAGGAAAAAAAGGTTAACAATGGGCTCAGGACAAACACCCGGTGTGATGACTTGCTTTGGCTTTTTGAGTTGACTAAGATCCAGAGGTAAACGCTGTCTGGATAGGACTCTAACCAAGGATGTGGAAGTATAATATTGATGTTGTTTAAGCAAAATATCTATTTAAATTGTGGAGTTTGAAAACAGAACAAATGAACAAAGCTGACTGAAGCCTGGTGGACAAGAGAGATAGATGGTGGGCACCTGTCGGAACTGTCCATGCTCCCTAGGCGCCCTGCAGAGCTTCTTCTCATTCGCACAGGCAGATACTCACCCTGGCCCTGTGCTTTTAAAATTATTTGCTCATTAACTTGCTCTTTCTAACAAGGGGTTAAGGTGAGCGTCCTGCAATTTCCTGCTACCTGGACAGCCACCTGTCAGCCAGGCACCTGGGGATCTTTAGAAAGTTTTCTGGTTGGGTTACTACCATTGGTATGAAAGAGAAAGGGATTTTATTATGTCCTAATGCTTTCATTTTCCCGATTCCTTTTTGTGTATTCCCCGCAATAATGTTTTATATAGGAGGTGACCATTTTAGTTAAGAATATTTAATCTCTTAAATAAATTTTTTTGTGGCCAGCTCTTATACTTTCAACCCTAGACTCCTGTGTTACTTCTGAAATTATCTTCCCTACTCACTTACATTTTTCTCTTCCTTTAAGCCATGCAGCAGATGTCATCACACTTTTTTTTTTTTTTGCAGTTTTTGATTGGGGCTGCATTTTAACCCACCACCTCCAGCATAGGGGGACACCCTACGCCTTTGAGCCACAGGGGCCACCCAGATGTCATCATACTTTAAAACAAATGCAAAACTCACACTATAAACTACCTCATTCTTTTATCTTTCAAACTTCACAAGCCTTTTACGACTCTCCAGCAAGTTCTTTTGCTTCTTCTAAGTCCCTCCATTTCAGCTCTTCTCTTAGGGACTGATGCCAGGATGTCCTCCTTCACAGACTTGCTGAGGTTACACAGTTTCTTACATCTCTGATAAGAAAAACAGCTCCTGAAATTTTAGCATCCACAAAAGCCCCTCTGACTACAAGCTCCATTTAAATAAACATGGGCCTTCGTATGCAAACAAACAAAAATCTATGGCTAAATTCATGCCTAGCACTGTTAAGAGCTTTGAGAAAAAAACAAACCAAGAGAAGACCTTTCCTGCTCGTAAG
>NW_003852417.1:16507827-16508526 GCF_000181295.1 Otolemur garnettii
ACAACAACAGGCACTTAAGCTGCAGCTTAACGTATTACGATTTTTAGATCAAATCCTAATCATTTACAACCAAAACCATGTAAGATCGCTTGTAACAAAGACTATAACTTAGTTTAATTATTTCATTTGATACATGTATAAACAAAGACCAGTACAACTAAAGCATATGAGAAATCCTATGAAGGTAACAGTTACAGGACTTGTCTATCTGGCATATACTTCTTCACTTCTAGAACACTGGAGATCTGGGAATGGGAAGGATAATGCGTGAGCACCTGTTGAGTATGAGCGATGCATTAGCACTGAGCTAGGTCCTTTGGATACATTGTCTGAATTCATGTCACTATTTGTGAAGGTATTTCTATTTTATAAAGAAATAAAGGCCAAAGAGGATGATCAAGGTATTCAAGGTCATATGGTAGAACTCGTATTGGAACCCACTTTTTTCTGGTTCTAAAGCCACTGAATGGATCGAATCCACACCCATTATCCTAATTCAGGCATCTCTGTATTAACCAAATTAATTTTTAGGAATAGAGTTCTCAGTGAGCAATAAATTCTTCCTTCCTTTCCTTCCCTTCCTTCCTTCCTATCTTTCTTTCTTTTTTTGAGACAGAGCCTCAAGCTGTCCCCCTGGGTAGAGTGCTGTGGCATCACAGCTCACAGCAACCTCCAACTCCTGGGCTCAAGCGAGTCTCC
>NW_003852417.1:16508685-16513511 GCF_000181295.1 Otolemur garnettii
AAGTTTGAGAAACACTGCCCTAATTTAAGACCACTAGGCTCAAATCTAACTTGAAGTAGTTTAGAAGGAAAAATAAAAAGAAGAAGAATTTACTGAGCATCATAGCTAAATGAAAACTAAACTCCTATCTAGCATGGTAGGGGTGAAGCTAGAGCTAGCTTCCAGGACTGGAATGCCATTAGGGCATTCACTGAGATCTTTTCTGAGAGATCTCACTTTAGATCAAATTCTACATAGAATCCACTTGTAGAACACTGAGAGATCTGGGAAGGATAGTGCACAAGCACCTTTTATATTTGAAAAGAAGTACTTTCTAACATCTTGTAGCTTCACCATTGGAGAGGAGCAAAACTCTTCCTTCATTCCAATTTGAAAATTCCCAGCAAAGACTCTGGGCCTGCTTTGAATCGTACACCCATTGTGGACGGTCCAATGCTTTGACTGACGGTCCTCTTAGAGCAGCAGTTCTCAACCTGTGGGTTGCGACCCCTTTGTAACAGTGAAAATACCTCCTGCATTTCAGATAATTTACATTACGATCCATAACAGTAGCAAAATTACAGTTATGAAGTAGCAACAAAAATAATTTTATGGTCGGGGGTCACCACAACACGAGGAACTGTATTAAAGGATTGCGGCATTAAGAAGGTTGAGAACCACTGTCTTCGAGAGCTGTCCCTGTAAAAAGGAACGTTGCAGAGCAAATCGACAAAATAATGTTCACTATTTAAAGAATGACTTTATTTCAAAAGAAAAGTGTCAAAAAGCAGCATCTAGGATGCAGGTACTTCTCTGCTGCACAATGCTTTAGTATGAAAGTGGTTTTTTGTTTGTTTTTTTTTAAGAGACGGAGTCTCACTCTGTCATCCTTGGTAGAGTGCCGTGGTGTCACAGCTCACGGCAACCTCCAGCTCTTGGGCTTAGGTGATTCTCTTGCCTCAGCCTCCTGAGTAGCTGGGATGACAGGCATCTGCCACAATGCCCAGCTATTTTTTGTTGCAGTTTGACCAGGCCAGGCTCAAACCCACCACCCTTGGTATATGGGGCTGGCACCCTACTCACTGAGTCACAGGTGCTGCCCGAAAGTGGTATTTCTTTCTCCCTTATTTTTTGAGACAGAGTCTCAAGCTGTCACCCTGGGTATAGTGTTGTAGCTCACAGCAACCTCAAACTCTTGCGGTCAAGCAATCCTCTTGCCTCAGCTTTTCTATTTTTAGTAGAGACAAAAAAAAAAAAGGGGTCTCACTTTTGCTCAGGCTGGTCTTGAACTTGTGAGTTCAAGTGAGCTACCTGCCTTGGCCTCCTGAGTGCTAGGATTACAGGTAAGACCTACCATATCTCTCTTATTAATCACTACCCTCCAAAATGTGATAGTCTATAAATATTTTCATGGATACCCAAATGGAAATAACATACTGCCTAGAGAGAAAACTAGTTCATTTTATTTCCCACTATGATGAAGAGGACATGAGATTCACGCTGATTTCCAACGCTGGTGAAATATTAAGGAGGGCAGGTTCTAAGAGCCCTTTCAATGCTACAATTCCACCCTTCTCTCAGACAGCATCCTACCACTAGGCAACAGTTAGGACAAGTGTGGGTCATTTTTATTATCCTCTTTGAGAGGTATCATGTTTTGTTCCTTGTTTATCTCTATGTAACTGGACCAACCATCTCCCATTTACTTCACTAGTTCTAGGTTCAAAACCAAACAAGCAAAAACACCTTTTAAAAAAACATAAGGTGGCTCGGCGCCTGTGGCTCAAGCGGCTAAGGTGCCAGCCACATACACCTAAGGTGGCGGGTTCGAATCCAGCCCGGACCCGCCAAACAACAATAATGGCTGCAACCAAAAAATAGCCAGGCGTTGTGGTGGGTGTCTGTGGTCCCAGCTACGTGGGAGGCTGAGGCAGGAGACTCTCTTGAGCCCAGGAGTTGGAGGTTGCTGTGAGCTGTAATGCCATGGCACTCTACCCAGGGGGACAGCTTGAGGCTCTGTCTCAAAAAAAAAAAAAAAGGTTAAAAAAAAAAATCAATCAGATGGTACTGTAAATGTAGCCTAAAATATCAAGTCCCATATTTACAGTGAGATTTCTATGACTTCTAAGAAGCACATTTTACTGTATTATTTTAAATTATTTAGTCAATTCATTAATGTATCTTAAAAACCCTATCAACAGACACGCATGCCTCAATTTATATTTCTAGCAGTTTAGCATAGCCAATTAGGGTATAAGAGTTGTTTAATGGAATATTTCTGAGGAAGGAAAGGTTTACCACAAACTCATTTTTACACTTTCACCCCCAGGCAGTGTTAGAGACATGCAGACGGAGCCAGGTATCTCTCTCTAGCTCCAGAAAGGGACAGAATTGTAAAACAAAACAATAATTAGCAAATTAATTACTGAAGAGTAATGATCAGTTTCATATCACTATGTTGAAAAAGCAGTCAACAGTTTACAAACCAGATAACCAAGTCAACATAAATCTACTATTATTACAGAAATGTACTATTATTAATATTTTATTTAAAAAAATCTTTCCACCATCGGCACTGGTAGCTCAGTGGGTAGGGTGCCAGCCACATACATCCAGGCTGGTGGGTTTGAACCCGGCCTGGGCCTGCTAAACAACAACTGCAGCCAAAAATAGCAGGCATTGTGGTGGGCACCTATAGTCCCAGGTACTTGGGAGGCTGAGGCAAGAGAATAGATTAAGCCCAAGAGTTAGAGGGTGCTATGAGCTGTGATGCCATAGAACTCTACAGAGGGCAACAACTTGAGACTGTCTAAAAAAAAAAAATCTTTCCACAATGACTCCCTCCTTCCTTATTCTGTCCATTAAACTTAGGAAGTTATGCCTACTTTTTTATAGATGGTAACTCCTATATTTAAGAAAAAGGGGGAAAGATGGCAACTTAAATGCTTCAAATTACTGCTCCCAGTGAGATCAGTGAAATGCACTCAACCAAGCCGCTTCCCAGTCTGCTCACATGGTCATTAACTGAAATCTGTTTTCAAAAATGGAAACAAATACATTGCCAGGGAAGACAGGCTGACTCCCATGGATTTTTACCAGGACAGGAAAGATGTAGCAAGCTGCCCCTTTTAAAATAACTCCCTAGGAAGTTCTAGGGGTTCTAGCATGTTGCTAAAAATAAACACAATCATCATCAGCCCAGCAGCTTAAGCAGCAAAAACAAAAAGCCGAAGAAAAGCTATCAAACCTTTACGTCCTGTAGCAAATGCGTCTTCCTTCTCTAGGGATCTGGCATCTAACGCACTACACTGCTGATATCTCTAAGGAAACAACAATCACGTGATGAAGGATCTTCTCTACGAGGTAGTTTACCCCACAGAGCACTTTGGGCAAGAGCAGGTATAAGAGGACAACTCATGAGAAGACAAGCACATCTGCACCCCAACAGCAAATCCATGAATAGGTCCAGTGCAGCCGATAACCGGACAGCAGACGCAGCACACGGAGCAGGTAACAGTCCTTGGAAGCCAAAAAATGAAACATGTGCCTTTGCAATAGAATCCAGTCTTGCTGCAAATCAGCAACCCAATTAACCCAGCCAGCAATTCCATTCTGATGAGGACTTTAAGGATCATTCCCACCTATCTCCAAGGGCCTCTCCTAATTGTCAACTTGATGAAAGAGAAGTACTATGTCAGCCACGCAATCTAGGCAGATAGCTATCAGGAGATAGGGAGAACTAGTAAGGCTTGATTTTTTTTGTCTTGCTGAAGAGTTAATGGCTGTGCAAGCAGCCTGGAAAAATAGGACAATGGTGTCTATCCACCACTTTGATGCAAACAGTTCCTTAATTCAAAAAGGCAGCTCATCAGAGGGCAGTGAAACAAAAGAGCTATGTACAGTGGGAGCTGCTGGGCAGGCTCTGAGGGACACATATAGCAAGACAGTCACATGAGCATGTCCCTGCCACTCAGAGTCGTTCTATGGCCTCTTACTTATTTCATCTTATTAACAGCTCTGAAATCTGTGTTTCCAAGTTTCCATTCCCACAGCCACCATCACATTTCTGCCCCTTTGGCTAGTGTGACTTCCTATTGTAAGGTTTCCAGTGGTCCATGGGTATCTGCAGAACCTTTCTGTTGTTACTGACCTAATACGTGGATCTCACAGCTAAAGTACTTTCCTAAGGACAGCCTTCATCATGTCACCATTCTAACCCAAATCATCAATTCTCCACTAGTCTCCCAGATGAGGACAAAAATCTTTCTCTGTGCAGTCACTGCCTGGACAGTACAGCCTTAGCCGCGGTCCATCTTAACTTGTACCACTTCCTTACACTTCCTAAGTGTTCCAGGCAAACAGGCTACTCTGTGCAAAATGCAGGCATTGCAATGTTTTGCTACAATGAAACAAAACAAAAAGATAAAAACTATACAAATATTTGCAGTAAAAATAGAGAAAGTCAAAATGAAACTTAGACTAAGTACCTAAGTGACGGGGAAAGAATTCTATTATTTATTACTTAGATAAATGAAAGTGGCAAGAAAAGCCAAGCCAACAAATTTTAACCCTAGCTAGTTAGTGTGAAAGTTAATATAAACACTTTCATATCAAAAATAAAAGCCTAAAAACAAAATAGATGCATGTATTAGAATACTTGGCGGAAAAGGAAAGAGTTGATTCATGTGATATATAAGAAATATAATTTTAAAAAAAAGAAGCATAGTTTAATGGGCAGCACCTGTTACTCAGTCAGTAAGGTGCTGGGCCCCCTATATTGAGGGTGGCAGGTCCAGACCCGGCCCCGGCCCAATTGCCACCAAAAAATAGGTGGGTGTTGTGGCGGG
>NW_003852417.1:16514622-16545310 GCF_000181295.1 Otolemur garnettii
AGCTACTTGGGAGGCTGAGGCAAGAGAATCACTTAAGCCCGAGAGTTAGAGGTTGCTGTGAGCTGTGATGCCATGGTACTCTACCCAGGGCGACATAGTGAGACTCTGTCTCAAAAAAAAAAAAAAAAATTAATCCCTTTCCTAGTTGAGCATTTATGATTATTAGGTATCATTCTAATCTACTTCAAACAATGTAGGAGCAGAAGCCCCAGTAGTGCCAATTGGTGAAGGACTCACCTGAACTGAATTATAAATGGATATGCTGTCCAAACCAGGAGTCCGCAGACAGGGCATTTGGGATGGCAAAACCCTCCATAGGAGTAAGGATGACTAAGAAGGAGCAAGCCAGAACACCTGGAGGCAGCAGGGCTGCTCATAGGTCCCAAACTCATCAGGCCAATTAGGCCGTTAAATCATGCCTGGTATTTAATTTCAGGGCCAAAAGAATGTAAAGGTAATTTTAAATGCCCTAATACATTAGGGAATTTGCTAAGGGAATAAAGAACCACACACCATTCCATTAAAATGTATATCAAAGTTTCTGCTGAAAAGGCCACTAGACCTTGGGAGACAGTGCTGTGACAGGGCACTATTATTTATAACTAAATCAACTGCAGACGTAGTCCAGGGACTTCTGGTTCAAGGTAGGAGACTGAGCACATGCTGAGAGCTCATCCCTCTGTACCAAAGGAAAATGATTTAAAGATGTAAAAATAAACTGATGCACAGCTAGGATAAAAACAAGAAAGGAAACTCTGTTAGCCTTAAGAAGTAAAGACATATCCTCCAAGGAAGAAAAGAAAGGAGAAGCCACAGTAGTCATCAAACGCTGCTTCTCAGGAGCCATGAGCCACATCCCAGGACTGCAGGCCACCTCTGAGGAGGCTAGAATTCACTTCTGCCCTCCCCACACACATGCTCCTCCAAAACAGAGACAACCGAGACTCTAAAAAGATCCTTAAAATGAATATATTTTATACCCTCAGATACTTCAAAAGTAAGCAATTAGAGACTTTAAAAATGAAAATCATAATTACTGAGACAAAAAACTGGATTGCTGGGATGTTAAAAAAAAAAAGTTAAGGCTCGGCGCGTGTAGCTCAAGCAGCTAAGGCGCCAGCCACATACACCAGAGCTGGTGGGTTCGAATCCAGCCTGGGCCTGCCAAACAACAATGACAACTACAACCAAAAACCAGCCAGGCATTGTGGTGGGTGCCTGTAGTCCCAGCTACTTGAGAGGCTGAGGCAAGAGAATCACTTAAACCCAAGTTGGAGGTTGCTGTGAGCTGTGACACCACAGCACTCTACCCAGGGCGACAGCTTCAAGCTCTGGCTCAAAAAAAAAAAAAAAGAAAAGTTAAGAAAGATGAATCTCAGAGTTTCAGACAGGCTAAAGAGAAGGGAGGAGGCAACAGTATCTGAAAAGATAATGCCTAAGAAGTTTTCAGAACTGATGAAAGACATAGAATAAAAATCCTCAGTATTAAAACAACTTAGCTGGGCTCAGCAACCGCAGCACAGTAGTTACAAGGCCAGCCACATACACTGAGGCTGGAGGGTTCAAAACCAGCCCAGGCCAGCTAAACAACAATGACAAGAACAATAAGAATAGCTGGGCATTGTGGCAGGCCTGTAGTCCCAGCTACTTGGGAGGCTGTGAGAAGGGAATCGCTTAAGCCCAAGAGTTTGAGGTTGCTGTAAACTGTGGCGCCACAGCACCCTACCAAGGGCGATATAGTGAGACTCTGTCTCAAAAAAACCCCCCCAAAACTCACAACTTAGCTTGGTTGTGAGTTTAGCTCTATAATCCTAGCACTTTGAGAAGGTGAGGCACAAGGACTGCTTGAGGCCAGGAGTTCAAGACCAGCCTGGGCAACATAGTGAGACCCTGTCTCTATGAAAAAAAAAAATAGAAAAATTAGCTGGGCATGGTGGTGCAGGCCTGTAGTCCCACCTACTCAGGAGGATTGCGTGAGCCCAGGAGTTTGAGGCTGCAGTGAGGTATGATGGTGCTGCTACACTCCAGCCCGAGTGACAGAACGAAACCTTGTCTTTAAAATAAAATAATAAAATTATTAAAATTAAATAAACAGAAAGAAACTTAAAAGCTTATGTGCAGACAACAGTAAAACTTCAGATTCTTAAAGTATTAAAAAACCCTAAAAGTTATTAGCAAAAGGAAGGAGAATCTGACTGCCATCAGCAAAACTTACTACAAGATAACAGAGCAGTGTTTTTCAGCCTTTTTTATCTCACGGCACCCTTGAACCTATAGTTAAACTTCCACGGCACGTTTCAATTATGTTGATCAAAAAAAGAGAAAAAAAAGAATATACTTACTGTGCTTTGAACTTCTTTCCAAAGAAACTTTATTAATGATCTTTAAAAACGTTTTCGGCACACCAATGTGCTCAGCACACCCCCTGAAAATCACTGATTTAGAAGAACGGTCTCTAGTTTCAGACAGGTTGTTACAAAAGGGACATGTTCAACATTATTTTTATGGCTGAGTAGTACTCCAGATTAATACCATCATAGTATTAGTCCATATTAATGTCCTAAAGCAATGTGAAAACAAGGAGAAATCCTTAAAATGTATTATTCTTTTGTGCACTATACCATTTATTTGTTCATGTATGTATGAAATGAGTATTATAATGTCAATGTATACTGGTTTTATTCCCTAAGTTCATCTTTATTCAATTTGGGGGATATTTTTTTTTAGCCTTCCACATTGCACCAGTTTTAAATTTTTAAGTTTCAAAGGGCTGAGCTCACACGGATAATACTAATAGAAGTTTAACTGATTTCTCAAGATGAAGACATGAAATAGTCATCTCAATAAACTCCACTGAAAAGCTCTTAAAAAGAACATTTGTCTTGTGGTAAAGTGGACACAGGAAATGAGTGAAAAATAACAGCTGGATTTACACAGTGTTAAACATGAGGTGGTAACAGCTTGGAAGAAACGGCTAACGAGAAATAAGTCCTCTCAAATTCCAAATAAGTGAAAATCTAAGGAAGCAGATTACTTAATACCATGTATCAGAATATTCCCTTAACTGCATGCTTGGAGCCAACGGATCCAGCTTTACCCTTAAGATTATTCTATTAATACCATCCCAAAGGGAAAAAATAAGTAAGATAAAAGGGAAGGGCTACTTTACACCAAAGGAAAAGATGCCTTATTCTATCTTTATCTTGAAGACAGAAGAATTCTCCAAAGCTCATTAAAATATATATAGAGATTTTTACAATATAAGTACTTCTCTTTGGTTGTTTTCCAAAGCTTTAGTAAGATCAGTAAAGGCATATCAAATAAGCATGGTCCTAATACCTGACCTTGGAGAGAGACTACAAAAAAGTTGCCTAACTCAGCTAGAATCTATAACTGAGTCTGTAAAAGGTTCAGGTCCCACAAATACAAGGTATTTGCCAGGCACTAAGAATATACGATCCCAGCCCTTATAGAAGTTGATGGTACAATGAAGATGCTTACAGTCAAGAAGTCCAGGCTTCGTATGTACTCAAGAAGTCCTTAAAGAAGTAGGCAGCATTTATTGGGTGTTCTACTAACTGATAAAAAGAGCTATGGAGGAACAAAACAACAAAAGGGAATTTAAGGATGGAAAGAAGAGATCTATGTAAGTTAGTTACTTCTAGGATTTAAGGATGGTTTCCTGGATAGAGCAGAACTTAAGGTGGACTCATTGATGCTACGTATATAGAACCCGTGAAAACCTGAAAGAAGCAAGCGGGCATTCATGGAAGGAGATAGCTGAGCTGAGCTGAGATAGCAGAAGCCAGGCCAGAGGGAAGGGATATAAAGTTTTAAAAGGCAGGCAGTTCTGGTCAAAGCAGAGGCTTTGTACTGCATAAATTAGTTGTAGAAGATAAGATTCAAAAAGTAAGGTGGGTCCCGATTACACAAGGTCTTGAATTCCAGCATGAGGAGTGCCCCAGTAATTCTATAGGCAGTGGAGTGCTGTATATTTTTAAACAGGGAAGTAATATGACAAAGGCAGTGCTTCAAGAAGATTAATTTGTTAGAAGTATGTCAACAGATTAGAGTTTGAAGAAGAATGAAAAAGGCTACGGTCTGGTACCAGTCAAAAGTAGGTAATATAAAGACTTCTAAAGATGCCAAGAAATTCTGATTTTTCTAAATTGCAGCCAGTATACAAATTCTGTCAAGAAATTCTACTCAGTGAAATGTAATTCTGAGGTTCAATGTCTGTATGAAATTCAAGTATACTCTAGGTTTAGATAGAGAAGAAATAAAGCTCAAAGAAAAGCAGACTTCTTCAATATTAAGAAAAATTACTTTCAAGGATTAAAAAATAATCATAATGAGTATTTTATGGAGAACCATTGTTTCCAAACTCCCTCCTCCCACCTTTTTTGAAACACTGTCTGCTGCCCAGGCTAGAGTGTAATGGCAAGATCATAGTTCACTGTGGTCTTGAACTCCTGGACTCAGAAGATCCCTTTGCCTCAATCGCTTGCCTGATTTTTATATTGGCTATAGCACTATAAAAACACAGGAAATAAAATCTGTCTCATCTTGATATACTGATATCATTTCAGTATCAGTGCAATTATTAAGTCAGGAGCACATAAACACATACAGATATTCACTCATTCTATAAGCATTTCTTTAAGGTCTACTATTTACACAGCCCCATTCTATACCCAGAGATATGGCAGAAAACCAAATTAAGTCCTTCTCTTCAAAGGGCTTATAATCTAGTAGGGTAGAGACTATAAACAAACAGAAAAATGAATAAAATAATGTCACATACGGGAAGTACCATGAAGAAACTGAAGAGAAGATGACGACACAGAGATGGAGCTACTTTAGATAAAGGAGTCACAGAAATCTCTATGAGAAGCTGTATTTAAGGTGAGTTCCGGAGCTAACATTTAAGGGATATGCCATGGGGACATCGGCATGAGGAGTATTTCAGACAAATGGAAGGAGGGGCACAGGCGCTGGGAAGGGAACCTACTTGGTATGTGTAACAAACAAGTGTCAGAAAAGAGCACAGAGACCCCAGGACACAAAATCTCATAGGGACTTGTAGATCACTGTACAGACTTTGGCTTTTACTTTAAACGTAATAGGAAGTCACTGAAGGAGTATGTATCAAAAAACATGACATGACTGGGTTATATTATAATAGGACAGATACCTTACAATGCCAAACCAATTTATTAGATCTGAATTTTCAGCCCTGAATTTTCTTTAAATACATCTAAATACTTTTAGAAAGAGTGGATTAACAAGCTGTAGTATATGTAGACTATGGAAAACTATTCAGCCATTAAAAAGAGGGACACTTTCCATCAGGGGTCCTCAAACTTTTTAAACAGGGGGCCAATTAACTGTCCCTCAGACCATTAGAGGGCCAGACTGAGGGCCCCGGGACAAGTCGGCTTCTAATCAGGACAGGCAGTGGCAGCAAAAACACCCAGCAGGCCAGATAAATGTCCTAGGTGGGCTGCATGTGGCCCACGGCCATAGTTTAAGGATTCTTGCTTTACATCTTTTGTATTACTGGATTGAGCTGGAACACATTCTTCTTAATAAAGCATCACAAGAATGGAGAAACAAGAATCCAATGTACTCAATTCTAATATGAAGGTAGTAGATGAGCTAATACAAGGTAGAGCAGGTGTCCTCAAACTATGGCCCGAGGTCAAGGCTTGTGGATTGCTTGAGTTTAGGAGTTCAAGACCAGCCTGAGCAAAAGCGAGATCCCATTTCTACTAAAAAAAATAAAGAAAAGAAAGAAAGAAAAACTGAGGTAAGAGGATTGCTTAAGCCCAAGAGTTGGAAGTTGCTCTGAGCTATGATGCCACTGCACTCTACCCAGGGTGACAGCCTGAGACTCTGTCTCAAAACAAAAACAAAAATATCATCATTAAAGGAGGATACAAAAGAGGACTGAATCAAAGGGACTCTATCCATGGCTGTGGTCACTGCTAAGGATTTGTTAAATATGTACCATCACTATGTCCCAGACAAGATTAGGTATTCAAGATTTTTTCAGATTTTCTTGCACAGAAGGCAAGAAAACAAAAAAACAAACAAACATATACACAAAAAGTAAGAAAGAAGGCAGGTAGGATATGAGAAGGAAGAAAAGAGGAAGAGCACTGATATATTTATAGAATTTAATAGAATACATTTAATAGAATTCCTGTTAAAACCCCAGCAGGTTTCTTGTTAAAATTGACAGCTTTATCATAAAATTTATATGAAAATGCAAAGCACCTAGAATAAACAAAATAATTTTGAATAAGAAGAGAACTTAAATTACCCAATTTCTAAACTTACTATTGAGTTATGGTAGTCAAGATCATTTGCTACTGACATAAGGAGAAACACATGCATAGGTCAATGGAATGGACCTAAGATTCTGGAAGTTAACCTTCACATTTACGGTCAAATGATTTTGGTAAAAGTGGCAAGGCAATTCAGTGGGGGCAAAGAACAGTCTTTTCTACAAATGGTGCTTGGAAAGGTGGATGTCCACATACAAGAAAAGAAACTTAAGACTCTCACCTGAAACCAACCATAAAAATTAACTC
The DNA here is from genome assembly GCF_000181295.1 of Otolemur garnettii. Taxonomy (NCBI): domain Eukaryota; kingdom Metazoa; phylum Chordata; class Mammalia; order Primates; family Galagidae; genus Otolemur; species Otolemur garnettii. The sequence goes on from NW_003852417.1 coordinate 16,521,219, forward strand.
AAAGTTAACACAAAAATGGTTTATAGACTGAAATGTAAGGGTTAAAACTATAAAACTTCTAGGGGAAAACCAGTATGACCCTGGGTTAGGCAAAGCTTTCTTAGATATGATACCAAAAACACAATCCATAAAATAAAAAATTGATAAACTAAACTTCCTCAAAATTAAAAACTTTTGCTCTTTAAAAGATCATTAAGAAAATGAAAAGGCGGCTCGGCGCCTGTGGCTCAAGTGGCTAAGGCGCCAGCCACATACACCTAAGGTGGCAGGTTCGAATCCCCAGCCTGGGCCCACCAAACAACAATGATGGCTGCAACCAAAAAAATAGCCAGGCATTGTGGCAGGTGCCTGTGGTCCCAGCTACTTGGGAAGCTGAGGCAGGAGACTTGCTTGAGCCCAGGAGTTGGAGGTTGCTGTGAGCTGTGGTGCCATGGCACTCTGCCCAGGGGGATAGCTTGAGGCTCTGTCTCAAAAAAAAAAAAAAAATGAAGGATTTTTGTTCCCCAAAAACACTGTTAAAGAAAATGAAAAGACAAGACATAAATTGAGACAAATTATTTGCAAATTACATATCTGATATATAACTTGTGTCCAGAATATATAAAAGATGACAAGAGGCTGAGTGCAGTGGTTCACACCTATTAATCTAGTACTGTGGGAGGCTGAGGTAGGAGGACTGCTTGAGGCCAGGAGTTTGAGAACAACCTAAACAACAGCAAGACTCTGAACCTACAAAAACCAGAAAAATTAGCTAGGCATGGCGGCTTGCATCTGTAGTCCAGCTACTCAGGAGGCTGAGACAGGAGGATCATTTGAGCTCAGGAGTTTGAGGCTGCATTAGGATGATACATTTTAACCCAGAAGACAGAGCAAGATCCTGTCTCAGGAAAAAAAAAAGATGATGATAACAAAAAACCCAATTATAAAATGTACAGGAGAAACTGCCACAGCCCAGAAGAGCCCAAGAAGACATGATAAAGTAATGGAAGATGATACCTTGAACGAAACCATGGAACAGAAAAATGCCATTAGAGAAAAAAACTAATGAAATTCCAACAACATTTAGGATGCAGTTTTAATAATAATGCTAACAACAGTATCGTTTCCTTTGTAAGATGCAAACAAAAGAAGAAAATGAAATGCAAGGTATGTGGGATCTCTCAGTCCTAGGTATGAAACTTTTCTGTAAGTCTAAAACTATTCCAAAATAAAAAGTTTATTCAATATTTTTTAAATGGGCAAAAAACTTAAAAAGGCCAGACATGGTGGCTCACACCTATAATCCTAGCACTCTGGGAGGCGAAGGTGGGAGGACTACTTGAGATCAGGAGTTCAAGACCAGCCTAAGAAAGAGCATAAAACAGAAAAATTAGTTGGGCTTGGTAGCATGTGTCTGTATCTACTTGGGAGATACGGAAGAAGATATATGAATGGCAAGCAAGTGCATAAAAAGGTGCTCAACATCCTTAGTCATTAGGGAAATGTACATTAAAACCATAGTACGAGGGCGGCGCCTGTGGTTCAAAAGGGTAAGGGAGCCAGCCCCATATGCCAGAGGTGGTGGGTTCAAACCCAGTCCCAGCCAAAAACTGCAAGAAAAAAACAAACCCATAGTACGATACCACTACTCACTCACTGGGATGGCTAGACTGCAAAAGAATGACATTATACCGAGTGATGGTGAGAACGTGGAAAAATGGAACTGTTACGGATTGTTGCTGGGACCATAAGACATGTTGGCATTTTCAAAAACAGGTTGGCAGTTTATTAAGAAGTTAAGATGCACTTACCTTGTATGATTCAGCAGCTCTCTCCCTAGGGGAGAGTGTAACTCAGTAGAACATAGTCACAGCCACTTGTGAGTAATTACCCTACTAAGACTAAGAGCTTGTGGGTTCAGAGTTTTGTGGTATTGAATAATGCTATGTGCTATGTTTCTTACTACACCATCATCAATCACATCTGATGTTCACGGCTGTCCTCTTTATCACACTTACTCATATATAAAGATACACATACACTCTCAGGTTCAGACAAAATCCTTATCCTATGTCTAGGACCATCTTGGATGATGCATAACCCTCCTTGCTCTTTCTTTCTTTTTTGGAGTGGTAAACTTCCAGGGCTAGCAAGCAACACTAATCTCAGAAAAGAATGATTTTTGGGACCATCAGCTAGAAATATAATGAAACAGACAATACCCAAACCAGTACCTACTGAAGCTCCCAGGCTCTCAGGGAACCCTGTATTGCTCAGTTGTGAGGATTTCTGATTGATCCCAGTAAAATGCGAGTTAGAGCTAGGATCAAATGTGCCATGACCTATGTAGGAGAATAAAAAAAAAACTTTTCTTTTCCCAAAAGGTCAAACTATAAAAGCCTGAAATTTTAGGTGCCTAATGACCCACTGCTGAGCAGTTTATGTTACCGAGGTACATTTCTCAACCTAACATTGGTAACATAGGGTAGGCTGCAGAATTCTAGGTAGAATTACTATCATATGAGCTATCATCGGAATCAAAGTATAGGTTAAGTATCCTTTATCTGAAATTCTTGGGACCAGAAGTGTTTCAGATTTTGGAATATCTGCATTATACCTATCCCAGCTAACCATACCAAATCCAAAATGCTCTTATTAACATTTCCTTTGAGCATTAAATCAGTGCTCAAAAAGTTTCATGTTTTAGAGCATTTTGGACTTCAGGTTTGAAACGTTCAACCTGTCATAAATAACACAAGATTATAATCTTCCAAAAGGTTCAGTCTCCAGGAAACCAACCTCCCAGAATGAATCTGATACTCCTTTCAAGTGACTAGAACATCGGATTAACCTAGTCTCAGAGGAAAAGTATCATCTTGTCAGTTTCCTCCAATAAGACTCCACCTCTAAACAGAGCCCTACTCACAATACACATTCAATAAATGCTGTGGAAGGCAATGGTTTCAACTCAGACCAACTTATCAATATATATTTCATAACATCTGACAATTTCAGAATACAATAAAACCAATTAATAAAACTCCCTTTGGAAAAAAATTTGGCTTATTAAAAAAAGAAGAAAATATTAAAACAGGCAATTCATCAGAAGTGCTCTTGTCACAAAAGCCATTTCCAACTTCATATTCATCCATGATTTTAAAAGAAGCATCACCAAAGTGTGCTTCAATAATTAAACAACATAAACAAGAAGTTAGGGCCAGGTGAGTTGGCTCATGCCTATAATCCAAGCAATCTGGGAGGCCAAGGTGGGTGGATTGCTTGAGCTCAGGAACTGGAGACCAGCCAGAAAAAAAGTGAGACCCTGTCTCTTTAAAAATAGAAAAACTAGATAGGCATTGAGGCAAGCACCTATAGTCCCAGCTACTTGGGAGACCAAGGCAAGAGGCTCCCTTAAGCCCAAGCGTTTGAAGTTGCTGTGAGTGTGACATCGTAGCACTCTACCCAGGACAAGAGAGTGAGACTCTGCCTCAAGAAAACCCCAAAATATGGCTCAGTGCCCATAGCTCAGTGAGTAGGGCACCAGCCACATACACTAAGGCTGGCGGGTTTGAGCCCAGCCTGGGCCTGCGAAACGACGACAACTTTAACTAAAAAATAGCTGGGCATTGCGGCGAGCACCTGTAGTCCCAGCTATTTGGGAGGCTGAGACAAGAGAATCGCTTAAGCCCAAGAACTGCAGGTTGCTGTGAGCTATGATGGCACAGCATTCTACCAAGGGCGACATAGTGAGAGTTTGTCTCAAAAAACAAAACAAAACAGATAAATAAAAAAATAACCAAAAAACAAGGAGACCTGTCCTTTCATAGGGTTACGAATGGTCTTATATCCTGGTGTGGTGAATTCTACTGATCTACTTAAAATCATTATGAATTAAGTATGAAACAAACAGATTTATTGTGTTATGCTAAAAGTCCACAAACACTGAAAGCACCAATGCTTAAGGCATAGTTGTCTGAGGCTCAAAAAGAACATCTATGAGGTTGGTATAGGAAAAAAAAAATGAAAACACGAACGTTTTAGATCAAATCAAAGTAATGCTTGTGAGTATATACAGTCTATTGTTACACAAAAGAACAGTTAAAATAGAACAAATTGGAGCCACATTAAAGTATTATGTTAATTATAATTTTATAATTATAGTATAATTTTTAATTATCTAGATTAGTTCTGCTTTGATGCAAAGTGTGGAGAAAGCTGGTTGGCTTGGCCAAACACGCAATATATTTATGTATGCATAGGCAGCAAGAAACAAACGAAGGAGTTTCTGTCAATAAGGCAGCCTGGTTTCTAGGTAACAAACTTTATCTGAATGCTTCAGCAGAAGAAGTTACCAATTAACCTTTACCATTAGGCAGAAAAGCAATCTGGGCCATCAAACCAAAGATGATGAGCTTTCAGAAAAAAAGAATATCAAGAAGCACAAACTACCCTAAATTTGGAGATTTTATCCACTCTTTTTTAACAGTACAGGTTGTCAAACTTTTTTCTATAAAGGACCAGAGAGTAAATAATTAAGGCTTTGAGGGTCTTACGGTGTTAGTCACCAATGACTCAGTTCTGCCATAAACAGAAAGTTGCCATAAACAGTTCAAAAATGAGTAAGTGTGGTTATATCCCAATAAAACTTTATTTATGGACACTGAAACATTGGAATTTCACATAATTTTCACTTTACAAAACATTATTCTATTTCTTTTCAACCTTTTAAAAATATAAAAGTCTTCTTAGACCATAGGCCATACCAAAACAGGTAGCAGGTGGCCTCAGCCTGCAGGCTGTGGTTTGCCAGTCCCTGCTAAGAGAACAGATGAATCCCAAGTGTTTGGTGGAGACTGCTGAGCTCTTTCTTGCTGGAACTCAGAGGTATATTATAAACTAAGCCAACCCGGGGAAGTTTTGTGCTTTCTCTAAGAAATAAATAACCACAAACTGAAATGTAAGGGTGACTAACCACTAATTAAAGAGATTAGGTTTAAGGACTGTGGTTAGATAATTAGGTCCTGAGCAACAGCAAATTGCTTGCATTAGGACAGCAGAAACCCTATCAGAGACATCAAAAGCTAGAGGTTGTATAAAAATGTTTTGACCAAAAGAAGCAACTAATTTCTCTTAGAGATTTGGAAGTATGAAAAATTGCAAGAGTGTTGATAAACGAATTGGTTTTGTTTTAAATATAAGTCTTGTGGTTTATTTGGAAAACCCTGTTTACTCAAGGTTCTTAACACTCCTTAAAAGCAACTTGAGGAAATATGCCTGACATCTAGTGGAAGCTTTAGGAAAACGTAGATATACGGCCTGCCTTACCTTCTGAAAGAAACCAAAACCAAAACAAAACGCAAAATCACTCCAAAAAGAGGGAGGAGCCAAGTGTCTGTTTATGTAAGTTGTGTTTAGTACCACTCATACACTGAACATATTTTAAGTGCCCACCGTGCACCAGGCACTTTTTTAGGCACTGGTAAGCTAGACATAGTCTTTAGTCTTTTCAGAGTTTACATTTTTGTGATATGATTTACTTTATTGGGAAGAAAAGACCTTAAAAATTTAAGGTTATTTACTGCTTATTCTAAGCAGTTCTAACTGCTTAGAAGCACTTTCATATACATTATCCTTAACAATATCCTGAGATAATTTATACAGGCTTTATTACCATCATTTTACAGAACAGCAAACTGCAGTCTCCAGATTTTTATTTTATTATTATTATTTTTTTTTTTCTACAGGCGCCCGCCACAACGTCCAGCTATTTTTTTACTGTAGTTTGGCTGGGGCCGGGTGTGAACCTGCCACCCTTGGTATATGGGGCTGGCGCCCTACCCACTGAGCCACAGGTGCCACCCAGTCTCCAGATTTTTAATCCAGGTTTTCCTACTATCATATTCCACTGCCTCCCTTCTAGTCTTTAACCAACCAACCAATTAAAAATTGGTTTAACATTTTTTAACCAACCATTAAATAACCAAGTTACTTAATGTCTGCCTTGATTCTAAAACTAACTATAAGGTTCAAACAACACTCCAATTGCTGCGTGTTTCTGTAATAACAATTTCTTAGTGTGCCAGTGTCTTAGAAGACAGGTATAATTAAAGAAGGCTGGGTGGAGCCAGGGGCCCAGACTGTGGTCCCAAAGTAGTCACCACTTTATAGCTGTGTGATCTTGGGCATGCCATTCAACCTCACTGATCGAGTGTTCTGATCTATTAAATAGGCTAATGGTGTTCATACCTCAAAGGCTGCTGTGAAATAGTTAAATGAAATGACGTATACAGAAGAGGTGAGTCAAGGGCCTGAAACACTGTGGGTCTCAACGAACATCAATAACACTTGAATCTCAAATTTGGGAGGATGTGAACAGATCTGTACTCTGTGCCAACAGTGAAACATTAAAATAAACAGGACTTTATCTGGTATGTAGTTTTAATGCCTGCCCCAAATTTCTACTGGGTTCCGATTTCATTTCTGGGCATTCAGTAATGTTAAAACATGAGATACCTTAAGCGTCTGCAAACTTCTGTCTCCATGACCACACTTTCTCACCTGGCCTAAGAAGAAAGAAAGCCTGAAGTTGGCCTCCTCTTCACCCTTCCTCCCACTCCCTATTTCGACCCAGCAGGCGGTGAATTTTTAAACTCTTCAATTAAGGATAAAGTCCTGAGGTGGCCTGCCCTTGTTCAGGAGGCTCCAGCCCTACCACCCACTGCCAGCTCTGCCCCAGCCCCCACAGGCTACTTCCTAGTCAGCCCCTGGTTTCACTTCACTTTCACATCCTTTGGTTTCACTTCACAAAAGCCTTGCTTACCCTGCCAGTAAAGACAAGACAGATCATACAGTTAAGATGTCTTGTTAGAAAGTTGCTTTATACATAAAGGCCGAATGTGTAATTTAAATTATTTCTCAGAGTTTCACAACCAGTAGGTAGTTCTTTTGGACACAATGGCACAATCTGGAAACTGGTCAGAAACCACTAACACCAATCTAGAAATTCTCAAGAACTTGAAAGAAATCCTTAATATTCCCAGTATTCTTTTAGAACCCAAACAGTATCATAGGCATATGTCCGAAGAATATTTAAGCTCCATGAAGCTATGCTATGCTTTCAAGTAAAACTATTTCAGACCTCTCTAGAAGACACTTATCTGGATCGGGTACAAAATAAAACAATTTTGAAGTGCTGGATGATACCACTAAATTCTTCTAATTTCAAGCTACACCGTCCAAGTGAGCACAGTGGAAAGTTTTAATAAAGCTTCCCTGGGTGTGCAGGGTGCTTCTGTAAATGAAAACATCTGATTTCAGAACATTCAGGAGAACTGTAGATTCCTTAAAAGTGTCCACACAACGGAGATTAAGGATGTCACTGTTAGAAGTGGAAAAATACCACATTTACATAAAAATGTAAGGTTTTTTTTTTTTAATTTCAGGTTACTGTAAGGGTATGAACAACCAAGTCACAATATTTGAAGTTGTTAGGTGGAGTCCCTCTTGTAGTTATGTCTTGCACTCAAAAGGCGTGCCATATACTCCTACGTTGTGCCCATTCAGTGGGAGTCCCCCAAACCTCCCTCCCTTCTCCCCTCACCTTGTTTCTTCTCTAACTTGAATTGAAATGAGTTTTTCTCCTATGTGGATTAGATTGTCTACTGGCTTCATATTAGTACTGAAGGTTGTTTTTTGACGTCGGAAAAAGCTAAAGATAATGATTCAGAACATCCAATCTTGAGGAAAACAGTTTTTCAGAGTAAAAGTATGATCCCCAGTGGTTCAGGATCCACAAGTACTGACATGTGCAAACCCCAGAATCCACACACAGTCAAAGTAATCAGAATTTAATTTGTATTAATGTATTTTGCAGGCTATACACAATAGGAAATATTTTGGTGAGCCTCTCAGAAAATTCTATAAACAGCATTCGCCTTTAGGACTTTATCTGAAGGTAGTACTGCCTGCTGCAACTATATAAAACTGACTTCCTCATTCTTGCTGAAACCTATTTGCAAATAAGCAAAGTACCACGTGGATACTGTTGCACCTTGCACAGTAGCTTGAAAGTCCTCAATAAATATTTGCTGAATGGATGGATAATTAAGAATCATTTGCAGGAGTCAAGAATTGCTGCTGGTATGTTTACCTTTTATTTATTCTCTATATGCATTTTTTAATAATAACTAAATTTTTAGTTTGCTGCCCACATAGATAAAACCATTTATATTTTTTAATGCAGTGGTTCCATAAACTGATCAGATGTACTAGAGAACTTTTTCAAAAGGTAGAGTCCCAGACAACCCCCAGAATAATGATTAAGTTGACCCAGAATGGAAGTAACTTGGTAATCTGTATTAAATTTTAAAGCTCTCTGAATGACCTTGTTATCGGCTGAGTTTAGGAACCACTTAATATGCAGTGAATACCGAAAAAAATCTGTTAATACATAGAAAATCTAAGTTGAAAGAGACTTTAAAAGTTACCTAGTCAAGCTAAATAGGATTAATTGCTCAAAATCTCATCAGAATATAAGGGAAAGTTATCACCGCTTTTTTTTCCAAGCAGCCTGCTGACTATATTCTTGGCTTGGGAATAATTCAGATTAATTAATATGTAAGCTATAAAATTTGAATCCTAGGTAATATCTAGTACAGCTGAAGAAACTTACAGAGCATTCTACTACAATTGACCACTACCTAGTTTTCTTCTCCTTCCTAAGTACACAGGAGGCTATTTATGCTTGAAATTGGGTGGGGCTGTAAGGGAAGTGACATGGTTGCTTCTGAACCACAGCCCAGAAGAGTTCTGAGCTCTCCCTTCACTGTCCTCTCCCCGCTGCAACATCACCAAGGCCTCTGGCTAAGCTGGTGGAGCCAGAAGCCTGCACCACCAAATCACCTACCAGAGTCCCACAGGTTTAGAGTCATCCCATTCACAACAGACTATACGAGTGACAAACATTTACAAGTTGGACCACTGAGATTTGGGGGTTAATTCGCCACTACTTTATTATCAGCTCTATCCTGATTATGAAATATTCATTTTCTAGGACCCCACAGTTACCTTCCTACCTTAAAAGAATTTCTCTGTACAAGAATGCTCACAGCAGCCTGTGAGTTTGTAGCAAAAAAACTGGAAATAATCTCAATGTCTATCAATAGAAGAATGGATTACTTGTGACGCATTTTTCGATGAAATACCATTTGAGATTTTGGATAAATCTCAAAAACATATTAATAGTAGTAAACTTACTGAAGGATATATAGATCATGATCATTTATATATAGTTTTAACAAATCTGATTATATGGATGCACAGACACCTAGTAAAAGTATAAAAGCATGTACAGAGTGAGAGATACCAAATAAATGTTAGAGGCTGCCCTTCGGGAGAGAGAAAGAGTAATTAGACCAAGAAGAAAACCATAAGGGACCACAACTTCATCTAATCTATAATTGTTTTCGTTTTTTAAAAAAGAGACAAGGTAAATATAACAAGAACCAATAAAGAAAAGTCCAGGTTCTAATCCTTAGCTCTCAGTCCCAGAGAGCATTTCCACTTAAATTTCTTTCTTTCATTTTTTTTTTGAGACAAAGCCTCAAGCTGTCGCCCTGGGTAGAGTACCGTGGCATCACAGCTCACAGCAACCTCCAACTCCCAGGCTCAAGTGATTCTCCTGCCTCTGCCTCCCAAGTAGCTGGGACCACAGGTACCTGCCACAATGCCTGGCTATTTTTTGGTTGCAGTCATCATTGTTGTTTGGCGGGCTGGGATGGATTTGAACCTGCCAGCTCTGGTGTATGTGGTTGGTACCTTAACCACCTGAGCCAAGCCTCCATTTAAATTTCTAACAGAAATTATTAATAAATATGGAAAGGGCTTTTTTGATAAATAAGCCTAAGGCCACATTCCCTAAGAGGGAGTAGTAGAGCCACAGAACACCAGGAATGCTCAGGAATAAGAGATATCTGTACCTCTGAAAGAGGGGTGAGAGGTTGCATTAAAAGTAAGAGAACTGGTTGGAAGTCTGTGTAAGAAATAGCAAATTCCCATCAAATTTCCATCTCTTGTGGCCCCACTCCTCACCACACAGCCAGATGACTGCTCTTCTCTGGGACCAGTGGGAAGGAAGAGGTTACTCTCTGGTCAAACTGATCAGGAAGTCTCTGAACTCAGGAACACCAAGTAAAGGTAGGGGTGAGGGTCCTGAATGAAGATAAAGAGATTAATCAAAGTCTACACTAAACTGCTGGATTCCCTAACATATTCCTCCGGGGCAGGATTCACATAACTTTTCACTCAACAACTGTATTCTGGATATAAGAAATTCTTACCCAGCTCCATGAGGAAACATGAGGACATATATCAGCATTATATGTGATGGCAGAGATCTGAAGGCAACCCGTGTATCCACCACAGGAAGAAGGACAGGCAAAATATTATTCACAGTACCACTTACATAAATATTTTAAAGGGACATATAAAAAAATACCTATCTTTCAAGAATGATACACAACAAGCACATAGGAATGATTATCTCTGGGGGAAAATGGTGACATGAGTAGGATATGTAAATAAAAGGAAAATTCAAACAATATATGATAAGCAGCACAAAATAAAATGGTGGGCACCAGGCACAGGGGCTCACGCCTATAATCCTAGCACTTTGGGAGGCCACGGCAGGAATATCACTTTTGAGCCCTGGGGTTCGAAACCAGCCTGAGCAACACAGTGAGACTTCATCTCTACAAAAAATAGAAAAAATGAGCTGGGTCTAGAGGTACCTGCCTGTAGTCTCAGTTACTTGGGAGGCTAAGGCAAGAGGATCACCTGAGCCTAGGAGTTTGAGGTTGTACTGAGTTACCATCACATCACTGTACGGTGGCCTATCTCAAATTTTTTTAAAATGGTAGAAAAAGTATAGATATCATGGCAGTACTTTTAATAATTATAATAATACAAATCAATTTTAATTACAGCCATAATTATGATAATATTCTAACACATGTAAATAACCAAATTTGCCTGTTAAAAGACAGGCTGTGAGGTTAGATTTTAAAAATCTAAGTTATAAGTAATGAGGAATATAACTAAAAACCTAAAGACACAAGTTGAAAGTAAAAGCATGGAAAAAGCACATGCATATGTACGTGTGTGTGTGTATATCTATTCCTTATTTTATTAAGACACGTATGGAAATGTGGGAAAACTTACACAGGCACATCCCTAGCAAAAGATACTGAAAGATGTTACTTGCAGATAAAAGGCTTGAAAACAAAATGATTAGGAATAAAAGGAGTCATTGTATAAGAATAAATTTTCACTGTCCTTGTGAAGTATGTGTAGTTTGGGACAAGTAAACTAGAGAAGATTTAAGCAACATGATTATAACACGCATAGAAAAAATCTTATTTTCAAGCTAACATCAAACAGAATAAAAACTCAATCATATACTAGACAATAAAAATGTCTCAACAAATTTCAAAGGATTTAATAATACAGACCATTTTTTAAATCAAAATGAAATTAAGTCAGAAATTAATAAGAAAACCTCCATATGTCTGGATATATTTCTCAAAGAAGTCATACATGAACTTGGAAAGTACTCAGGAACAATTCAAAAGATACTACATAACAAAATCTGGACACTACCCAGGCAGGGTTCAGAGAAATTTGTAACCTGAAATGCTTATACCCACATACAAAGAAAAAACCCTAAACAACAAAACCTGAAACGAGTGGCTAATCATGCCATTAAAGAAGTTAGAAAAAGAATTACCATACAATAAAGATCATCAAAACTAAAAGTTGGTTCTCTGAAAAGTCTAATAGATTGAATAAACCTACGTCAAGATTTGTTAGGTTAAAAAAAGGAGAGAGAGAGACCCTAAATATATGACGGTAGAAATAAAAAAAGGTTATTAACACATGTACTGTAGACTTATAATAAAATATAATGAACTTTATGGCAATAACTTCGAAAACAGAGATGAAATTGGCAAATTCCTATAAATATAAAATACTCCAAAGTGACTCAAAAATAAATAAAAAATAAAAATAGTCTTCAATTGTTTTAAAAACTGGAATTAAAAGCTAAAAATCTTCCTGCATTTAGGCACAGATAACACCATTGTTGAGTTTTCTCAAAAATTAAAAAAAAAAAAACTCTAATCTTGAATGAGTTCTTCCAAAAAAACAGAGAGAATGTTCCTCAAAAGTCCTCAAAAAGAGTGTCCTTTTCGAAGACAGCAAACTCAGTAAACACACATACACACAAAAAGATCCCCCCCAAACAAGGGAAATTACAAGTTGATTTCACTCAACAAACAAAATATTAGTAGCTCAAATGAGTAGGGTGTCAGCCACATACACCAAGGCTGGCAGGTTCAAGCCCAGCCCAGACCCGCTAAACAACAACTACAACCAAAAAATACCTGGGTGTTGTGAAGCGTGACTGTAGTCCCAGCTACTTGGGAGGCTGAGGCAAGAGAATCACTTAAGCCAAGAGTTTGCTGTGAGTTATGACAACACAGCACTCTATCGAGGGCAACAAAGTGAGACTCTGTCTCAAAAAAAAAAGAAAGAAAGAAAATATTAGCAAACAAAATGAGGCAAGAGAATCGTTTAAGCCCAAGAGTTTGCTGTGAGTTATGACAACACAGCACTCTATTGAGGGCAACAAAGTGAGACTCTGTCTCAAAAAAAAAAGAAAGAAAGAAAATATTAGCAAACAAAATGCAGCCCAAGGTAAGGGTAGTTTAAAAAAAAATGTAATTCAATACACTAAAGAATAAAAGAAAACCATACAATTAAAGAAGGGACTCTTAGCAACTAAGAATGAAAGGGAATCTTTTTAACCAGATAAACACCTCCCATAAAACCTACATCAAACACATACTAATTGAAGGCTGAAAGCATTCTCTTTGGGATTAGTAATAGCACAAGAATCCCTACCAAACCACTTCCATTCAAGACAGCACCAGAAATGCTAGCCAGCTCAGTGAGATCCCCAAAAAGTATGATTAATCTTTTTTATTGTTGGGGATTCATGGAGGGTACAAGATAACAGGTTACATTGATTGCATTTGTTAGGTAAAGTCCCTCTTATAAGTCTGTCTTGCCCCAAAAGGTGTGTCACACACAGAGACCCCAAGTATGATTAATTTTTTTAAGTATAAGGAATGGAAGGGAAGAAACAAAACTGTCATTATTGGCATTATATAATTATTTACAGAAAACCCAAAAGGTCTGAGTATGAATTATCAGAATTAAGGAGCAATTTAAGAAAGATGGCTACATAGTGGACTAAATTATCAAAACTGCATTTCTGGATACCACTAACAAACTGTTAAGAAATAGAATTTCAAAAATATTCCATTTGCATGATAATATACATTTACAAAAATCCATCAAATTGTACACTTTAAGTGCACAATTGCATGTAAATTATATTTCAAAAAAGGTGTAGGGAAAAAAGCTACTATTTGTGAGAGCAACAACAAATGTAAAGTATACAAGATATTAGATTAGAATTAGATATTCTATTAGATTAGAATATTAGATTAGAATTAATCTAATGCAGGTACACACAAGACTTTTCTGGGGAAATGTCATAAAACTTTATTTAAAGGTATAAAAGGGTATTTAAATAAATACAAAGACAAAACACATTCATAGAATGAGTGATTTAATATCGGAAAGAAGTCAATTTTCTCCAATTTGATCTTTAGATTCAATGAATCTCCCATCAAAAATCTTAATAAAATTTTCAGCAGTGCTCCAAAAGTTGATTCTAAAATTTATATAAAAGAGTAACTAAATGATAATTCTGAAAAAGATTACTTAATCTCTTCAAGTAATTAACATGTATTGTCTGATACTGGTATAGGGATAGACAAATTCGACCAAAGGAACAGAAGAAAGAGCTCAGAAACCACCCAGCGCATATTTGGAAACTTCATTTTTGACAATGCTGTAGGTCAATACGGAAATGATTCAGTAAATGGTCCTGAGACAAGTTATTATTCAAATCAGGATGGGAGGAGAGGAGGAAGAGAGAGAGAACTGGATGTTCTACCTCACACCACACACACAAATCCATTTCAGATGAATTAAAAACATACGTAAAAGAGACATCTTCAAAATGTAAAGAAAAGAACAAAGGAGAAAAACCAGATCGTGTTGAGGTAGGCATAGACTTTCTTTAGTATAACATAAAAAACACTAACCAAAAAGAGAAAAGGTTAACAAATTTGACAAAAACTGGATTATAAGCAACAGATAATGGTACTATAGAACACAGTGGGAGGGGGGTGAGCCTATCTTCTCCCAACAAAAAGAAAGTAATGGGAAACTGAAGAAAAAACCACCACCACCACCAAAACCGTATAAGGAAGTCAACCCAGTCAGAAAATCAACAGGCGTGATTTCGAGCAATCAGTGGTACGTAAGAAAGAAGACCCCAGTGAGCGCCTGTGAGACGGCACCTGCACAGGGACTATAACAGTGAACAACACAAAGGAACACACAGAATCGCAGCACCCTATTTGGGTAATGAATGATATTAACCATAAATGCTGTTACTCGGTTTTCAACTTTTAGATGTAAACTCTAATAAATCTCAGAAGACTTGCGGACGGTCATAGACGGTAACAGAAATATTATCAGTGTTGATAATACAAAAGTTATAGCACAGATGGCAGAAGTTAGGAGGCAAGCAGAAGGTACTGATTTTCTCAGTTTACCCAGCTGAAATGGAAAGAAGTTATAACAAGTAGAGTTTTGAGAACTGTATTTAAAATTATAAAGGTAACCAATTAAAAAATGGTGATACAATTATGAAAAACTGGGATAGGTTAGTATATAGAGTTATAAATGAAGTTGATTCTTAACACTAAAAAAGAAATTCAATAATGTCTAAAACTTCTAAGCCAAGAAATGGCACTCTACACATACTATTCAGAAATACAGAGGTAACCACTCGTAGATTATTAGTAACTAATAGTAAACCCAAAGGATTGTGAGATGTGGGAGGATGTTCGTTATAAGCTACTCTATAACTGAAAAAAAAAAAATTTTTTTTTTTGAGACAGAGTCTCATTATGTCACCCTCAGTAGAGTGCCGTGGTGTCACAGGTCACAGCAACCTTAAACTCTGGGGCTTAAGCGATTCTCTTGCCTCAGCTTCCCAAGTAGCTGGGACTACACACAACCGCCACTATGCCTGGCTAGTTTTTGTTGCAGTTGTCATTGTTTAGCTGGCCTAGGCTGGGTTCAAACCCGCCATCCTCAGTGTATGTGGCCGGCACCATAACCACTGTGCTATGGACACCAAGCCTGTATAACTGAATTTTTAATCCACATGCATGTATTATTTTAATAAATATAAGAGTTTTAAATAACCAAAATAAAAAAGATCAAGATTCCCAAGAGCTCATTTAGTCAAACTACCTTCTAACAGCTACGTAAAAGAAAATGTATGTCCACTCCAACAAAAAAATAAACATGTGATAAAGACTAATGATCCACAACCCTACCAACTTTATCCACCAGAACAAACTTAGTATCTCATTTAATTCAGAGTGAAGAAATCAGGTGAGAAACTGGATCTTATCCTTCACTACTTTTCTTCCTCTTTCTCTATTTCTCTAATTTTTTTCCCTTTACTTTTACTTTATTTAGCATGAACGTTCAACCAAATATATATATATACACACACACATATATACATAACTCTAGTTTTATTTGTAAAATATAGTCTTGTGTTTCCTGATTTTCTTTCCCTATGAAAGAGCAAATTAAGTTGATTTCATTTCCATGTTGTCTAAATCAATTCAAGTCTCTAAGGGTATCACCACTGTACAGAAGAAATGATCTCTACGACTGATCTAAGGCAAGAACATAAAAGCAATAAAAGGCAATCCACCTTAAAACTTGCACAAAAATCACTACTCAACGGACTCATGCTTCTACAAACTACATTACTTACACTTCAAGAATTGAGAGCCAAGTTTCCACGCAGATATTTATGGCAATTTAAAGAAAGGGAAGCTTGAAGTCTAAGTTCTCCAAAAGGCACATTAAAAACCAGAAAGTTCTGGGAGGCTGAGGCGGATGGATTGCCTGAGTTCACCAGTTCTAGACTGCCCTGAGCTAGAGCAAGACCTCATCTCTAAAAAAAATAGCTGTGAGTTGTGGCTGGCACCTGTAGTCCCAGCTACTTGGAAGGCTGAGGTAAGAGAATTGCTTGAGCCCCAGAGTGTGAGGTTGTTGTGAGCTATGACACCATGACATTCTACCCAACTTTGTCTCAAAAAACAAACAACAAAAATTAACCCAGAAAGTTACATCAAAAAACAAACAACAAAAATTAACCCAGAAAGTAACATCTTTGGTGATATTTGGTTTTGATTCAAAGGCCCCCCCTTTAGTAGGATCCACACCCAGGTTTATACTTACACTATATGTGCAAGGTCAAGTGGTTTCTCTGGTTGCTCAGGAAAAACAGGGTGCGGGGGTTCTCTCGTGGGCACACATCCCAAAGATTTACTAATTGCATGGCTCAGCTTCTTTGCAGGGGATTTCTGTGTCAAAATAGAAAATAAGGAATTAATTCTTCAGAAGAATGTGATGACAAGAGTGTAGAAAACATTTCCTCAAATACAAATCAAGTTTCATAAGAGTCAAGGTCATTTGTGGTCCCTTCATTTCCGCAGTTCCTATTACAAAGTTACATTATCAAGTAATGTTAACTTCCTTTCTGGACATCTCTACGTACTCTTTGCATGAACTACCCTTTTTGATGCTTCTGGGTCATTTCTGGTAAGATGTTAAAGTTAATTCCTCAATCAGAGTCACAGCTTTCTGATAGGCTACGATACTAAAAGGCTAAAAACACATACCTTATGGATGTTAGCAAATTAGTTAAGCTACATCCCCAAGTGTTAGGATAGTCCCAAATAAATATGAGGCATAATATATTATGCTACACTAAAGGTACAAAAATAATCTGGCATACCAGTGCGTTTCTCTGGAAGGTAGAGTAATATACACCAAATCTAAAGACTACTAAGTCTAAGATTTAATAGTAAATATGCCCAGAAGTAAACAATATGCCAAAATTAAATTACGTGGAACATTCACTTCTAAAATCCATATTTAAAGGAGTCTTTTATAAACAGATAAAATGCCCACCTAATTCCCTTTAAATAACACTGCTGTCCGAAATTTTCTTGGCAGGGTGTTAACTGCAAAAAAGTTTAAATGTTTTATTCTATGATCTCTGCAGTTTATTACCATATGTGCCACTTTAATTGGAAAATAAAACTTGTTTGCAGCTATGTGGCTCATCAACACCACATCTCTGCTTGACTTTTATATGATGCCTGCTGTAGTATTTTAACACAAAATAAACAAAACTCTGTTTGCCTTTAAGACCATATAGGCAAAGTTAATTAATGTTTGTTTGTAATAAAGACCGAATAATACAATTTTTCAGAAACTTTACATACTGGCTCCAAATCACCTTTGCTATCCCTTACAGCACATTAAATTCTGGGAAAAGTCAAGGTGTAACCTAATTTCCCGCAAATCGTATACACCTAAACAAAGCAGAAACTCTAATCTTCTCCCGTAACTTCTTTCCATTTTCCCTCTGTCCAATAACTAGCTGTAATGTGATTCTGATTCTTCCCCTCTAATCCACCTTCGGCGTTGCCCTCCGAGAGCATGTCATTCTTCTTGAAATCTTTCAAACACTGATAATCACTCCCAGAATGAGATGTAAACAAATGCCTGCCTTTTCCATCCAAGAGCTTTCCCACCTGGCTCCTGCTGCTCTCTCCTTCCACCTTCCACTTGCATAAGCAATGAGCTGCTCATGGTTAACCCAATACACAGAGTTCCTGTAGGTCTCCATACCTTGCCAAGTGCCTTTCCCAGGTCTCCTTTTCCCAACGACACGTTTCTGTAAATTTTCTGTTCATCTCCCAAGTCTGCTTGCAAGTACCCCTAAGTCAGTAACTACCTTTCCAGGCTACCGTTTACCTTGTGCATATGAATATTTCCACTGTTGCACTTACTATCCTATATTGCAATTTCTAACTTATTTGCCTATCTCTGTTATACTGGTACTTCTGAAGCGTAGGACCTACATCTTATTTGTCTTTTTATTTCCAGAACCCATCCTGTAATAGAATATGCATTTGAACAAATTATTTGGCCAGATGAATTTTCTAGATTGCTGTTTTTAATCAAACCACATAAACTTCATTTTTTGAGAATTATAAGTAGGAAAGAGTAGTCATCAAAGAGAATAGTTAATTGTCTTTATAACACCACATCTGTAATCCATTAATTCATGCGATCTATGTGAGATGGATTATCGTACACATTACTTTAGTTCCATCAGAAGCAATAATAACTATGAAATCACAGGTTTTGGGTGGTGCCTATGGCTCAGTGAGTAGGGTGCTGGCCCCATATACTGAGGGTGGTGGGTTCAAACCCTGCCCAGGCCAAACTGCAACAAAAAAATAGCCAGGTGCTGTGGCGGGCCGCCTGTAGTCCCAGCTACTCGGAAGGCTGAGGCAAGAGAATTGCCTAAGCCCAAGAGCTGGAGGTTGCTGTAAGCTGTGACACCACAGCCCTCTACCAGGGACAACAAAGTAAGACTCTGTCTATTAAAAAAAAGAAAGAAAGAAAGAAAGAAATCACAGGTTTCATGCATATATTTTATAATAACATTAAAATAACTACATGACCATTAAATAAAAAGTTTACTTTTGTCCTACCTAATATTCTCTAGCAGTATGTTTGCGATGCTCTTGAAAATGCTGTTTTAATTCAAGGTTTAGATTTAAGATCTGATCTAATTTCAAGCCTCAAAAATACATATAGAAAGGTAAAAACCAATCAAATTGACATCGAGGTCAATTCTAGTTAAAGCACATAAAGAGAATCTCAGTTTGTATGGGAAGGAAAAACAACTGTAATAAATACATACGAGAATTGGACTATTAACTGAAGTTAAACCAGAAAGGATATTGGAAATCGTAAAATTGAATTAAGTTGTCTAAACATATAAATAAGTTGTGTTACAAAAAAGATTTCATAAAGGGATTATGACATGGACTGGAAGTGAATTTTGATAAAGGGTTAGTTTAGGAGGATAATACTAACAAAGTTTCTAAGCATAACTTTGAAAAATGTAGTAAATGCCCAGACAGACATTACCTCTTCTGTCTACTCAGCCCCCAAGACAAGGTCCTGGACTTGGGAGTCAATGACTAAAGACCTAAGGAGATGAAGGATGATGCAGGAAGAGCAGCAGTCGCAGAGTAGGAACGGGCTTCTTCTACTCTTCTTAAGCTACTTTGCCAGAGATGCTCTTGGGGGTCTCTCTCTGTACTTCCCTCTAACTCGGACTCCAAAAGTGACATAATGGAGAAAGCTTAACTTAGAAAACCATATCTTATCCAAATACTCTTAGGAAATAATTTCCAATCTTTCTGAATTTTCAATATCTTAATCCACTTTTAACTAATCTCAAAACATTTCCTACCATTTCTTAAAACTACTACAGATTATATTTCTTAAATATACAAGGAGGATATAAAATGTATACGTACAATTTAAAAAGTTTTAAAATACCCATCTACCCATTATTCTGCCTGAGAACTAGAACTTTACAGTCACCCCAAAGCTTCCCCGAGGACCCTTATCCTAATGCCATATATATCCCACCCCCATTGTGCCTCCTCCTCTCCTAATGATCACTGTCCTGGATTTTGTATTAATCATTTCCTTGATTTGCTTATTTTAGCAATTATGTATTAATAATACATTATTTGGATATGTTTAAAACCTATACAGATCTACATATATTTTTTTTTTTTTTTTTTTTTTTTTTTGAAACAGAGCCTCAAGCTGTCCCCCTGGGTAGAGTGCCGTGGCATTACAGCTCACAGCAACCTCCAACTCCTGGGCTCAAGCGAGTCTCCTGCCTCAGCCTCCCAAGTAGCTGGCACTACAGGCGCCCGACACAACGCCTGGCCATTTTTTGGTTGCAGCCATCACTGTTGTTTGGCGGGCCCGGGCTGGGGATTCGAACCCACCGCCTTAGGTGTATGTGGCTGGCGCCTTAGCCGCTTGAGCCACAGGCGCCGAGCCCATATATTTATTCTTCTGAAGCTTGTTCTTCTCACTCAAAGTTTTGTTACAACTCATCCCTGCTGATGCCTGTAATTGCAATTCACTCATTTAGTTCACTGCTTGATGCTGTTTCATTGCTTAATTCCATCATAATTTATATATGCATTTCACTGCTGATGAACATGTGGGTTGTTTCCATTTCTGCCATCATTCACAATGCTGCTGTAATATTCTTGTCTATGTCTCTTAGTGGCCATGTGTTGGAATTTCGTAAGAGTGGAATTATTTGGTCACAGGGTTATGCACATTCATCTTCACTAAGCACTGCTGACTTGTTTATACAAAGTGGTTTCACTAATTTCCAGTCCCCTCAGCTGTGTGAGAAAGTTCCTTAAACTCCACATTCTGGCCAACCCTCGGTAGTGCCCGACATATTAACATTTGCCAAGCTGGTCGGTGATAAATTATATTGTGGTTTTAACTTATAATTCCCCAGTTATTAAAAAGATTGAGCATCTATTTTAAGTTTATGAGTCACATCTGTGAAATGCCTGTTCCTGTCTTTGCTATAGTGTTGCCCTGGATTGTCTTTTTCTGATTGATTCGTAAGAGTCCTTCAAGCTTTTAATCAGGCATCCTCAAACTACGGCCCGCAGGCCACATGCAGCCCGCCTAGGACATTTATCTAGTCCACCGGGTGTTTTTGCCAAGGCTGCCTGTCCTGCTTAGCAGCTGACTCGTCCCGGGGCCGCAGTCCGGCCCTTCAACGGTCTGAGGGACAGTGAACTGGCCCCCTGTTTAAAAAGTTTGAGGACCCCTGCAACAGTATTTTAACCTTAGGAAAGTTACATCTTGCAACTCCTATGTTGAAGCTCATTTCTCATTCTATTATGTTTTTGATGAAAATTTTTAAATCTTGGTAGTCCCAATTTAGCAATCTTTCCTTTGTTTTGTGCTTTTTGCATCTTTAGAAATATTTCTCTGAGATCACAAATACATTCCTCTACCTTATCTTCTAAAGTTTTATAGTTCCATACCTTTCATATTTAAGTTTGAATCTACTTAGAACTGATTTTTTTTTTTATGAGGGAAGAATTCAATTTTATCCTCTATGGATAATCACTTGTCTAAGAATCATTTAATAAACTGTCCATTGTTTCTTGGTAGGTATTCTATTTCTATCCCTATAACAATAGCAGAGATTTAATTAGTATAGCCTCCTCTTATCTGTTTAAGTAGTGCAAGTGCCCCAACGTTTGTCTTTGTTCAGGAACATCATCCTTGTTCTTGGTCCTTTACACTTCCACCTAAATTTTATAATCAGTTTGTCATTTCCCACAAAAAATCCTGTTGGGATTTCAATGGGAACTGATCAAATGCACAGGTAATTCTGGAGAGAGAACTGACATCTTTACATACCAAGCATTCCTTTCCATAAATGTGTTCATTTCTTCACACATTTAAACCTTCTTTAATTTCTTTCAATAAAGTTTTAAATTCTTCTCCATAAAGTATCTATGCATCTGTTATTTATGCTGAGTTATAAATAGATTTTTGTATCCAGAAACCCTGCCTTTTTTTTTTTTTTTTTTTTAGACAGAGCCTCAAGCTGTCCCCCTGGGCAGAGTGCCGTGGCATTACAGCTCACAGCAACCTCCAACTCCTGGGCTCAAGCGAGTCTCCTGCCTCCGCCTCCCAAGTAGCTGGGACTACAGGTGCCCGCCACAACGCCCGGCTATTTTTTGGTTGCAGCCGTCATTGTTGTTTGGCGGGTCCGGGCTGGGGATTCGAACCCGCCACCTTAGGTGTACGTGGCTGGCGCCCTAGCCGGTTGAGCCACAGGCGCCAACCCAGAAACCCTGCTTTTTTTAGTTGTGATAAAATACACATAAAACGTACCATCTCAATCATTTTTAAATGTACAGTTCAGTAAAGTGTATTCACATTGCTGTACAACCAATCCCCAGAACGTTTTCATCTTGCAGAACAAAAACTATATACTCATAAAACAACTGCCCTTGGCCTCCTTCCCCCAGCCCCTGCCAACCACTGATGAACTTCTGTGTTGCTTCTGCATCCTGGCCATAGTTTTTTTATGAACACAGGTGGGTAAATAATCTCTTCCAGATCTTGCTTTCTTTTTTTCTTTGCTGTATATCCAGAAATGGGATTTCTGGATCATATTAATAGTTAATATTTTTAATTTGGGGGAACTGCCATGTTATTTTCCATAGTTGCACCATTTTACATTCCACCAAAGTTCACAAGGGTTATAATTTCTCCACATCCTCACCAACATTGTGTTTTAATACACAAACATTTAAAATTTTTTTTGTTTGTTTTGTGAGACAGAGCCTCAAGCTGTCACCCTTGGCAGGCATCACAGCTCACAGCAACCTCCAACTCCTGGGCTTAAGTGATTCTCTTGCCTCAGCCTTCCAAGTAGCTGGGACTACAGGCACCTGCCACATCGCCTTTCTTTTTTGCGGGGGGAATGTAGTTGTCATTCTTGTTTGGTAGGCCCAGGTTGAATTCGAACCTGCCAGCTCTGTTGTATGTGGCTGGCACCTTAGCCACTTGGGCTATAAGTGCCAAGCCAAACATTTTAAATGTTGATATAGTCCAATTTATCTATTTACTTTTCTTGTCCCTGTTCTCTTTTAATTCTAATCATTTATCTAGTGATTCTTTCAGACTTTCTACATTGACAGTCATTTCCAAGTAATACTGTTTCCTTTCAATTCAAACACCTTTTATTTCTTTTCCTTGTTTTAAATGCTGCTTAGGATTGCCCATAAAATGTTGAAAAAAGGTTGCGAGAGCAAACCTCCCTGTTTTATTTTCTATCTTTGAACCAATACTTTCAACATTTCACCAGTAAGGGATGCCATCGGATTTTCTAAATACCTTATATTAGGTGAAGGGAATTTCTTTTCCTCATAGATTACTACAGTATTCTGGAGATTTTTGTTGTTGTTTTGTGTCTGTGTGTTTAAATTATCAACATCCTGAAACATTTCCCCAATGTTCCTTTTAGTACTTTTATAGATTTGGAACCAACCTATGAGTCCATAAAGGTAAGTGAATAAAGAAATAGTGGTACATAGACATGATGGGTTATCATATATACCCATAAAAAATAACGAAACTCTACTATTTGCAGCAACATTAATAGAACCTGAGAACCTATGTTAAGTGAAATAAGCCAAGCACAGAAAGACCAATCTAGAATGTTCTCACTCATATGGGAGAGCTAAAAATTAAAACCAATTAATCTCATGGATATAGAGAGTACAATGATGTTTTTCAGAGGCAAGGGAAGGGTAGCAAGGAGTGGGTGGATAAAGTAGGGATGGTTAATGGTGTAAAAATGAAGTGAGAAGAGTGAATAATATTTGATAGCGCAACAAAGTGACTATAATAAAAAATAAGTTAGGGTATACTTGAAAATAACTAAAAGTATAGGCTGGGCGCCTGTAGCTCAGTGGTTGGAGCACCAGCCCTGCATACCAGGATTCAAACCCGGCCTGGGCCTGAGTAACACTAGCACTTTGAGAGGCCAAGGCAGACAGATTGCTTAAGCTTATGAGTTTGAGACCAGCCTGAGCTAGAGCAAAGACCCCGTCTCTGCTAAAAATGAAAAACTGAGGCAAGAGGATTGCTTGAGCCCAAGAGTTCGAGGTTGCTATGAGCTATAATGCCATGGCACTCTACCCAGGTCAACAGAGTGAAATTCTGTCTCAGAAAAAAAAAAAAAACCCAAAAAACTAAAAGTATAGAATTGGAATATTCCTAACACAGAAATGATAAATGCCTGACATGCTACCCTAACTGCCTTGATTAATTCACATTGTACACCTGAATCAAAACATCACATGGGCTCGGCGCCTGTGGCTCAAGCGGCTAAGGCGCCAGCCACATACACCTAAGGTGGCGGGTTCGAATCCCCAGCCCGGGCC
>NW_003852417.1:16546857-16553687 GCF_000181295.1 Otolemur garnettii
TTGTCTAATAATTCTAACAATTGTTGACAGAGGGATGTTTAAAATTACCAATTCTGATTAAGGTTGTATTTCACAATTTCTTATTGTGCTCTTATTAACTTTTAATTTATATATTTAATAACTGCACTCACAGATGCACATTAGTGTACAATTGTTAATTTCGTTTTTTTAATCTTTGGTAAATTCTATCTCTGATAAAGATTTTTAAAATTGTGATAACATACACATTATGTAAGATTTACCATTCTAACTTCTTTGGTAAAGAGGCCAGTGCCTGTGGCTCAGTGGGCAGGGCACCAGCCCCATATACTGAGGGTGGCGGATTCAAACCCAGCCCCAGCCAAACTGCAACAAGAAAACAGCCGGGCATTGTGGCAGGCGCCTGTGGTCCCAGCTACTCAGGAGGCTGAGGCAGGAGAATCGTCTAAGCCCAGGAGTTAGAGGTTGTTGCGAGCTGTGACGCCACAGCACTCTACCAAGTGCAATAAAGTGAGACTCTTGTCTCTAAAAAAAAAAAAAGAGTTTTGCTTTGAAATCCTTTTTCTAAGATTAATATAGTTTCAACAAATTTCTTTTGATTAGTACTTTGCCTGGTATGTCTTTTTCTTATGCTTAACATTCAACTTTTCTGTGTCCTTATTTTTTTGCTGCCTTTTGTAAAAACACAGAGCCAGATTTTTAAAAACATTCGTTTGACAGCTGCTTCTTATCTGGAAAATTTAGTTCATTTACTGATTGCTAATATATTTATATTCATTAGTATGGCACATTATGCCATTATTTGTTTCCTTTTTTCCTTTTTGTCCTTTTAAGGTTTCACTTTTCTCATTTTATTTTCCTCTTTTGGCAATAACACTTGGAGTCAAGTCTTCTAGCAGCTGCTTTTTTGTTGTTAGGTGAAAGTAACACTTACAAAGAACTTACTGTCAGGGACTTGACAGGTGCTTGTTACACCTACACAGGCTCATTTAACCCTCACAACAGCTTTATGACTTAGATGTTAGTAGTCTCTATTGTGCGGTTGCAGGTATTAAAACTCAGTGCAGAAACTGAAGGTCATATAACTAGACCTGTTTTACTCTTTCCATGGTACAACACAGCCCCTCAACAGGTAAAACCATTCAGAGAAAGAACACAGAGGGACTGGGAGACAGCCCGGGATAGCAAGGCATCTTAACAACGAGTTAGAAAGAAAGAGACACCCAGGGCCCAGTGGGGGATGCCAAGTACCACACTGGGGGCCACATCGATGAGTCAGAGGTGGGAAAACAGAATTCCCATCTGAGGGGCAGACTCCAAGGAGAGGAGCGGGAGGTAACTTGAGCTGTGACTGCTGTGCGTGCTCCTATGCAGAGAGTGAGACTTCTTTTCCTAAGATATTCCATAAAAACATTCTTCTTGAGCTCAGTTCACTGAATTTTCAATCATCCCCATACCAACTCCTTGCACAGCACAATCTTCAGCTCAGGGTATATGCTGATAGGCTCTGACACTTGGGAGAATCACAGCCTAACAGAAAAAGCTCAGCATTGGTGCCTTTGAGGCCATTCCTGTCATTTTCACTTCCAGTTACTCTGAGTCCATCATCCTGAGCTCCAAGACAGGAGGGAGATCCAGGCAGAAAAGTAACCCCCAGTGGAGGATCCCTGGTGCAAAGCCTGTTAAACCCTCAGACAAATCAAGAAGGGTCTCTATTTTTTTTCCACAAATGTTTTGGCTACATGAATTGTCTTTTGTTCAGTTTAAATCAGAGTTATAAGTGTCCCCTCACCTGGATAGTGTGCACTGTACCTATTAGGTATGAAATTACCCCTCCCCGCCGGCCCCCCTCCCACCTGCTTGGTTTCCGTTGAGTTTTACTCAGATGTGCACATGAGCACTGATTAATTCTTTCCAATTTAATATTGAGTACATGTGGTGGTTGTTTTCCCATTCTTGTGAAACTTCACTTAGAAGAATGGTCTCCAGTTCCACCCAGATCATTACAAAACATATTAATTCACCTTTTTTTAATGGTTAAGTAGTGCTCCATGATATATGTATGCCACATTTTACAATACTGCTCAGGTATTGATGGGTATTCAGGTTGGTTCCACATCTTTGCAAGTGTGAACTGTGCCGCAATGAACATTCGAGTACACGCCTTTTTGACAAAATTACTTTTTTCCCTTTGGGTAAATACCCAGTAGTGGGATTGCTGGATCAAATGGCAGGTCTCCTTTTGGTTGTATTTCCGTCCTACTTCCCATAGTTGGTTGTACTAGTGTGCAGTCCAATCAACAATGTTCAAGTGCTCCTCTCTCTCCACATCCATGCCAGCATGTGCTGCTTTGGGACTTTTCCACAAAAGCCATTCTAAGGAGTTAGGCACCTCGTTGTGGTTCTAATTTGCATCTCCCTGATGACAGAGACATTGAGCATTTTTCCATACGTTTCTAGCCTTTAGGTTATCTTCTTTTGAAAAGCTTCTGTTCATGTCTTTTGCCCCCTTTTTTATGGGGTTGATTTTTTTCTTGCTGATGAGTTCTTTATGGATTCTGCTCATCAGCCCTCTATCTGTTGTACAGCATGCAAACATTCTCTCTCCTTCTGTAGGTTGTCTATTCACTCTACTGATTGTTTCCTTGGCTGTGAGAAGCTTTTCAATTTAATCAGGTCCCATTTGTTAGTTTTTGTTGTTGGGATTGCCTTTGGGATCGTCTTCATAAACTCTTTGCCTAGGCCAATGTCTATAAGAGTTTATCCAACGTTTTCTTCTCACCCTGATCTTTTAGCTCGTTCATTTGTTCTCCAGTTACATCTACTTTGCTATGCAGCTTATCCTGTGTAAAGTTTATTTTAACTACATTTTTCATTTTCACTACTACCTATTTGTTGTTTTATCATTTCCGCTTCTTGTATTATGCATGAAAGTCTATTTTGGTTCTCTGAGGAAATCATATGTACCTACATCCAAGGTTTCCTTCTGATTGCTCTACTTCCTAGAGTACGGAGAAGCTCTTGATATTTCACATTTCATAGGTTTACACAGTATATTGTTGTGCTAGGTTTCGCCTCAGCTTTTGTGGTTCCTAGCCATGCAAACATCCCGCAAGACCACCCACTTACAACCTTAGTCAACAACAACCCCCTGAACAGATTCTTGGTAGAATCTATTCTGAAAGAATCACAGAGCAGCTTCAGGGTCCCAGCAGCAGTGCCTCCACCAGGCAGTGCAAGCAGTTCCTTTCTGCAACTTCTAATTTAATATATATGCCTCCTTCATTTAAAGATGTCTTATGACTTTTGGGATAGAACAGTTCTTGTTTTTAATACTGAAAGAGGATTTATTAACAACGCTTTATCATTTCTCTGGTTTTGGTGTAAAGAGGTCAACCATCTTCAAACTGGATCTGTAACTCCTTTAAACATGATCTCTCTGCATTCTCTTTGGTCTCTGGAACTCTTACTAGATGGTACTCTTCAATCTATTCCCTCATGCTTTAATTTTTTCTTCTATTACTTTATAATAGCAATATGCTTAGGAACAATTTTCTACTCTGGCTGCCAGCTCACAAATTGGATCTTCAGCTACAAACGCCCTTAATCAGCTTATATATTGAATTTCTTACTTTGATCATCAATATTTTAATTTACACAATCAGTGCTTAATTTTGGTAGAACTATAACTGCTTATATCTCTCCAAGGATTTAATTGTACTTAATGTAAAATCTATTTCTGCTTATTCTATTAATTCTATTTCTGAGAAAAATAATTCTGCCACGTTCTCTGGTTGGTTCCTCTCATTGGGTGACTCGTAACTAAGTGCTCATCTTTGTAGTCCAGGCTTCCTGTCCAGATGGTCTACTCTACCTGTGTGCACTGCCTACCTAGACGGGAGGAATGAGAGCTATGGTCAGTGAGCATGGCAAAGGGACAGCAGGTGGCACCTCATAGGAAAGCTTTGCAGTTAGTCTTAGCAAGGGAATTCCTGTTCTCCTGGAATCCATCAAGTACCTGGAGCCCTCTCCTAGCTCTCCAACCCAGGCTTCTGCATACACTACACCTACCAGAGCCAACCTCCATGCTACAGTCCCCTGTCACTTGCTCTGAGCCCCACTTGAAATGATGAACTTCCAACACTTTAAACGTTTTCTCCATCTTTAAGCAGCAATACTTTTTTGTCCTTGTTTTGGACCACGGTTTCCTTTTACAAATGGTTCTCACCTAATTTTCATGGGGATTTTTCTGTCACTGGAGCCTACTAAGGGTTTTACCTCTTTTTCCCCCTGTAGTAGATTTGAAAATTACTTTTAAAATTCTAATCTTTTTTTCTTTTAGAGATAAGGTCTCGCTCTGTCATCCTGGCTGGAGTGTAGAGCATCATCATAGCTCTCTGCAGCCTCAAACTCCTGGGCTAAAGTCATCTTCCTCCCCAGCTTCTTAAACAGCTGGGACTACAGGTGTGTACCACCATGCCCAACTCACTTTTTTCTTTTCTTTTTTTTCTTTTAAATATGGGGTCTTGCGGGCAGTGCCTGTGGCTGAGTGAGTAGGGCACTGGCCCCATATACCCAGGGTGGCAGGTTCGAACCCAGCCCTGGTCAAACTGCAACAACAAAAAAAATAGATGGGCATTGTGGCGGGCACCTGTTGTGTCAGCTACTCAGGAGGCTGAGACAAGAGAATCGCCTAAGCCCAAGAGCTGGAGGTTGCTGTGGGATGTGACGCCACAGCACTATACTGAGGGTGACAAAGTGAGACTCTGTCTCTAAAATAAAAAAAAAAAGATGGGGTCTTGCAAATGTTCTCCAGGCTAGTCTTGAACTCCTGGCCTCAAGCGATCTTGCTGCCTTAGCCTCCCAAGTAGCTGGAATTACAGGCATAAGCCACCATCCCTGACTCTAAAAATTCTAATCTATCATTTCCAAGTATCAGGAGCAAGATGAAAAGGCTGTGTAGCATGTCTTCCAGCCACCACTTTAAAATGAAATTCCTATTTCTTTCTTTTTTTTTTTAAGAGACTCACTTTGTCGCCCTCGGTAGCGTGCCATTGTATCACAGCTCACAGCAACCTCCAACTCCTACTCTTAGGCAATTCTCTTGCCTCAGCCTCCTAAGTAGCTGGGACTACAGGTGCCCGTCATAATGCCCAACTATTTTTTTGTTGCAGTTTGGCTGGGGCCAGGTTCAAACCCGCCACCCTCAGTATATAGGGCCAGCGCCCTACTCACTGAGCCACAGGCACTGCCCAAAATTCTTATTTCTTTTTTAAAAATTTAAAAGTCAATAGAAATTTATTTTGAAAATTTGGCAATATCTTTTTTTTGAAACAGAGTCTCACTATGTTGCCCTTGGTGGAGTGCGGCGGCATCATAGCTCACAGCAACCTCACACTCCTAGGCTCAAGTGATTCTCCTACCTCAGCCTCCTGAATAGCTGGGACTACAGGTGCCCTCCACAATGCCTGGCCATTGGTTTTTGTTTGTTTGTTTGTTTGTTTGTTTTGTTGCAGTGGTCATTGGGTAGAAGGCCCGGCCAGGTTCGAACCTGCCAGCTCCAGTGCATGTGGCTGGTGCCCTCCTCACTAAGCTCTGGGCGCCAAGCCGGCAATATGTTACTGTAGAGACTGGGATTGACTATATTGCCCAGTCTAGTCTCAAACTCTTGGGCTCAAGTGATACCCCTACCTAAGCCTCCTAAGTAGCTGGGACTATAGACTTATGCCACCACACCTGGCAGACACGCTATTTTTTTTTAAAAAAGGCTTTAAAAAGTGAAAATTAGAATTGCTAAGCTCCAGTTTAACTGGCAAAACTATAATATTGATTAATGTATGAAAGAAATATAATCCATGTAATTGTTGTTAATCTTCCAAGATTTAAGAGTATTAGTTCTCTGACAGTTCACAAAAATATGGCTAGGTGAATGAAATATAATTGGTTTACATATGGCTTCTGAAACATAAATTTCAAAACCCCTTAACCCACAGAAAGGAAGCCATTGCTATTTCAGCTGGTTCAACCACAGCCAAGGGAGCTACATAAAGAGCAGCAGCATCTTGTACTGGGCAGCAAATGGTATCAGCTGCCCTTCCAGGGAAAAAAGAACAGAAAGATTTGTTGAAATTCAACATTTCCTAGGTAGACGGCCTTTCCTAGGTATGTCATGACAGCCAATATAATATTTACAGTTCCACAGGTAACAACCTGGGGGTGAAGAGGATACCCTTAAAGTATGAACAATTGCTACATTAAGTGCTTATAATATAAAAGTAAAGAAGTTGTGAATGTGTATAGGCAAAATCAAGGCTATTGACCAACATTCAAAGCCAAACCTTGCCCCAATTGAGATGTCCTATCAACCTGGCTTGAGAGGGAAGCCCTCCATTGGGGAACAGGTGTTGTTGGCACCCCTCCCAGTATACACAACAGAGAAGGCAGCTGCACTGGGTGTTAGATCATCCTGTACATCAGTTCAGTGTCATGAACAGAATTCCCTTTCTCTACATAGTTTTAACTGAAAGTTCAGATTCTCTTTTTCAAGTAATGTGTTGAGAGTCTTTTGCTGTATGAGAGAATTAAAAGTAATATATTCCTTCTAAGTGAGGATATGAATCAATGGTAAATCCCATCCACTGCTGGTAGGAGTGTAAAGTAGTAAAGGCACCATGGAGAGGGATTTAGTAATAGCCAGGAAACCCGAACACGCACATCCTCTTGTCCCAGCCTTTCCACATCCTAGAAGACCTGTACCAGAGAATCCGCTGAGGCTATGTATGAAAAAGCAGAAAATTAGAAACAAGCAGAGTGTTGATCAATAGGAGGATAAACAGGTGTGGTATACACAT
>NW_003852417.1:16554030-16562412 GCF_000181295.1 Otolemur garnettii
GGTCCCAGCTACTTGGGAGGCTGAGGCAGGAGACTCGCTTGAGCCCAGGAGTTGGAGGTTGCTGTGAGCTGTGACGGCACGGCACTCTACCCAGGGGGGACGGCTTGAGGCTCTGTCTCAAAAAAAAAAAAGAAATTGCATACTACTTGCTAGTTCATAAAAGGACAACTTAGACACTCCAGGGGAAGACAAATACTTATTAAAGATCACATATCATTGAAAAAAGTCAAATATGGGTGGTGCCTGTGGCTCAAAGGAGTAGGGCACCAGTCCCATATACCGGAGGTGGTGGGTTCAAACCCGGCCCTGGCCAAAAAAAAAAAGAAAAGAAAAGAAAAAAGTCAAATACAGCAATAAAACATTTCAATAATATAAAATAATATAACTTAATAAACAGGGTTTTTTTTCTTTGCATACTATTGCAGATAATTACCTGTGCATAAATAAGAGAAATAATAAACATATACAAAATCAAATCTATTATTACAAAAATGAGATTATAGTATACACTACATATACTGCTATACAACTTGTTTTTCTTGGTCAATAATACATATTATGAACTTCCTTCCACATCTGTACATATAGATCTCTTTCACTTATTATGACTGTTGCAAAGAATTCCGTGGTATGTACATACCATAATAAATTTAACCATTTTGCTACTGATGGATATTCTGGCCTTTTTCTTTTCCTTCCGTTTTTTTCTTTTTGGCAATCACAAATAATACTTCTATGATATCCTCCTATCAAAATCCTACTATATTTGGTACTAATGTCTTTATTGAAGAGTTTATTTGAAAACTTGGGTCAAAGATTATATGCATTGTAAATTTCGTCCTCTAAATGTTACATCAATTCACAATCCTATCAAAAACTTCAAGAGTCCTTTTCTTTATATCTTTGCCAAAAATCATCAATCTCCTACATTTTCTGCAAGTTAGGTGGGCATAAAATGAACACGTCTACTTTTATCATCAAAAGTAATTTAAAACTGGAACAAGTAGGAAATGCCAGTTTTCGTAATATTCTTTAATAAACATCAAAAATGTGTGCCAGGTATAATATACTGAGAACTTACGATCTAATAGCATACACAGACCAATGAACAGATTATGTAAGGGTGATTGTAACAGTGTGATAAGTGCTTTACAAAAGGTCTTTAGTGGGCTATAGCAGATCACGAAGAGATGCAACACTCAGCTCGGGGGGATCAGTAAAAGCAGCAATACCTGAGCTAATTCTTAAGGGAGATACAGAGGTTGACAAGGCAAAGTCGGGGGAGGGAGGAGATGAAGGCAACTAGAATAGCAGGTTCAACAACACAACACTAAGAAAATATGGTGTATCAGGCAACTGTAAGTAGTTTAATACTATTATAGTGCTGCCAGGGAGTGAAAGATATAAATAAAAGTCCCAGACCAAAGACATAATTGTAAAAGCTTTCAAAACATTACTCTGTAAGATAAAGCTTGCGTTAGAAGTCATCTTTGTTTTAGAAGTTGCTTCTGGTGTACCCTGAGCAGATAGTTGGGTGGCACTCAAATGTGGTAATGGGTGGTTTCGTGACAGAGCAGAACTGAGAAAAAGTGTGGCCAGTACGCTTTGGGTTTTGGCAAATGAAAGCTTTAGTCAGCTTAAAAAAAAGAAAGAGAGAAGAGCACACAAGTGCTTTGGAAGTAGATTCATGGTAGCCAGGGTCCCCCAAAAGGAGGATCTGCCGTGTGCTTCTGTGCACAGCAGCACTTCCCAGGGCCTAGAACATAAAACACTGAGTACGTCACCGAGTGAATATGGGGACAGAAGGCTCTCTGCCTGGTTTAGACTGCCCATGGCGTGATGACATTTGGGCATACAGTATCTCCAAAACTGTCACAAATACTGCCACAGATCATGATAGGAACAGAGTCAGCAGACATCTGACATCATACATGGTACAGACACATTAAAGTCAGTGACAAAAGACTATCAGAACCAGTATTCAGCTCTGTTCCAAGACTGTGTTTTCTAAACTTGTCTGAAGGTTAAAAATTCCTGAAGCATTTATTTAGAAAAACAAGACAAAGCAGTTACTTAGACCTACCAAGTTAATATTCCCAGGGTGAAGGCCTGGTACTTTGTGTATTCAACAAGCAGCCCAGATGATTCTTTTTAGGAAAATTCGGGAAGCTCTGCTCCAAAACATTAGAAGTTCTTACCAATACAAAGAAGTAAAATAAAACAGACAGGTACAACTATCAGAAAGCAATTCAGTTATTATTTCCTATAGATTATATAATTAGCAACCAGAAGTCCAAGAAAATAAACTGGAAAACTGTCAGAACCATGTACTGAAAGAAGAGCCAGTGAGAGCTGGGCACAGCAGCTCATACCCATAGTCCCTTCTGCTTTGGAGGCTGAGGCAGGAGAATCACTGGACCCCAGTTCAAATCTAGCCTGGGAAAGATAACAAGACTCTATCTCTAAAAATTTAAATAAATAAGTAAATAAAATGAAAAGAGCCAGTGAGACCTCAAGATGGAAATGTCAATAGTATCACTGAATACAGGAGTCTTTAGCTAGATAAGCAGCATGGGCTGGAATTGAGAACTGCAGAAATGGCTCACACCTATAAGTCTGGAGCTTTAGGAGGCCAAGACAGGAGGATCCCTTGAAACCAGGAGTTTGAGACCAGCCTGGGCAACACAGATTCTGCCTCTACAGGGAAAAAAAAAAAGTAGCCAGGTATTGTGGCGTGTGCCTGTTGTACCAGCTACTTGGAAGGCTGAGGTGGGAGGATTGCCTGAGCCCAGGAGTCGGAGGTTGCAGTGAGTTAAGACGGTACCCCCACACCCTACCTTGGGTGACAGAGTGAGGCCCTATCTCTTTAAAAAAAAAAAAATTGGATAACTTTATCAGTGTCAGGGGCAGTGGTAAAGGGGGAATCTAGAACCTGTAAATGTATGAAAATAACTAGAATAGGTGCTGCAAGAGAAGAAAAGACAGCTCAGGAGAGAATGCTCGGAAACACAATCTCTGGTTTATCAAAGGTGATCAAAGATTTAATGATTAAATACCACATGAATACCTCATAATTGGACACTGTGTAGTCACTACATGGAAATGTGCAATTTACAATGCACACATGTTAAAGTACTTAGAGGACGTGTTCTACCCTAAATCTTTATCTACAGATCTTAAAAAGCACCAAGTATTCAGGCAATAATCATTGATTTATTTGAGTTAATGCAGAGACAAGTCTCAGCACTGTAGACACAGAATACACAGAACCACACATGGGAGGAGGATCTGGGTGGCCTCTGTAAGAATTAAAAAGACCTAGAGTTGAAGAAAGGCTGTGGGTAAGCAGCGACTGCCCGTGGAAATCGCTTATTCAAAGAACTGCTTGGTTTGGGGTAAGTCATACACTCTGCAATGGAAAAACCCCCGTCATCTCTTTAAGAACCATGAGGCTACAGTTGAAAAAAAAATGCCCCATTGTCTTAAAAGTGACACACCAATTCCTTCTTCAATAGTGTCCATCTTTTTAAACAGCTGAGTTTGTTTTAAATGCTCTCATTTTAAACTCAGCACTTTTGCAGCTGTAAATGGGTTTAGGAATAAATACTTCAGCCAAAATGCCACAGTACAACTGGGCAACGTTCAGATGATTGCAAAGAATAATATTCAAAACATTCCTAGTAACCTACTGAAAATGCTAATAAATATTGTCAGGATACCCCAAGTTTGTTCCCTTTATCCTTCAGATGGCTCTAGAAAGCCCATAGTTTCAAAGGGAGGCTCCTGGTCAACAAAGCAGTGAGTTTATCTCTAGGTCAGCTATTGGTCAGGAGAATTTCAGAGCACTTCTCCCCAGGCCTGCTCATCAACATCAACAGAAGCTGAAAGAGGAGCCCGGAGCCCTGCCTGCTCCGGGTGCCAACGCCCTGCTCCCAGCTCACACAGCTGCAGTGCCAGGATCTGCCTCGGAGACTACCTGGGGCTAATTCCAGCATAACCCACATTATGTCAGGTCATGCTTGTTTCACAAGAAATCCAAGGCTCGCTACAGTCCCCCACAGGACCCCATCCCCGACCAATCCTCATCTCTCGCTGTTTTACTTCACAGTACACCTTCAGCAAAATTGCTCCTCTGGCTGAGGCTTCACCATCAACCCCTTCTTTGAATGTTACTTTCACCTGGTTCTAGCAGGAAACCTGGCTTTCCCAGAAGGCTCGGCTTTTGCTGCAGCCATTTCAGGTGGTAGATGCTTTCTTTCTCACACCCCATGAACAGCAGGGTCCCCAGGTGGAGGAAATGTCCTCCCAGAACCTCACTGCCACTGAGATCATTTTCCCATTTCCTTGAAACACCAATCTTGAACGTCACGTCATCAGACCAAAACTATTCTCCTTCCTTAGTGGAGGCCGACAGTACTCGTGTCATAATTCTTGCGGACTTCAACAGCCACAGAGTTGATCTTTCTAATACTTTGTTTGTAGTGGGCTGAATAGCAGCTGCCAAAAAGATATGCCCAACTCTTAATCTCTGGAACCTGTGAATATTACCTTTTATGGCAATAAAGTATTACCTTCTATGCCCAAATATGTGATTAAGGTAGGGATCTTGAGAGGAAGCATTTACCCTGGATTACCTGAGTGGACCCAAATGCAATCCCATGTGTATCCTGTAAGACAGACACCAGAAGAGAAGCAGTAGAAGAGGAGGAGGCACAGACTGGAATGACAGAGCCACAGATTAAGGAATGCCGATGGCCACTAAAAGCTGGGAGAGGTTAAGAACAGTGTGGTGGCTGATTTTACGGCAACCTGACTGGGCTACAGGATGCTCAGGTATTTGGTCAAGCATTATTCTGGATGTTCCTTTAAGGTGTTTTTGGATTAGTTTAACATTCAAATTTGTATGCAGTAAAACAGATAGCCGTCCCTAATGTGAATGTGCCTCGGCCAATCATTTGAAAATCTGAATACATATATATTTTTTAAAAAAGAAGGCTGACCCTTCCCCAATTAAGAGAGAATTCCACCTTCCTGTCTGCCTTCAAACTGGGACACTGGCTTTTTCCTGCCTTTGGGCTCAGATGGAAAATCAGCTCTTCCTGGGTCTTGAGCCTCCAGGACTTCAGATCAAAACTACCCCATCAGTTCTCCTGGTTCTTAAGTTTTAGGACCAGAACTGGATCAATAGCTACATCAATAGCTGTCCTCGGTCTCCACAGCTTACCTTGCAGACTTTGGGGCTGTCTTCTTCCATAATTGTGTGAGCCAGTTTCTCATAATCAATCACACACACACACACACACCCTTCTCTGGAGCACTAACAGAGATGGATTCCTTCCTAGAGCTTTCCAAGGAAGTGTGGCTCTACTGACACTTTGATTTCAAACTTGTGGTGTCCAAACTGTGAAAGAATAAATTTCTATTGGTTTAGGCTACCGGGTTGATGTTAATTGTCACAGCAGCCTTGGGAAACTACTGTATGTTTTTCCTGAATGCTTCTCCTTCAATAATAGTCCCCCAACCCGATGTCAGCCGCCACTTGCAGTCACCTCATAAGACACTTGATTGCTAGTTACTGCACATTATCTAACAGCTCAGTTTCAGGCACACACGCTCTTATCCACCTCTATCTCTCTAGCACATTCCTTCTAGTCCCCTCTCTCTCTCCAGGCCTCATTTCTCTCTTGCACAACCCACAAGCTGTGGTTCCTTATTGTATTTTCTTTGCATACTCTCTAACCTTCCTGCCATTTCTCTTGTTTCATCATACTCTTCTGTCAAAACCTCATTTCTATCCATTCTGTGTCTCTACCCACACACTGCATGGGAGGAGTAAAATACACAACTATGCTGACTGGTCCGACTTTGAATTTATAACCACCAACCTCAAGTTAGTCATTCCACTGTCAGCCTTTTCAACTTCCCCCAAAAAGGCTTTCCCTGGCCATCCAATTTTCCTTAAAAAAATAACTTTATTATAGAGATAAAATTCACATGCCATAAAATTTACCCACTGTACAATTCAGTGGTTTTTAGTATAGTCAAAGAGTTATACATCCATAACTAATACCTAATTTCAGCACATTTTCGTCACCTTAAGAAGAAATCCACTGCTCAATAGCAGTCACTTCCCATTCCTCCCCCTCCTCAGCCTCCAGCAACCGTTAATCTACTTTCTGCGCATCTGACTACTCTGTGCATTTTGTTCTGTCTATTGCACTTGCCTGTTCCCGACATCTCCCATAAATGGAATCACATGATATGTGACATTTTTGGTCTTTTTTTTTTTTTACTTAATACATAAATGTTTTCCAGGTTCATCTATGTTTTCTCCCCAGCCTCTGATTTTTTCCACTTAGTATAAAGTTTTCAAGGTTCATCCATGTTTTAGCAGGTATCAGCACTTCATTTCTTTTGATTCTCTAATAATATTCCATTGTATTGACGAGCCACAATTTGGACATTTGGGCTATTTCCACTTTTTACCTATTTTGAATCATGTTATGAATGAATCATGTTATGCTATGAATGCTCATATACACATTTTTGCAGTCATATACTTTTGATTCAAAGAATTGCTGGATCATGTGGTAAGTCTGTGCTTAACATTGAGAACCTGCTAAACTATTTTCCAATGGAGCTATAACATTTTACATGCCAACTAGCAATGTATAAGGGTTTCAATGTTTCCACACCCTGTCAACACTTGTTATTATCAGTCTTTTTTATTTAGCCATCCTAATGAATGTGAAATGGCTTTTCATTGTATTTTTGATTTGCATTTCCCTAATGACTAATTTTGATAAGCATCTTTCTTTATGTGCATATTGGCCATCTGTATACCTTCTCTGGAGAAAGGTTTATTCAGATCCTTTGCCTATTTTTCCAATTTTTTTTTTTTTTTGAGACAGAGTTTCACTTTGTCACCCTCAGTAGAGTGCTATGGCGTCACAGCTTACAGCAACCTCCAACCCCTGGGCTTAGGCAATTCTCTTGCTTCAGCCTCCGGAGTAGCTGGGACTACAGATGCCCGCCACAATGCCCAGCTACTTTTTGTTGCAGTTAGGCTGGGGCCGGGTTCAAACCTGCCACCCTTGGTATATGGGCAGCGCCCTACCCACTGAGCTGCAGGTATCACCTGGTAATTTGCATTTTTATTATGGTAAAAAAAATAACAATTTAAGATATTGCTTGAGAAATTTAATATCTTAAATTTCTACTCAGTCATCTTTCTGCCCTGTCATTACATTTTACTTCACTACAGTACAGTAGTGTCAAACAGATTCACACTATTATAAATCTCCAAATACTTTTCATTATTTAAATCTAAAACTCTACACACTAAATACTAAATAACAATTCCCTTTTCTTCCTCCTCCCCACAACCTTTAGTAATCACCATTCTACTTCTCTCTTCGTCAATTTTTTCCCTTTGTCCATTTATTTTTATTTTTATGAAATTATAGCTGTGTACATTAATGTAATCATGGGGTACAATGTGCTGGTCCCTTTGTCCATTTTAAAAGTGGGTTATTTGGGAGATTTCTGTGTTGCTACTGAGTCTCAGGAGTTTTTTAAAAGAATTCTTTATAATTCTGGATATAAATCCCTTATAGGATATAATTTGCAAATTTGCAAATATTTTCTCTTATTCAGTGGGTTGTTTTTTCACTTTCTTCTTTTTTTTTCTTTTTTGGAGACAGGGTTGCACTATGTCATCCTGAGTAGAGTGCTGTGACATCATAGCTCACAGCAACCTCAAACTCTTGGGGTCAAGCAATTCTCTTGTCTCAGCCTCTTGCTCCCATGTAGCTGGGACTACAGGCGCCTGCCACAATGCCCAGCTATTTTTTTTAGAGATGAGGTCTCACATTTGCTCAGGCTGGTCTCAAAACTGTGAGCTCAGGCGTTCCACCCACCTCAGCCTCCCAGAATGCTAGGATTAGAGGCATGAGCCAAAGCACCTGGCCTTGTCTTTTCACTATCTTGATGGTACCCTTTGAAGCACCAAAGTTTTTATTTCACTAAAGGTCCAATTTATCTATTTTTCTTTTGTTGCCTGTACTTTTGGTATCATATTTAAGAAGGCACTAATTCAAGACTTATACCTGTGTTTTCTTCTAAGAGTTTCATAGTTTTACCACTTACATTTAGAAGTTTATAATCCGGCTCGGTGCCTGTGGCTCAAGTGGCTAAGGCGCCAGCCATATACACCTAAGGTGATGGGTTCGAATCCAGCCCAGGCCTGCCAAAACAACAATGACGGCTGCAACCAAAAAATAGCCAGGCATTGTGGCGGGTGCCTGTGGTCCCAGCTACTTGGGAGGCTGAGGCAGGAGACTCGCTTGAGCCCAGGAGTTGGAGGTTGCTGTGAGCTGTGAT
>NW_003852417.1:16562900-16583433 GCF_000181295.1 Otolemur garnettii
GTTGTAGTTGTCATTGTTGTTTGGCAGGCCTGGGCTGGATTCAAACCTGCCAGCTCTGGTGTATGTGGCTGGTGCCTTAGCCACTTGAGCTACAGGCACTGAGACAGCATTAATTCTTTAAATATTTAGTAGAATTCACCAGTAAAGTCATCTAGGCCTGGACTTTTCTTTGTGGGAAGATTTTTGATTACTAATGCAATCTCTTTACTTATTATAGGTCTATTCAGATTTTCTATTTCCTCTTGAGTCAGTTCAGTAGTTTGTTGATGACTATATCTTAAGTAGCTACTCAGTCATCTTTCTGCCCTGTCATTACATTTTACTTCACTATGTAGAATTTACCATTACTAGAGACTCTTCTTTGTTCATTTATTTTAGGAATTTTTGCCTTTCATATTTTTTATCCATCTGTCTCCTTTATCATGTAAGCCCCATGAATATACAGACTTTTTCTACAGACCCCAGTACCTAGGACAGTGCCTGCTATATAGCAGGTGCATAATAAGAATTAGTGGAATAAACATATAAACAAGTGATTAAACCCAGCCACAGAAAGTTTAGGGAGTCCTTTCTTTCTGTAGTAATAAAGGAGAGCATCTACTCAGAGAGAGGAGTGGAGGTACACTGTTTAAAACAATAGGGACTACCATTCCAGACCATAGAAAATATTTTTTTAACAGATGAAATAACTGAATAAGTTACAAGGTCTGATAATTAAGTACGCAAACTTGCCCCCATGAGCTTACACTGGTAGCACTGTACAAACAACTCAGTAAGGTTTCATAACCTTAGTATATCAGTGCCTGATACTTGTGTTCCTATTGACATGTGGCAGTACCTTGCTGAATGGTGCTCATGCTCATTATTGTTATTATGTGTTTTGTGTGCCACCACGAAAATGTAGAGGCTTGAATTAGAGCAATGAACAAACATTAAATTTCTTGTTATACTTGGCAAGAGCAGAAGTGAGATTAGGGACACCTTAGTCTAAGTTTATGGGGACAATGCCATGAAGAAAACAGCAGTGTACAAATGGTGTAAATGATTTTCTGAGGGGAGAGAACGCAACACTGATGAAGAGAGGTCAAGGCACCAGTAACGAGCAAAATTGAAGACACTATAAAAATTCACTGAATTATGTGTTAAAATCATCAACTGACTAAGAAGCATAGCAGACCAAGAAAACAGTTTCCTAGTGAAACACTTAGGAAAATCTTAACTGAAAATCTTAGCCAACAACTCATGGCTCTTCCACCATGCCAATGCACCAGCTCACATGGCACTGTCTGTGAGGGAGTTTTTAACCTCATGATATTGGAACACCCTCTCTACTCACCTGTTCTGGCCCCCAATGACGTTCTTCTTCACCCAAAGATAAAGAAAATACTGAAAGGAAGACAATTTGAGGACATTCAGGAAATCAAGAGTAATACAATGACAGCATTGATGGTCATCCAGAAAAGAGTTCCCAAATTGCTTAGAAGAGTAGACTGGGCACTGGCATTGGTGCATTGCTTCCCAAGGGGAGTACTTCAAAAATGACCGTAGTGATATTCAGCAATGAGGTATGGGGCACTTTTCTGAGGATGAGTTTATGAGTTTAATTGTCATACCTCTTATTTTTGTTATTCAAATTATATATGTATATACATATGTGTTACCTCTCTTACAAAGAGGTAAGAGAGACATGCATGTTTACTTGATTTATTTTTACCTGATCTATTTTTGTATGAATTCCAAGAATCAAGCAATAGAATGGTTTGATTATAAAAACAAAAAGAACAGGAAAACAATGTAACCAGAGAAATTTCACAGGATTGCAATGCTAAAGGCCAGTCTGCAAGGAGTGACTACAAATGCATGGTAATGGGACTCTGCCCTATTATATGGCTTTCCTTCATAAGTACTTAGGGAAAGCAGATAGACTACTTCATTCATGAATTGGTTGACAGATGAATTTTAGAAAGTCATAGTACAAGGGAGTTTATGATGCGGCTGTGATGGGATCTTAGGTGTGTTGCCAAAATTTTTAAAGACCATTAACTAAATTATTTTTTAAAGTAGTTCAAACCACAGTAAGTATATTCTTTTTGTTACTCTCTTTTTGATCAACATAATTTAGGTGTGCCACAAAAGTTGAACTACAGGTTCATGTGTACTGTGAGATAAAAAAAGGTTGGAACCTACTGCGATAGAAGAATGAATGCCCTTATCTAAAATGGGTGAGAAGTAAAAAAAAGAAGAGGACTGAAGGGAGAAAGTAAACAGGTCCAATGGATTAGAGGTTGGAAGATTAAAGGATGACCTCGGTAAGATTAGTTAAATGGCTCAGCTATAATAACAACAGGTTGTCAGCAGAGAATGAAATGTCAAATCAGTGATTCTGGAAGTAAAGCAGTTAAAGGTGGTGAAAATGCCCAGAGAATAAATGTGGGAACAGATATTTGAGGTTTAGAAAAGACGGACATCACAAGCTCCCCCACAGAAGTCAAGAGACTGTAGTCAGGACATGAAAGCGTTCAGTTACACAGATACTGAAACCACCACGAGATGACCCCAAATCTGGCACCAATCCATCCAATCCATGGAGTGACCCGCATGACCATTAAGTCGGGAAATAGTCGCAGTTAGAAATGGCGCGCGCGGCAGAACTAAAATGGCAGGAGCCTCCAAAACCTATCTGACATGCTTTTTTTGGTTAAATAAGAGATACAAGGTGTAATGGTTTAAAAGTGGCAAGCTGGAAAGCAAAGAGAAAAATAACCACTCTGACTAGTGTAGGGAGAATTCTAAGTTGACCCTCAACAAACCTTATCCTTGTATTTACATAATCTCCTCCTCCTTGAGTGTGGGTGGAACCTGTGAAGATAAGCTACCACTCCTTTGATGATGCTACATGATAAAGCAAATAGGAGATTGACCCGGGTGGGCCTACTCCGATCAAGTGAGCCCTTTAAAAGCAGCATCTCCCTGGCTGGCTGCAGAGCAAGTCAGAGAGATGCATTCCAGCTGGCCTAGAAGAAAGGCAACACCCATGCTGTAAATTGCCTATGGGGGCCGCATGGCAGGGAACTGCAGACAGCCTCTGGGAGCTGAGCTCCTCCTCAGCTGGCAGCCAGCAGGAGAATGGGGCCCTCAGCACCACAGCTGAAGTGAGACGAATTCTGCCAACAGCCAGTGAGTTGGCAAGAGGATCTCCAAGCCCCAGGTGGTAACTGCAGCCTCAGCTGACACCTTTGATTTCAGCTCAGCAAAACCTGGACTTCTTGCCTAAATAAACTCAGATGATAGTTCCCATTGTTTTAAGCAGCAAGACTTGTAATTTGTTATACAGCAAAAGAAAACAGTGAGTGCAAGGCCTAGTTTACTCCAAATAATCCCAGTTTATGCATGTTATCCCTCATAATAATTATAGTAGTGCCCCCTCTCACTCTCAAGTGAGTCCAGTTTAGATGATAAATTTTAGGGTTACCCTAACCAAAATTCCAACCCCCAAACACACACGGGAATGTGAGGGAACACAGAGCCACCACCTGAAAGGGCTGCAGAAGAGGCAGAGCTCTACGCTTGAGGGCAGCCCACATTTTCATGGAAACAAGTAGAGAGGCCACTGGACGTGGGGGCTCCTGCTGACCAAGGAGCAGCAGCACTGCAGGGACTCGAGCTGTGGGGCCTACGAAAAGGCCTGTGAAAGGTCGCAGGAGGTGCGGACCACGATGGAAACGCTGGGTCACACGAGACAGGGAGGCGGGGTAGCCTACTTGATGATGGTGACTGATGAAAGCAGAGGCCACAGCCATGGCAGGCACAGCCTGGGGTTTCCTTGAGGAAAGCCAGCCACTGGACTAAAGGCCTCGGTTTTGTAGATTTTGCTTTTAGTTTCTTCATGCGTAGGTCTTATCTCCTGCTTGTCACAGTGGGGATGACGTCGTACACTTTTTAAAAAATAATGCTCCGTCTAGTTTTGTACTTTGTACAAAGTAATTGTCCAATTATTTAAAGCTGGACAGAAGCGCCCCCAGTAAGCATATACACTGTTTCCCCACAAATACACGCGAAATTATCTTTTAGAATTCAAGGGATATGAGAAGGACATTAGTTATGTGAAAAGTAAATGCAGAACTTCCATAGTTGACACTACCCTACACTGACCACTTCCTTAAGTTGATCTAATTTTCACAGACTGGACTTGTGCCACACGTATTTATCAGTACAGTAGGCCTTATGTTGAGCAGTTTGTTACAGTCCCTAAGGTGGTCAACTTACAGAAGTTCTACTGTATTGCTTCCAACAAAGGTAAGTCAAAAATCTCAACTGTTCTAGGTCTGCAACACCAGAATTTGCACCGACTCCTTAAAGCAGTGGTTCTCAACCTTCCTAATGCTGTGATGTATTTTCTTTCTTTTTTTTTTTTTTTTGGTCACGGCTGGGTTTGAACCCGCCACCTTCAGTATATGGGGCCAGTGCCCTACTCCTTGAGCCAGAGGCGCCGCCCTGCTGCGATTTATTTTCATTGTTATGAAGGGGTTGCGACCCATAGGTTGAGAACCCC
The DNA here is from genome assembly GCF_000181295.1 of Otolemur garnettii. NCBI lineage: Eukaryota > Metazoa > Chordata > Mammalia > Primates > Galagidae > Otolemur > Otolemur garnettii. The sequence continues at coordinate 16,567,453 of NW_003852417.1, forward strand.
TGCCTTAAAGTAAATGGCTTAATTTTGCTATTACTAACACCCAAACAATTATACTGGACATATATGAGTTGTCCATTAACATTAAAGTAAATCAGTATTTGTTTAACAAAAATTGTTTAACGAATCCAAAATAATTCCTCACTTATGGAGTAATTCCTCGTTTGAGGAATAAGACAAGTAACTTTGTTCGGAGGTAAACTCTGCCACCTGCTGGGAAGAAAGGTGAAATTTTTGTACCATCAACAAATCAGTTACATAATACAATCACCTCCACTGTACTAACACAAACAGTGTAAGGGGTGCAAGTGTATTTTGTATAAATGAACCCTCACACACACACCAAGTCTTCCTGCTATGGAGTAGCTAAGTGGTAATTAGTCAGATTTTATTTTGGTAAAGTAAGACCGAGGTAAGCAGAGGTCTGAATGGAAGACATAGGAAGACGGAATGAGAAGTAGGCTTCTTTCCAGACCTTCGTTTTCAGTTTGGGAAGATGAAAAAGTTCTGGAGATGGATGATGGTGATGCTTACACAACAGTATGAATGCATTTAATGTCAATGAACTGTACACCTAAAAATGGTTAAAGGGTACATTTAATATTACATGTATTTTACCACAATTAAAATACATGTAATATTTTATATTCCATGGCAGGAAGAGAGGGAGGCAAGGATGGAGCTTGGTTAGTAAACTGAATCAAAAAAGCATGTATACCCAGTCCAAGAAAAGTGAAGGTTAGGGTTAAAGATCATTTAACAGTGATTTACAAAAAACAAAAACAACTATATCCAAAACAGTTTACTAACCACCCCCCATTGGAATCATTTAAATATGATAATAAAAATCTTAGCAAAGATTATACCTAGTTATTTTAATAAAATGCTCTTTTTAAAAGTATGATTTAGTGGAAAGCCATGATAATCACTATGGCTAAATTAACCACTTAGATGGGAATCTTTGTTCAGATTACAAGGCTTTTCCTACGTAGGGCAGACACTGCACAACAGATCACTGCAACATTGACTCCCTCATGGGGCTCGCGTGCAGTATGACCTTCCTGTGACCACCTGGCATCACGAGGAGAAGTCTGTCCTTCCCTCATGATGTCTGGGCCGGCCTCAGCAACTCCTCCTAACTCACACAGCACGCAGCAGTGAGGAGGCACACCTGCCATGCCGCGTGAGCAAGAGCAATGCCTGGAGGCTCTGCCCCCCATCTCCTGAACCACCGCGCTGGACACCTCCTCTAAGGACATTCTCAAAACACAGCAGTCAAGGACCAAGGAGCACAAGCCACCCCCAGAGGCCACACGCAGGGAGCTCTAGCCGGCCATCCCAGCTGATTCCAACCTGCAGTCATCTCAGGGCAGTCAGCAGACATAGGAGGGAAGAACACTCTAGGCAGTCGAGTCACCCCCCCCACATACTTCACCCCAGTATTTTAGGCATCCAAGTGCAGGATACACAGCATGGAGCAGAGACAAGCCAATCTCTGGGCCCATCCAAATCCCAGATACCAAGTCCCTGGGTGTAATCAGATGACTGGTGTTTTATGTCATTAACTTTTGGAGTGGCTTGTTATGCAGCAAGAGTCACTGAAACCCTACGGGCACCACAGCCTTGGTGGCAGTGTTACTCAAATACAGGGTGGACATAGAGTTTGTGTGCAATTTAAAATAGTTTAACACAGTAAATTACATGTGAACTTTATAGACACCCTGTATATGCCACGTATCTCAAAGAAGACGACTAATGTATCCTGGCACAATTGAACACAAAAATTAATTACTGTCCACTCTTTTACTTCCAGGTTTTTATTCCCAAGGGAACTCTCTGCCCCTCAGCTGCTCTTCTCCTCCTCAGACCAGTATTTTTTAGAGAGGTAACTGAACATACTTCACTTAGCCACATCCTCTCCCTTTTTCTAAGGATCTGAAGACTCCACAGGGACCACATGTTCTCATCAGGCCTGCAGACTGGTAGCGTTCCGGATCTGCTCCCTGCTGGAAAGACTGGCAGAGGGTAGGGGTACATATGACTCAGGAGCTACTGGCAGGTACATTATTCCCTCATAATTAAAGCCACTTTTTCAAACAGACAGCCATCTGCCCAACTCTTAGCTATAAATCCTGGGAGGAAAGTGAAGTGGTATTAACTGGTCCTCTAGAAGCCCAATAGGAACCACTATTAGAAATAATGTTAGCTATTCGTAGTAAGAGCTGTCTACACCAGCTGTCTCCATCTCTCCCACTTTTGCTGTTGAACCCATCATCACCAGGTTTTTGTTCCCAATACTCCACAGACACTGCTCTTCTCCAGATGACTTCATGCTATCAAAGGTCAGTCCTTGTCACTTGACTGGACAGTCACTTGACACAGCCTATCACTAACTCCTCCTCAAAACACCTCCTTTGCTTGTTTTCCAGAACCACTGTCTCTTGGTCTTCCTCCCTCCTCACTGGATGCAGGATCTTCCTCTTCCCCCAAATCCCTTATACTGGAGAACTCCAGGGGTCTATCTTATTCCTCTTCTCTCTTCTCTATCTTCATTCATTCTCTTCGTGGTATCATCAGTCTCATGGCTTTAAATATGCACCAATGACTCTCAAATTTATATTTCTCTCTCAGACTTGTCTTAAACTCTATACAATGGTCTCCTTAATAACTGCATATGGATATCTTAAATAAGCAACATAAATTCAGCAAGTCCAAAAGTGGACCTTTGAATATCTTACTCTTCTCAGCTGATGGCAACTCCATCCTTCCAGTTGCTCAGGACAAAATATTAGAGTTTCCCTTGACACTTCTCTACTTTCACAAGCCACATCCAACCACATCCTAATTCAGCCCTTTCTACAACCTGTTACTATCCTACCACCTGCTACTGTATCTTATCTTAATTCTCTCAATAATCTCCCCGAAATGGTTTCTGTTTCTTTTTTTTCCTATTGTTTACCCTTTACATGGTATCCAGATTGGTCATTTAAAAACATAAATCAAATTCTTATATTCAAAACTCTAAAAAGGCTCCTCACTTCCCTGAGAGTAAAAGTCCTTACAATGGTCAACAGGGCCTGTGCTAATGTTTTGACCTCCCATCCTCTAATCCTCCCCCTGTTCATTTCATTCTGGCCACACTAAACTTAACAGGTGTACTCCTCCTTAGCCCTAAACACTGAATGCTACTCTGCTCCTCTCCAGATGTCTGCTGGCAAACTGCCCAGTCTTTGTTCCAATCTCACTTTCTCAGCTAGGCCTATATGACTTCTGTATTCAATCTCCAATCTCTCTACCTCTGTACTTCTGACTTCTCCTCATGGTAGAGTCCTGTGTGGACTGGCAGACGCCTCTGCTCCTCCATGCAGGTACCTGGTCTCCTTCCACCTAAGGCTCCCTGCCCCAGCTGCCTGCTTTGGAGCCCCTTCCATTTGTCAGAGTCTATCAGCAGTGGGCAGGTGCTACAGGCACACCTGTTCTAAACTGCCTTGGCTGAGAAGGTAGTCAGTTGGTCGGTCGGTCAGTCAGTCAGTCTATCTACCTATCATCTATCTGTCTGTCTGTCTGTCTGTCTATCTACCTACCTACCTACCTACCTACCTATCTATCTATCATAATCCCTCCCCCTTATAACCAGATGGGACCATATGACTAGTTCTCACCAATGGAATTTATTTACAAAAAGGAAAACATGAATACACCTCCATCACCAGATACCTTTTTGCTCCCTTTTTCTATACACAGATCTCAGGTCCTCCCAGCACACCACACACTCTAGGAGAGAAAATTTGAGAGCTAGTTCAGTCAGGGCATCCAGGCTCTCTGACCATGGCCTGGCCTTCTTCATGAGGCTCACATGTTACTTCTTCAGTTGCAATCTATGGACTGAAACAGCAATGACTGCACCAACACACGACGGTGGGGCAGGAGCAGGAGGCTCTTCTGCGCTAACACCCTCCTTGGCCAAGTGGCCCTGAGGGGCTGCACAGTCATCACAACCCACCAACTGACCCTGCCAGAGCAAGTTCTGGGTTCTTTTTAAAAATTGTATCTAAATTTTATTTCATTTATTTATTTATTTAGAGACGGAGTCTCATTATGTCACCCTTGGTACAGTGCTGTGGCATCACAGCTCACAGCAACTTCCAACTCTTGGGCTTAAGCGATTCTTTTGCCTCAGCCTCCCAAGTAGCTGGGACTACAGGCGCCTGCCACAATATCTGGCTATTTTTTGTTGCAGTTGTCACTATTGTTTAGCTGGCCTCTGGGTTCGAACCTGCCAGCCTCAGTGCATGTGGCCAGCGCAGTAACCACTGTGCTATTGGGGGAGGGGGTTAAAAGACCATTGTGTCTTTTTAAAATAAAAATACACATGGTAGTGTGTAAATAAAAAGACACAGTGGGCTCGGCGCCTGTGGCTCAAGTGGCTAAGGCACCAGCCACATACACCCAAGGTGGTGGGTTCGAATCCAGCCCAGGCCCACCAAACAACAATGAAGGCTGCAACCAAAAAATAGCTGGGCGTTGTGGCAGGCACCTGTGGTCCCAGCTACTTGGGAGGCAGAGGCAGGAGACTTGCTTGAGCCCAGGAGTTGGAGGTTGCTGTAAGCTGAGATGCCACGGCACTCTACCCAGGGAGACAGCTTGAGGCTCCTGTCTCAAAAAAAAAAAAAAAAAAAAAAAACACAGTGGTAGTCCTTATAAATTAAAGCTATTATAAATTAAATTCTATTTTTTAATTTCAGAATATTATAGGGGTATACATGTTTTGATTCCATAATTCGCTTTTGTACATTTTAAGTCAAAGTTAGAAGTGTGCTCTTCTTTTTAGAGTAGTTTTATAGATCAAATAGTTAAGAGCTTGTTTAGTCCAAGCTCCTGGTTTCTTTGCCAATATAATTCCCTCAGAAACTCAGGCGGCCTTTGATCTATTTGTTTCCAGTGAGTTCCATGTGCCAGTAACCACACACAAAGTTCTTTCCTAGACATAATTCCCAAGGCTAATATGTTTCTTTGCCTCTATGCTTCTTGATTTCAATTAATAGAAGCCACCTGGAGGCCACATGAAACAACAAAGTCAGTGGCTCCCAATTCTCATAGTACAACAGAATCACTTGGAGAACTTTTTTAAAAACCAGGTTTCATGTATCTCAGACCTAGAAATGAGAAGCTCTATAGGTGGGACCATGGTGATTCTGACAAGCAGCCGAGATTAAAAGCCCACACCCTCAGTCTGAACTTCGCCGTGGAACTGAAAGTTCAGTAGGCCTGTGTTGCTTAAAGCCTTTCTCAGTTCTTTGTTTTTCCGTTTTCTGCCCTAAGCGTCAGAACTTTCTCTGTTCCCTTTCATACACAGCTGGCAAACTAGCCAATTTGTTCTAAGCTCATCTCTTTCTTATATCCCCTTCCCATCAGCAGTGTCACAGTGTGATTCTTTCCAGTGCTTGGCCTCGGTGGGTTGTGCCTCCCAAGTCATCACAGATGACAAATTCGCCAAATTGGTTACCACTACACAACATGGGTTTCTGTCTTTCCTTCTCTAATATCATTTCCTTGATAGTGTGCCCTGACTGCTAAGCCGGTGCCACGAATGTCAAGGTTTTAATAGAGCTCTACTTCTAGAATTAAAACTTCCATGACTTAATACAAAGTTTTCACTATGCCCCGCTCACGCAGGTTGGCAAATATTCTTCTCCATTCGAGGACTCACTTTCCTTTCATTGTATGGTTTTACCCTTCGCTGTGCCCTAACGGCATTCTCTCCTCTAAGGGAGCAGAGAGGTGGGGAAGGCTCCTTCCTGTTAACGGCCTTGTTCTGAGTAGACATCTATCATTCTGTTCACATTCCACTGGCAAGAACCACTCACATGGTCCCGCTTAGCTACCTGCAGGCTGAAAAATGTAGTCTAGGTGTGTGCCCAGAACAGGAAAACAGTGAAACTGACAAGTCCCGGCAGCCTCTCTCGGCTCCACAAGAACAAGAATCTTCATCTGCTTTGTTCATAGATGTATTTCCAAGTGCCTCTACAGGACCCGGAACATAGTTGGTGCCAAAAAAGTATCTTTTGAATGAACAAATGAATGGACAGGATGAATCACAGACATGGTACCCTATGGCACTATTTTTTATAATAAAAGCAAACTAAATGGACAAATAACTAAAAAGATAATGAATTATACTGTATACGTTGATAAAATTTCAGAAACTTTTGGATAAATTAAAATAAACATCCAGGTACTAAACACTCACATATCAAGTACAAATTCACGTACAAACTGGTTAAATACACACTAAATTCATCTGTTGTGACCATACAGAAACATTCATTCAAAATATTAGTACAAACATGTGAATAATTGTCAAAGAAATTACTATTAAACTAGTTACCCAATCTTTTTTAGCTGGAAATCTGTTTACCCTGTCTCAAAATTCCCCTACATCTTCCTTAAAGAACAAGGACACTGCACATACAGAATCTTAATTTTGAAAATAAGTTACATGTCACATGTAACCTACTATTGAAAGGTCTTACCTGTATGTATCTACACCCCTCAAAATTTGGAACGCCTACATTTGATACATGATGATAATTTTTTTTTTAAATCTTAGGTCACTACAACACAAATAAGGGAATAAAAGACAAAGCTGAAGGCTCGACGCCTATAGCTCAACTGGCTAAGGCGCCAGCCACGTACACCTAAGGTGGCGGGTTCAAATCCCCAGCCTGGACCCGCCAAACAACAATGACAGCTGCAACCAAAAAATAGCCAGGCGTTGTGGCGGGCGCCTGTGGTCCCAGCTACTTGGGAGGCTGAAGCAGGAGACTCGCTTGAGCCCAGGAGTTGGAGGTTGCTGTGAGCTGTAATGCCACGGCACTCTGCCCAGGGGGACAGCTTGAGGCTCTGTAAAAAAAAAAAAAAAAAAAAAAGACAAAGTGGAAATAAAAATGACAACAAATGGGATCAGACCTACCTCACAGGAATGTATGAATTCATTTGTGACTTATGTATGAATGTTATGACATACTTTTCTGCATGTATGTTATAATAATGAAAAAAATTCAACAGTGTATATGAAAAAGTGCTTCGTAACAGTATTTAGTCATTTATCTTTCAATAAAAATAAAATCCCCATTTTTAAAGGGTTATAAATTAGACAAACGAGTAAGTCCAAATTAGGGGGAAGAAGGTGTTCCTTATTCTCCTAATATCAAATCTAAAATGAAAATTTTCGGTAGAAACATACCAGTGAGTCTAATCCTCATAAACAGTAAAGGGGCAAAACCTATCCCGGTGTAAGAGACAGACTCCAAACAAATAACAATGGAGGAAACACTAACAAATCAATTAACACAGCAGGGTACCTGCACTTTAAGAAGGGAAAAATAACGATCTGAAAATCAGTAAACTCTCTTTATTCAATGAAAAAGAGAAGAAGTTATTGGGTTTTATTTTTTAAGATTTAAAAAATATGTATGTGTGTATTCTAATATACATATTAGAATTTACAATATAGGATAGGATATTCAGTTTAACAAAATTTCATATTATAATTGAAACCTATCTAATAAAAAATATATAGCTTTAATAGGTTATCAGAGATGTAAGAAATAAATGTACACATGGGTTGAAGTTTGTTTTGTGATTTTTGAATAAATTCCTGATATGAACTTATTTGACTTTTCTTGGTTGAGTTTTAAGAAAACTAAAAGAGAAATAAAAACTGGTTATTAAAACTAATACTTGTGAAAACCAATAGGACAACCAGATCTAACAATTTAGATTCCAAATTATACTTTTGACCCTAGATATCTTTCTGCCCTTTAGCAAACCAACCAACCAACCAACCAACAAAAACTAGAGGGAAGGTTTTAAAACACAGGCTAAAGCAACTTTTTGGAAAGAAAATTATGGCATTTAAAAAATCCTGGCAATAAATTGAGAGAAGGGAAGAAAAATAATTGATGATGAGCATACTGCACGATTTACAAATACCAAAGAAGGCAAACACACCAAACAGGGGAAGAATACAATATTTTCTCCAACTAGAGAAGGCAAAAATTTAACTTTTTTTCATGTCATTTTCTTCACAACACTTAAACCTTATAAATATGAGGAAATTTTTCTTGCAAAAGAACTTTAAATCTTACTTAAAGTTCAAAAGAGTAAGCGCATGGAGAAATACCCCTTGTACAATTTTAAAATAACAAGAAACTTAAAGCATTGCAATATTTCATTTTACAATATAAAAGGGACCATTTTGAATATTTTCATCTTCTAGAATTTTTTAACATTCTGCTCTTAAAATCAAGCTAGAAGCATATTTTTTGCAACCTCAGCATAAATGTAAGCCTTACGATTTTATTACACCACATCCTTATTTGGTAGGCATCCACCAGGAAACTGGCCTACAAGCTTTTACTGATGAAACAGATTAAGAGTCAGGGACACGGAGGAAACACAAAGCAGTTACCCAAGAGGAATGCTCCTTCATCTGGTGCTGGTTGCTGTGAGAGCCACTGGCATGGCCACGCCAAAAGCAATTCTGGCAGAGCTGATAGTTGTGGCACTGCTGGCATCGGTACCGGAAACCCATCATACTCTCACACCGGCAATAGGAGCACTCCACAGGATGGAAGACTTGTGGACCGAGACAAAGGAGGAAAAAAGGAGAGAGGAGGAGGGATGGACAAGGAAAAAAAGAGAATTTTCATTTGGATAATAAAGTCAATACAAAAGAAAACTAAATATAAATGGAAAAGGTGGCAACCAAATTAGAACTGAAAAATGTAAATTATTCATCTAACTAGCCGTCTACTATAGTGAATAAAAAAAAGGAAAAGACTTAATCAGAAAAAAAATTTCTGGTACATAATTGCTTCCTCTGGCAATTCTATTCTGAACACAAAAAATGGCATTCAATAGAAAAGATATACTCTTCAAATCTTCAGTGAACAATTCTTTCTAGTATGATGTATAATATATAATATTCATCTCATTTCAAGCATAATGATTTTTAGTCCTGCTCCCCAAAATGTATATTAACTGGGGAACCAATACTCAAAAACAAATTGAGCATTAGGTAAGAAAAATAATATGACAAGATCATGAAGGACTAGAAGTAAAATCAGGAAGAGAAAATCCAAAGTACATTACTTACCCTAAAAAATTCAAGCTATTTGTGCTCCGGATTAAAACAATACACTATAGTATAGTCCTCTACAGAAGAGGACTGCCAAGTCAACTAGAGCAGTGTTTTTCAACCTTTTTTATCTCATGGCACACTTGAACCTATAGTTAAACTTCTGTGGCACACTGAAACTATGTGCTTAAAAAAAAAAAAGAGTAAAAAAGAATATACTTACTATGCTTTGAACTTCTTTCAAAAATAATTTAATCAATGGCTTTTAAAAGTTTTCAGGGCACACCTAAGATGCTTTCGGGGCACATCAGTGGGATGCACCACACACCAACTGAAAATCACTGATCTAGAGCTAACATCAATGCTGTCAACATCACTGCAGCCAAAATTTACAATTCTAAGTAATCTGGGTTAATATTAAATGACATATATAAATCTAAATATTAAATTATCAAATACAGTATAATTTTGGTTGAGTGTGAATATCAATGTGATTTTCTTTTATTCTCCTTTGAACAAGTCAGGAGCTCCTTTGAGCAAGTCAGTGGGTGTGTGACCAAGAGGAAAAGCTGAGACCCAGAATGAAGAAAGGATCAACCTTTCTTCATTATAATAGGTCATTATATATAATAAACTTTCTTCATTATAATCAGAAAGATAAAAACAGTTCAGGTGCTAGTAAAAGTATGATTTTAACAGCGTGCGTCAGGTAGTAGTTACCTTCTTGTACTCCAAAGACTTGGGTTAGGAAACCAACATAAAAAGTACAACTTTGGCTTATGCTGATAAACATTATTCCTCATGAACAGTAATTTCAAAATAATTCAAATTATGAATTTCATGGGAATTAAAGAGACAAAATAACAAAAAAACCCTTAGAAATACCAAAATTTTATAATTTCTCACCATTAAAATTAACACATACAAATGTTAGTATGATAGGCAGCATATTTTATTTCTAGATATTTCAATGATTTCATAACATTTATCTATCTCTAAGAAAAATGGTATCACTAAACACGTAAGAATGTAATCAATAAATAATACACTATATATAAAATCACAATAAAACAGATAACAATACATCTTGACAAATGAGGCTCTTTCTTCTTGGTATTGCAGATACAAAAGGATTTTATAAAAGTCAATTGGATGCAAAACTACTAAATGCCTAAGGGTATAAAAGCACTGCTCCCTCAAATGTAAATCTCTGATTTTAAAATCCTGTTTTTAAAATGTAGCTATTTTAGTCTAGTCAAGAGATTGTAGTCCTTCAAGAAAACTAATCCTGAATCGGAGGGATCTGTGAACTAAAGCTATAGTTAGGTAACAGACTCAGAATTTAAAAAAAAAAAATCATGGATAAGACAGGAAGAAATAAAAATGGTATGGAAGTATCTTCCGTTCTTAGTGGAAGAAAAAAGAGGACTCTGCATTTTTGTGGCTTCTCAGCTATTCCTTGTTCTCTTTTGTGGAATGAGGAAAGATAGGCAAGAGCCTGGAGAGAAGGGAGGCTGCCAGAAAAACCCTGGCCTTCTCTTAAATAAAGTCAAACAACCCAAACAAGGAGATAAACTGATGGCAGTAACAGAAAAACTGAAGAAGTTACTGAGAGATAAGTACCACTTCAAGTCAAAGCAAAACAGATTTCAGTCAATGTACCAGGAGGGACACCAAAAGTAGGTTCACGGTAAAACAGGAATACAGTACTGAATTTTATCATAGCTATTTTTACTTAAATTTTTATTTTATAAAATAATTATATTTTCAGCAGTTGATATTGCACATATCCAATTTTTTAGAGCTATGACTTTGATACATGTAAGGGGAGAAAAAGGAAGTCCTGGCTAAATGGGGAGGGGGAGCCCTCAGGCAGAACACACCATCTGCCATCTGAGGAAGGAGAAGACTACAGTTTAGGCCACAAAGTATTATGACCCGATATTACTATTTCTTTTTATCCTAATGTCTCCCCCCTTTTTTTCAAGAATTAAATATTCCTCTTTTGAAAGCTAAAACCACAAATTCAATGAATGACAGCAAAATGTCAAGGATAATTTTCTTTTCTTTTCTTTTCTTTTTTTTTGAGACAGAGCCTCAAGCTATCCCCCTGGATAGGGTGCTGTGGCATCACAGCTCACAGAACCTCCAACTTCTGGGCTCAAGCGAATCTCCTGCCTCTGCCTCCCAAGTAGCTGGGACCACAGCTGCCACAACGCCCGGCTATTTTTTGGTTGCAGCCGTCACTGTTGTTTGGTGGGTTTGGGCTGGACTCGAACCCACCACCTTAGGTGTATGTGGCTGGCGCCTTAGCCACTTGAGCCACAGGCCACGGATAATTTTCAATGACAGTATAATTTTCAAGGACACTGAAAATAATTAGTTCCTGTACTTCCTAATCCTGAATCTGAGGGATCTGGGAACTAAAGCTATAGTTAAGTAACAGACTAACTAATTCAAATAATTAGTTCCTGTACTTCCTATCATGAGGAATTGAATGATAAAAAGTTCTGCTTACCATTTAGATCTGTGAACTAAAGCTATAGTTAGGTAACAGACTATATAATTCAGCAATCAGTTCCTGTACTTCCTATCATGAGGAATTCAATGATAAAAGTTCTGCTCACCATTTAGATCTGTGAGAGCTAAAGCTGTAGTTAGGTAACAGACTAAATAATTCAATAATTAGTTCCTGTACTTCCTATCATGAGAAATTGAATGATAAAAAGTTCTGCTCACCATTCTCAACATGAGCAAGCCTGTGCATGAGAGGTAGCCAGACAAGGCACTGGGGAGGAGGGTCGGCCATCATTGTATCTAAAAACATATTGAGCATTATCTTTTTCTGTGAAGAGAAGAAAAACAAAGATACTTTATATTTTTCAATCATCTAAGTTAATCTAGCAATTTCCATCCAAACTCTAATGAATTACATGTGAAATAAAAGTAACATTAATATTTTACATTACTATATACCTACTATACCCTATACTATATAATACTGCTATTAGTATACATTCCCGCATTATTTTGTTTTAGTCTTAAAACAACTGTGTAAGGTAAACATGTTAGACATTACTAATCTTCATTTCATAGATGAAAAAGTAAGGGAGCAAAGCATTTAAATTGTAAAGGTTTTATAATGGCCCTACTTGAAGGAGACACAGAGCCAGGACTATCCTTCAAATTACTATTTCTGCTGTCCAGTGGGAGAGACGGACACCCACGCCTCATTATCAAGCAACATGAGTGAAAGCAGAACTATGGCTGTGTGGCTGACTGCTGCATTTCCACACTCATAACACAACAGGTACCTGATAACGCATTGTTGAACATATAAATAATAAAACAAGGAGTGAAGTACTCTCAGACATCATTTAACAATTTTCTCATTTACGAAAGCAAGAACAGAGACTTGGGGTAATTGAGTAATTTGACAAAGTCACAGAGATAATTATGATGAGATTAGAACCTGAATGCCCAAAAGCCTATCAGAGTACTCCCTCCACCATACCATCTCCCTAGACAGACTAAATTTTTTTGATTTTTTATTTCTTTTTAATAAATATATACTCAACTCCCACTGGATGGGAAACACTGAAATAATGAGGTTCCACGTGGACACAGAAAATTAGCAAACAGTCTAGAAAGAGAAGATAGAAACAGAGTTAGATGATGTAGGTAGAACAAACCCTTCGCAATATTTCAGATTAACAAATTTTCGTTTTATTTTCTCCAACCCACAACAAAAACATAGCTTTATAGCTCCAAAGGGAAAAGAAAAAGAAGCTAAAAATGCAGTGTCATCCTGCTCCACAGGAGAGTTCTGTGACTATGACCTGGACACAAAGGGCCCCACTTCAAACTCTATTCCAAAAGAAGAGCGGTGACAAAAGGGCAAACCCACAGCAGACGCACGGCCATAAGGGGCCCTTTTCCATGCCTCGGTCCCACCATTCAAAGGCAGGGTGGGAGCTGAGGATTGGGGATGGCGTGAAGCCAAAAGGACCCCAGAATGTCATCTCACTCTATCCCAAGTAACTGTTCTCAAGCCCCACCATTTTTCTTAAAGCAAAAAATAGGCTGTAAAAAGTATGGGTGTTTCTCCACAAAACTTTAAAATATTTTATTTTAGGAAAGAAAAAAAGTAGAAAAGATAAAATTAATTACAGCTGACCTAAAGATATTGCCAGCTGGGTGGCACCTGTGGCCAAAAGGAGTAGGGCGCCGGCCCCATATGCCAGAGGTAGCGGGTTCAAACTCAGCCCCAGCCAAAAAAAAAAAAGATATTGCCAGCTGATTACAAAGTAACTTTGATTTTTGCCACTAATATATTTAACATATATAACATAAACATTATGTTTATATATAACATAAACTAGAAGCATGGAGTGACAGCATTCTGATGTTTGGTCAGGAGAGAGGCCTCCAGGCCAGCCACCTCACCTACCATGATGCCTTCCAAAAAGGTCTCATCACACGAGACTCAAGACTACACAGACTTGTTCCTGCATATCATTTTGGAAACGTGATTCCAGTATAGGTAAATCAGAAGTCATTCTGATTGAGAATGATCAATAGGAAACTGGTAAGTAGGAAACAGAAAAGGGAATATAGCAGGAGGTGGATCAGGAAAGATGCTTTGCAATAAAAATCTGGAAAAGAGGAAGAAAGCTGAGGGAGAGTCCTGAGATAGACAGGAGAGGGCTGGCTGAGGATGACAGAGGATGACAGTATCATCGCTGTGCACTGATACTGAAGTGTGAAAAATGGCCGTTCAAATAGGCTAAAGAAAAGTTATCCAAAGTATCCAAAGTGTTTTCCATCTCAAGCACTCACGTTAGGACTGTTTCTGAGACCACAAAGTAATCTGGGAGGCGTAAGTTAGTAACATTAAAAACCAGAAAGCTGCCTAACGTTTGTGTAGAGGACCAGACATGGAAAGTGCCTTACAGTCAATAAAATCAGAAGTGTCTGTTCAAAGTTATTGAAACAGAAGATGCTAGGAAATTGTTTAGCAAATAAGAGGTGACAAAAATTAAATATCATACCCTTTATTGTAAGTGTAATGTTTAAATTAATATTGCTGTATCTCCTTATATTTGTTAAAAATTACATTTTTACAATCCATTTATAACCCTAATATTACTTACACTAAAAAGTTATTTGCCTATCATGGAGAGTATTTTTTTTAAATCAAGATGAAGAGGTACAATTTTATTTTATTTTGATATCTCAGAAGTCCCTCATGGATACACTCAAGATCAACCAAGGCTGGGCTGTGTGCAGTGGTTCATTCCTGTAATACTAGCACTCTGGGAGGCCAAGGCAGGTGGACTGCTTGGGCTCAGGAGCTCAAGACCAGTCTGAGCAAGAGCTGAGACCCCTATCTCTAAAAATAGCCCAGCCATTGTGGCAGGCACTTGTAGACCCAGCTACTTGGGAGCCTGAGGCAAGAGACTCACTTGAGGCTTGACACCTGTAGCTCAGTGGTTAGGACGCTGGCCACATACATGGGGATGATGGGTTCAAACCTGGCCCAGGCTTGCCAAACAACACCAGCAACAACAAAAAAAATAGCCGGGCATTGTGGCAGGTACCTATAGTCCCAGCTACTTGGGGGCTGAGGCAAGAGAATTGCTTAAGCCCAAGAGTTTGAGGTTGCTGCGAGCTACAACACAGTGGCACTCTATCCAGGGGCAACAGAGTGAGACTGTCTCAAAAAACAAAAAGATGAAAATCAACCAAGGCTGTTCTGCTTTCATACTACTAATATAATTTGAAGTCTCCAAAAGCATTAGGAATTAAACTAGAAGAACTATGTTCTGGCACCCTTTCTTCTCTACCAAGCATGGATGGGGTTTGGGGAAAATCACTTAACATTTCTGGGTTTCAATTTTCTCATCTCTCAAAGTGTGATAAAGGGGAACCCTTGGAAGGTCTTTAAACCTTTCAGAACAATTCATGAGGCTAAAACTATTTTCACGATAATATCAAGACCTGGTTTTTCAATCTCATTCTCTCAGGAGTCCAGCAGAGTTTTCAAGAGGCAATGTGATGTACCGACAATTACTGAAAAGGCTATTAGAAGACTCCTCCCTTTCCAACTAACTTAGCTGCTGGAGGCCAAATTTTCTTCCCGCAGTTTAAGCAAAATAACCTATCAGAGCAGACTGAATGGATAAGCAGATATGGGGATCCACATGTCTTCTATTGAGCCAAATATTTGCAGAAATATAAAACAATCCTACTCTTCTCATTACATTTTTGTTCTGGGATATTTGGTTACTCATCATAAAAATGTTATGTTTACATGTAATAGGTTTACCCCTGCTATTTATAAGTGACTTCATATTTTTCGATTTCTCAATCTTAATTTCTACTATCGAAAAACTGACAGACATAAGTTCTTTGTAGCTTTCAATAATTTTTAGAGTATAAAGAGGTGCCAGGACCAAAAATTTTGAGAACTGTTGGGGGAGACACCCCAATTCTAAAATTCCATCACTCAATAAATGTGTGAAAGGTAGTTTGGCTCTTTTTTCTCCCCTCTTTGTTTTGTTTTTACTTTTGAGTTGAACATTTTCTTTGCATTTCTCCTTATTTTTTATAACACGGTATTAATAAAAACTATAAAGGGTGGCACCTGTAGCTCAGCAGCTAGGGTGCCAGCCACGTACACCAAGGCTGGCTTTGAACCCAGCCCAAGCCAGCTAAAACAACTATGGCAACTACAACCAAAAAATAGCTGGGCATGGTGGTAGGTGCCTGTAGTGCCAGCTATTTGGGAGGCTGAAGCAAGAGAATCGTTTCAGCCCAAGGATCGGAGGTTGCTGTGAGCT
>NW_003852417.1:16584761-16593745 GCF_000181295.1 Otolemur garnettii
AAAATACTGTATTTCCCTCACTGAAAACATTGTTTCATTTGAGAAAATCATGGAATGATATCAATGAAAACAAGGAGGTACCAAGTACAAACAAGAGCTTTAAATTCTCAACTAGAATTCAAGCCAAAAATACTAATTTTTCATATCATACTTAATTTAAAAATCATTATTCACTTGTTCCAACAAATATTTAGTAAGCATTGATTATTTACCAGACATTCTGTCAGTCACAGGGATCTGAAATGGGAGAACAAGGTCCCAACCCCCAGGGCACAACTGAGCTATAAGTAACAGGCCCCTGGGAGCACAGCTGAGGAAACAATTAATCCTACAGTCAAAGATTAAGAACATCAAAGAAAAGTGGAGGTGAAATATGAGGCCTTTATTGGAGGGGAGTGAGAGGGGCAGAGGTTACTTCATTCCACTGAGGGATAACAGCACAAACAGAGACACAAAGTGTGATTACTTTCACTCACTAAAAATGCATGTCACTTAAAACGAGAAAAATGCAAATCAAAACTATAGTGAGATAACGTTTCTCACCTATCAGATTGGCAAAAATTCAAAAGTGTAAGAACACATGCTGTTGGCAAGGCTGTGGGAGACAGATGCTCTTACACAGTGCTATGGCAATGTCTAAGAGAGCGCTGGCACGCCGCAGGGTCACAGCAGGTCACGGAGGACCTGGGAAGGTGAAGGAGCACAGGGAACAAAGGCTCCTGACTGACAGGCCAGGGCTGGACTCACACAGCTCCAATGGCATGATAAGAACGTTACCCAGGAGGCAATAACTAAGTAAAGTTTTTTAAGAAAAATAGGAGCCAGGCACAGTGGCACATGCCTGTAATTCTAGCACTCTGGGAGGCTGAAGTGGGAGAACTGTTTGAGCTCAGGAGTTTAAGATCAGTTTGAGAAAAAGCAAGACCCTATCTCTACCAAAAATTTAAAAATTAGAGGGCCACTGTGGCAGGTGCCTGTAGTCCCAGCTACTTGGGAGGCTGAGGCAGGAGGATAGCTTGAGCCCAGGAATACAAGGTTGCAGTGAGTGGTACTGTGATGACTTCACTGCCCGCTATCTGGACAAAAGAGCAAGACCCTATCTGGAGGGGAGGGGAGAAAAAGACAGAGAGAGATCTCGAGAAAGAAAAATATAGATGTCAGCAGAGCGATATTTCAAAATCACAATTCAAACTCAATTTTGCTTACAATTAAAAGGAGTAATAAAAGTCATATCTGAGCAGACATAGTTCTTGTCTTTGAGCTGCCATTGAGTCACTAAATAAAGCGACTAGGAGACCAGTGTCCTACTTCTGTTAGGTGATCAATTTTTCTGCTCTACCTGAAGGCCAGCAAACTACAGACAGTAGGGCAGAGGGCACATTGGAGGTCCAGACTGGGAGTGCACACTGGACTGCGCCACCAGCCAACACAGAGGAGGAGCTGGGCCAACACCCCACAGGCCACAGGCAAGAAACACGACTGAACACATCAGAACCCGCTTTCAGCACATGAGTCATAACTGAGGGGGAGTCTCTGCTAACAAAAAGCTTTCTCTAAAAAGAAAACAACCTTGGAGCCACTGTCATTTCTATCTAAGGATTCATTGAGTAAGACACTCTCCCCCATAGGCCCAAGAGAACAAAACCTCACTTCTAGGCCTCTACAATTTTGTTCAATCTAATTAATGCCAGTGAGACAGGTCTCATTAGCACAGAGCCCATCACAATAAAACCCATGCTACACACTGCATTTCATCCAATCTAAGATGCACTTGTAAGATGCACCATTATTTTTTGTGTACCACTAAGAAAGAAAAATACTTAGCCAATTAAACTAACTCAATGGCTTAATTAACCGTAATCTTTCCTGACATGTGAATTGGTCACACCAGCCTCTGAACTGAAATTTCTTTCATCTATTCGGAGGAACTTGGCAGTTTTGTCCAACTTTGAATGCAATGCTTTGGTGTGACAAGAAATTATTTTGGTCACATCTCAGTAGTAAAAAATAATAATGCTTCGTCTATTTGTGGATATCTTCTTTTTTAAAAAAAAGTTCTGTAAAGCAACTGATTGTTGCTTTGCAAAAAAAAAAATACAGAATTCTTGTAATGATAAATACTTGTTTTACTAATATCAAAGCTTCCCCCCGCCCCCCCGTTGTGTGCCCATATCCTTCTGGTTTATAACGATTTGTTCAATGCTGAATCACAGTATACGCTTTCTGAGAACATTTTAAATGACAACACACATAGTACCAAAGTGGGCGTAATTCAGTGGAAATAACAATATAACAGTTATGATCAAGTTCACACATGTGCAGGAAACAACAACCCTTCATATCCCCTGCTGAACCCAACTGCAGTTACAAGATCTCATAGGCTATAATGTATCTTTACATCAGAGAGGTTAAGCTAAAAAATTTTGTCTTCAAATGAATGAAACATGGTACTAATTCACACCAGACTACATGGTAATGAAGAATTGCTAATAGAGACTGTAAAATCTCCTTAAACAGAATACCTATGAAATAATACACATACAGGGAATTCCTGCCAAACTTTATTCAATGTCCACAAAAACAAAGTCAGAATATAAAGAAAATGTCTCACTTCAAAGTGGAAGAAAAGCCATTTCGGCATTTAGCTAGAGAGGATATTTGTCAAAGTATAATCAGAGAATACCTCCAGACATGAAATATTCTTGCTATCTGGCAAATCGGCCAGCAACAACATAATCCCATTTCTACCCATTTCCCACGTCCTCTGTGAATCAGGACAAGGGTAGCACAGTGTCCAGTGACGTGTCATCAACAGTATCTCCTGCCTATACCAACTAAAAAAACGCACCTACTTTCCTACCTCACTCTCTTCTCCTCCCTCTCGCTCACCCTTTGTTTGTTCAGGGATCCCCCTCATAAGGACAGGCATCAAATCAAAACTTTCCTCAGGTGGGTCAAATTCTTCAAACTAAAGTCAGTAAGAAGACCTAAGAAATAAATAATAAAACAAATAGCAACTGTCCCTCTAAGAAGAAATATTGTACTTCCCAAAAGTCGGAAGTTGGGAAAACTGAGGAGAAATTTAAATATATTTACTGCTTCTTTTCAGTAAGAGGGACACTGTGGCAGGTGCCTATAGTCCCAGCTACTTAGTTTATAAACAGTGAAGAATCTTAATAAATCTGGCTTGCTCATCAAGGTGCTATAACATCAAACCATGTTCAGACAATAATCACAATTATAAACTTACAATTAGAATTTTCTATTACTAAAAATTCTTAAAAATATACCAAAGCAGAGAGAATAGTATAATATCTATCTATCCAGACTTATACATAAGTCTTAATATGTAGACAAACTTTGTTTCATCTACACTTTTACTCTCTCTAATCTCCATTATCTAAAAAAATTCTGGACATATTATTTCTCAAATTAACTTTATTCCACTTTTTTTTTTTTTTTTTTTTTGGCTGGGGCTGGGTTTGAACCCGCCACCTCCGGCATATGGGGCCGGTGCCCTTCCCTTTTGAACCACAGGCGCCACCCTTTTATTCCACTATTTTATTATGATGGACACCCAGAATGCTTCCAGTTTGGGGCTGCTGTGAATAAAGCTGGTAAGAGTATTCTTGTAAAGATCTTTTCACTTTCTTTGGGACCAACCTAGGGGTAGAATTGGTAGGTCATGGGTAGGTATCTGTTTAGGTTTACAAGAATCCACAAGGCTTCTTTCGAGGTGGTTTGGTTTGAGAGTTCTAGACGTTCCAAATCTTCACCAACACTTGGTATCAGTGACTGAACATTAGCTATTCTAATAGATGGGTTCTACTGAATTAATTTATAAATGCTTTTATTTTGTGTGTGTTTTAAAAACTACTACACAGCATAATTCTACAGACCTTACTTTGGGTTAGGTTTTCAGGCACGAGTATGTTTTAAAAAAGAATTTAAACTATATTAAAATACGCCAATATATAATTCCCTTTATGTCACTTACAAAAAGTACTTCTGCTATAATGCAACACATACACTACTGAGAAGCTAAGCAGAGCACAAAACTGTGGCCTTACAAAATCGGTTGAGACAACCACTGAAAACCTACGCAGCTTTGTAGATAGACAACAAATGAAACAATAACAACATGCCCACCAAGAGCCACTGCCAGGTGACACATTTCAGCCTTAAATCCTCAGCCACTTTTTCCTTCTTCATAAGAGCATAGAACTTTCAAGATAGATCGTTTTATCAAAACTAAAGATCGGACCCAAGGGAAAGCTAATCCCAGCAGTCAATTACTGGAGCAAGGAGGAGGAGAAACGCTTTGCAGCTTTGCTGTTCACACCCAGTTTTGCCATCACGGCAGCTCCTGGACCCTCTAACCAGCTGCTTTCACTAAAGAAAGGGACTGTAGGATTTTCAGCTTCTTTCTTAAAATGCTCAGACTTTCTCAGTAACCATGCTGAGCCCAGAACGTCAGTGTGCTGGAGAAGACTGCACATCAACCAACGACACAATCTCTAACTTATGTTGGCATCCTTCTTTCTCTTTGATGACATATGAGCCGATTCACATAAAGGGAACACATCCTGTAGAAAAACACAGGATGGGGAAAACCCATTTTCAAAAAGAAACCCAAAACACATTGAATTTAAATCTTGCTGCATGAAACTTTGTCCAAACTGTCTCTTTTCTTGGCAGTAGTTTCTATCAACAGTTTCTATTTCTTCTAAGGCTTTTTTTTTTTTTCATGCACTCAAGTTTTCTCCAGACTGAGACAGACTTCTCTGACTTTCTAAATTTGACATATATCAAATATGTCTGCATAACATATATATCATATATCTGCATAACAAAATGAAGATTGTTTTTTTTTTTAAACAGGAATCTGAACCAGGTAAAAAACAACAATAAGACTATGAGTATGAAGGCCTCACAATCATGTAAGTCATGAGGTAATCTGCAGAATCCTAGATGGCACTCTTGGAATTAAAAACTGCAATTTTTAAAATTTCTTCAACATTTCAAACTGCTATTCTAACCAGAGATTGTCATAATATACTGCAATTAAATCAAAGATTACTTTAGGTTTAATACCACAAATAATTGCCATCCATTTGTCAATGTTCTTCATTGATATTTTTTGTATAAATTTCCTTCCCCCTTCTGCCACATTTGATCACTATGTATAGCCTGACCTCCAGGAA
The DNA here is from genome assembly GCF_000181295.1 of Otolemur garnettii. Classification (NCBI taxonomy): domain Eukaryota; kingdom Metazoa; phylum Chordata; class Mammalia; order Primates; family Galagidae; genus Otolemur; species Otolemur garnettii. Next base: position 16,589,966 of record NW_003852417.1, read on the forward strand.
GCATCTGGCGTGAAAAGCCACATGTCCATCACACACAGGAGCACCCCAGAGCATTGCGTGCACCACTCTGGGAGGTGAGCGTCCTCCAGAGCAGCTGCAACGAGACAAGCTCCAAATGCAAACCACTGGAGAGCTGTCTGTAGGGCCTCTGTCATACTCATCCTCACCTATATCCCTAAGGGCATATGAATACCTGCAGGACATCCTTGTACCAGAATATGTTTGGACAGCCTAATATCACTTGAAAATGCATATTCAAGGAAAATCCAAACTATGTTTCATTAGAATAAACTGAAGCGGATAGATGTGTTTAATATGAGAAAAGCTGATTATTGATTACCATTTATCCTAAGAGAAAAAATGGTATGCAGAGGCAAATTTGCAGAAAACCAATAAGCCAGAGTGTGCACAAATTTGGGAAAAACATTTTCTCAGAAGTTAAAAGTAATTCTCTGTTACTATAAGTGCCACCTTCACAGTTAAAGTTGAATGACCTCTAATATTTTAAACAAACTGTAAATATTGTTTGAAAACCAGAATTCAGATAAACATAAATTCTTAACTTTAAATGGATGTGTGTGTGTGTGTGTGTGTGTGTGTTGGTTCTTTTGTGAATCAAAGGATCACGTCAACAGAATCTAGTTTACAATGTCCTTTTAGTTCTCAAACCCTTAATTTGTTCCATATATATATACACACACACACAAATATGTCTCTCTCTCTCTCTCTCTCACACACACACACACACACACACATATGTAACAAATTAAAGGTTTTTGAGACAGAGTCTCACTATGTCGCCCTCGGTAGAGTGCCATGGCATCACAGCTCACAGCAACCTCAAACTCTTTGACTTCAGCGATTCTCTCATCTCAGCCTCCCAAATAGCCTGCCATAACACCCAGCTATTTTTGGTTGCAGTTGTCATTGTTTTAGCTGGCCTGGGCCGGATTTGAACCCACCAGCGTAGCTGTATGTGGCCAGAGGCCTAACCACTGAGCTATGGGTGCCGCCTATTCCTTTTATATTTTAACTTTTTATTTTTAAATAATTTCTGACTTCAGAGAGATTATAAGGAGATTCCCATTTTCCCTTAACCCAGATTCCTCAAGTGTTAACACTGCAGAATGGATATTCCTTTGCCCTTAAATACTTCAGCTTCAATCTCTTTAAAACCAGAACATGCCCTTCATAACTTATTAATATATATAAATATAAATATTAGGAAATAATATTCATTGACAATGCTACTGTCTATAAACTATATTCATAAATTTCCAACTGTCCCAATAATGTCCTTTATAACAAACAAAAATCCTGCATCATGAGTTGCATTCTGTTTTCATGACTTTTTAAACTACTTTAATCTAGAACATTTCCTCAGCCTTTTATCTGTCGTGAGATTAACATTTCTGAAGCACAAAGACCAGTTATATTCAAAAATGTGTGTCTGATGTTTCCTCAAGATTAGATTCAGGTGGTGCTTTTTTAGCAGGCGTCCCAGAGAAGTGATACTGTGTACTTCTCAACACACCCTATCAGGAGGCACATGACATCAGTTTATCCCATCAGGGGTGAAGCGATATCTAATAGGTTTTTCTACTGTAAAGTTACTATATTCCTTTTATAATTAATAAATACCTGATGGGGAGATACTTTGAGACTATGTCAAATATCCTGTTTACATTAATTTTTTACCCATCAGTTTTAACTAAAAAAGTTTTTTCCTAATTCTCCACTTTCCAGAACTTTCTAAGTTTAACATTAAGCTCCTTTTATATAATCTCCATCTTAACAAATGGATGCTACATTCAGTGTGTACTCTGCTCTCAGTTCTCAGAGGCACAGATCTCATGATACACTATACTATCCCCCAAGTCAAGACCACAGAAGGAAATCCAACCCATCTTTCTTTAATATGAAAATGGTAGTGTGCCCTTGCGGGATTCTATGCTGGCAGTTGAGAGCTACACAGCATTCCTTGTCTCCAGTATTCAGGAATCAATGATCCAGTATGGCCATGGAGTTTATATCAAAATTCCTGTATTTCACAGTTTCAAGAAGCCATTTTGAAAAGTGATATACATCCGGTAGCCATAATGTAAACACTTTTAAATACTTTCCTTTTAAATATTTCAAATGTTATTTTCCTTTTAGAAAAGATCCCCTCTCACCCACAAAAACGTTGTCAGGTGAATTTTTCATCCCCCCTTTTCTCCATCACCCCCCCCACACACACACACTTTTAAAGCTTCCTTTCCTCCCCTACTCAAGGCCTCACATCCTACACTGGAAGCAACCTGATGAAATCTGCTGGAGGTGGAAGGATAGATGAGCTCTTCTAGTCCTAAATTCTATAAAACTGTCCTTACCTGCTGTGGAAAACAGGTGCGGACTGAGTGCTCTGTGTAACCAAAAGATGGCCCTTCAAAGACAGCTGTTGGGAGCTTCAGAACTTCCTTCAGAAACTGGTCAAACTTGCTAAATATCATTAAGCCATTGGAATCTGACATCTGGGAGAAAACATCTATGAGAACAAAACCAAATAAAGTCAAACTCTAAAGAAATATCAGCTTTTTATAAATGGCTCTATGTCATTTGTATAGTACTCAAAAAGTGTCATTACAAGTATAAAGTAAGTATGATTTTTAGGTAATATTAAAACTGTTCTCATTCTTACTAACACTGAGTGGTTACTGTGCTGGTAAAGCCCCCCTCTCCCACTAATTTAACACTAAACATCACTAAATATCACATCAATAACCATCCATGTACTTCTACCTACCTACTGTGAGTGTTTGTAACTGGACGATATATAACTTTTAATTTTATTTGTTTATACTTCACTCTGTTCCCAAGGAGAAGTGGTTGCAACTTATCTTTATCGCTTAGTATCTGTATATAGTTTACGTAATACATATCACGTTTGAGTAAATGAATATATTAGCATATGAGTGAGAGGGTATGCAAGAAATTCTATTTGCATGTTCATATACTGACGATACAATCTAGAACTGTGAAGGAATAAATTGGACGACAATGTAGAATATGTTTAAAATATTCCATCTAATGAGTTCCAAAATAGACTAAGAAGAACTCATCTAAACTTTTCTCTTCCAAAATAATGTGATACTTATTCTAAGACCCTACTTTACAATTAAGCAGAGCCAAGCAGACAGGAAAGAAGTTTCCAGTAATACTAGTACTACTTGATCTTCTTGCAGAGATTTCCTGTCTCCAGTCATTCCTCTCTTCTCATCCACAGTTAGAGAGAAAAAGAAAAATAACAAGGAACTCAAAAACAACAAAGAAATGTGACCTAAGCTGTTTTCAAACCATAGAGCTACTTTACAAACAAATTAGTAAGTTAAACATGGACAGAAAAATCAGTTCTGGAGGACTTCTCAAACACAGCATTTTGAAAATTCATATTCCATATATTTATAGTGAACAGTTATTCTGGAGATGTATATAATGGATACATGTGATGTACACAGATGCATTACTCTTTTGGGTCAATTTGGGGAATTTATCCTGAACCATTAGGTGAAGAAATGAACATTTTAAAATACATTAACTAAAGAAAGATAAACTGTTAGGTTATGAACGCCACAGGATAATTTTTAAGGCATTAGAGAATAGGAAATTATCAAAGGAATAAAAATCTTCAGTATATCCTTTATGATAGCTAGTTTATAATTGAAATATATATATATTGGCTCGGCGCCTGTGGCTCAAGTGGCTAAGGCACCAGTCACATACACCTAAGGTGGCGGCTTC
>NW_003852417.1:16594015-16595141 GCF_000181295.1 Otolemur garnettii
TATATAAAATGGCCATACCTGGGCTGGGGAGGGGGAATTTAATAAGAGAGGGTACGGCCTAATAGAATATAAAATCAACTTATTATTACAGAAAATACAGCTGGGTGAGAGAGCTCAAGCCCTCTCTGGAAGGCTGAGGCAGGTGGATTGCCTGAGCTCAGGAGTTCGAGACCAGCCTGAACAAGTGTGAAACCCAGTCTCTAAAAATAGCCAGGCATTGTAGTGGGTGCCTACAGTCCCAGCTACTTGGAGATTGAGGCAAGAGCATTGCTCAAGCCCAAGAGTTTGAGGTTGCTGTGAGGTGTGATACCACGGCACCCTACCAAGGGTGACAAAGTGAGACTCTGTCTCAGAAGAAAAATAAAAAAAATATAAAAAATTAAAAAAAAAAGGAAAGAGAAAGTTACTACCATTTTAAATACATATATATGTGTATGTATACATACATACATTATGTACAGACACACACACAAAGTTCCTATTATGTGGTCCAGGTGATAAGCACTCAGGTGTTTTCAAGCTCAACTCATAAGTATAACACATGGTCCCCAAGGAACTTTCAATGTAGCTGGAAAAAATAAGATATATGGAAAATAAAGAATTAAGAGCTAAACTGACTCTATATACAACAGAAAGAAAAGAGGCAAAAAGGTATTGTTGAGCCCCACCATGTGCCAGGCACCATGATAGGTGACTATGCTAAGTCTGCCAATAGTCACATTATCCTCTTCTACCTTAGTAACAGCACGCTAATTTTATCTTACACACCAATGTACCCAACTCACAGGTTAAACTTCCCACCCATTTTTAGCATGTTATGGTCATGTGACTAAATTCTGGCCAATGAGATCATAAGCAGATTGGATAGGAACTTCACAAAGACTAGCTAAAGAAAGCTAACTAAGCTGGAAAGCAGGCCATTTCTCCACTATTCGCTTCTTTCTCCTGCTATCTGGAGTATAGCTGTGATAGCTGGAGCTCCAGACGCCATCTTGGACTAAATGCTAATCTCAAATCTTGATACAGAAGTTAAACACCATTGTGGTAGAAAAAAGAAAACCAGAGAAAGCTTGAGTCCCAGATGAACATGAACCTACCATACCAGCCCTGGACTACCTACCAGGAC
>NW_003852417.1:16595849-16599607 GCF_000181295.1 Otolemur garnettii
CTTAATAAATAGGATTGGAAGAATGAGGTCAAAACAGGTTGAGGACAAGGGCCTGGGAGACACCAAAGAAGAGTAGGAAAAAGTCTCTATGACAGGAATGCAGGGAGTGAATCTGTTATAGATGATAAACAGGGAGCAGGGCACTGAAGAGAATACTCTATGGTGGACAATTTATATGGACAAGGAAAGGAAAATAAAGACTGAACAAGAAGAACACTTCCGTTATAAAGAAAACTTTGAAAGAGGAAAGTAATCTGGATTTGGCTTAAAATCTTTTAAGTAGGTATCCAAGCTAAATTTCAAGAAGATTTGGCTGTTAACGACCAACACAATTAATAATAATAATAAAGAATGGAATCAAACACACCAGCTAGAAACCCTTATAAACAATGCACAACTGAAGCTGGAAGAGTCTGGATTATAGTAGGGACAGTGTGTTGGGGGCTGGGAGGAGGTCAAAACCAAGACATTTCAATGCAGAGAACTGGAGTTGATGTCAAACTAGGATTAGGGAATAATGGAATTTTAAAAGATCAGTCACACACCAATGGAGGGGGGTCAGGGACAAGTTTGGTTTTGCATGTCCCTGGTTTGTGACTGTCGATTATCCCAAACTCCTAGCTTGAGAGAACACTGACAATTCTGATTAACATAAATAAATTGAAAATAATATACTTTAAACATAACTGTATTTGAACTCGTCAGCAAATTTTCAAGTGAAAATTCTGCAGACGGTCAGAAACAGAGTACGGGCCACAGTTCTAGAATACACATAGAGAATTTCGAAATGTTACCAATGATATGAATAACTGATGCTCTTCAAAAGAGGGAAGAATATAAGTAGTTAAATTTTAAAGTAGGTGGTTGCTATTCTTATAATGGGGAAAATGACCGTGCTTTAAATATGAACAAAAACAAGAGGTCAAGGTCAATATGGGGGTGGCAGCCGCTGCGAGGTGACTGCTCAATGTCTATTTTCCCCCTCCTACGCATTAACTGAGCCCTGTCTGTGTCTGGAATGGGAGTTTACTTGTTTAAAAAATGACTTCCCAGCCTCCTTTGCACATTGTAACTCTGGGGGGGGATTTCTAGAAAACCTTTTGCTTCCTAATAACGGCCCCTCTTTCCTCCTGCTGCCAGGAATGAGTCACATGAGGCGGAGTAGTCATCTTATCACCCCAAGGAAGAAAGCAGAGCAAGACAACAGGAAGAACCGAAGTCTCCGACGACATCCATAAGTCATGGTACCAACTCTGACTTGACCAGCCTTTGGACTTATTTTTACCTGAGAAAAATAAATCCCAATGTAACTAAGCCACTGGTGGTTTTCTGTTACCACCCAGGGTATTCATAACTGATAAACTAAGATGTAATTACATTTGGGGGCCACTGATTGTGGAAATATTCAGGACTGCAGACTTTAGCTACAAAGTGTAAGTATGTATTCCTATAGCTTCACAATCTCAAAAATATACATGTATACACCTACACCAACAAATCTACATGTAGCTCATTCAGAGTAAGAAAAAGAGCGACTGGATAGTGAAACGCCTAACCACCCCCACAAAAAAGTACCATGTTCAGTTATACTTAGTTATTGTGTTATATGAATAAATTCAGGGTATAAGAATGAAGTTCATAAAAAGAATCAATAATTTAATAGACCCATATCACAACAAGAGAACAAGTAGAAACATTTTTTAATAAGAAAAATACTACTAGACCCAAAAAATCAAAGGCACAGTTAAGTAATTCATTACTTCTTGAGTCACTGATCTAAAACAGTATATTTGTTTAAGAATAGGCTTCCTTTAATCTGCAAGAAAAACAATAAAAATCATTCTTTTTTAATCTTAAAGTTTAACTATGAATCTAAGTTATTACAGTTTACCTACGCACATATAAAAAGATTTTACCAAATAAGTAAATAAGAGAATAACCACTAATAAAATATATTCTAAAAAAATTAAGCTGGTCTTCTAATTAAAGCCCTAAACCTCCAGCATCAAGGTACTAAATTACTTTTCAGATCCCCAGTTAATTTCCTTGGCAATTCTCTATTTATATTCCTCTGAAAGAAAGTATGTTAATTCCCCAATAGTTGTTGTTTTCAGCTAAAAGGAGAGGCTTTCTACCTTGTGAAAAACTCACCATCAAGCCCTAAATGTACATGTGTATACAATATTTAAAATATTCTATCCTCTGTGCAAAATAATGGATTAAATATCCTCTAGGTAAAATAATGCCACTGATCTAACATTATCGCTTGTTTTGATTTTTTTTCTGGTGATGATGACCCTAGTTTTATTGGCTGCATCTATGCATCTATCCCCACTCCCCTCCCATACCCACATGACCCACTATATGCTTTTGTACTAAGCTGAGAAAAAGTGAATCCTATGAATGGGAAGCCATTTTCTTCTGCATGTTAGCTTTCCCTGGCAAACGCTCATCTTCTGTCATCTTTCTACCAGTGAGAAACCTAAAACACAAAAATATGTTCACACCCCTGTAGGTTTATAAATCCCTATATACAACTAAGTCCAAATGTTTACTGTACTCCCAAAGTCATTAACGTGCCACATCTTTCCTCCAGTCAGAATGAGGCTAAAAGGTGGTATTCGGGACGCCTTGGGCTTGACTCAGCCAATAAACCACCTTAGACAGGGCTCCAGGCCTTCCTTAGTTATTGTTTTCCTTTTTCTTCTTCTTTTTTCCTTATTCATAAAATACGGGCTTGTCTCTTACTTGCTTTCAGTTCTAAAATATGTTGGTTATTTGAGAAATATAAAGATGAGCCTCACCCATTCAGATTAAACGGCCACTTGCATCTAATAAGGAAAAGGGATGGTTAACACAAACCAAAGAGGATGACTTGCAGCAACAGGTGCTTAAAACACTTTCTTAGCAGAAGCTAAATTTTGAACAGGTGAAAGTGTTTAACTTCAAAGGGAGGCCCTTCTACAGCATGTCATTCACATCAAGAAAGCAAACAACTGAAATGTCAGTGGGATCAGTCCACTCGGGGCAAAAACAGGGAGAAAGAACGTCAAGTCATCTTTTCTCTGGCTGTGGAAAGGGCAGCCTATCACAAACACGCAAAGAGCACAGATAATACAAATTATTATTATAAGACCCTTGTGTTGCAACCCAGAGAAAATCCCTGTTACCAGTTTGGTCTACTTCTTATTTTTCTATGTGCACAATAAATTTCTGTTGAAAACCACACTACACTTACGCATTGTGATCTGAAACATGCTTTTTAAATGCATTATATTTTTATCATGTGATTGTCCCAAAACTTTGCTTTGCTCTCATCTTTGGACACTAAAGCTGTTTCAAGTTTTCATATATTACAAAAAGTGCTGCAATAAGTATCCATGAAACTTGGGGTATACCACTGCTTAATTTCTTAGGATAAACTCAAGAAGCAGGCTGTAAGAATGGACTGGGAGGCTATTTTTATAGCCTGACAGATATTGTTAAACTGCCCTTCAAAATGGTAGCACCGGTTTTTCAATGCATTTTAAAATAAATTTGTTCAATATTTGCTCCTATTTTTTAGTGCAGTTATATGCAATTTGAATATGAGAGGATAAGGTTTCTTAGAAAACAAATAGGAGGCTCGGCGCCCGAGCTCAGTGGTTAGGGTGCCAACCACATACACCGAGGCCTGTGGGTTGGAGCCTGGCCTGGGCCTGCTAAACAACACTGACAACTGCAACAAAAAAATAGCTGGGCATAAAAAAAAAAAAAAA
>NW_003852417.1:16601040-16606951 GCF_000181295.1 Otolemur garnettii
GGAAATATATAAGGTTTTCAAAGCTCATCTTACTGTACACTTACAACGGCTACATTTTACAGAATATAAATTTATACTTCAATAAAATAGATTTTTAAAACTAAAAAAAAAAGAGGAAAAGGGAAAAACATTGTAGGAAATAGCCTAAGTAGGTAAAGAGCACAAAGATCAAAATAAAAAGAAGAAAAGTAAGCCAGGCATGGTGGCTCATGGCTGTAATCCTAGCACCTTAGGAGGCCATGGCAGGAGGATCATGTGAGGCCAGGAGTTTGAGATCAGTTTGAGCAACATAGCCAGACCCTCTCTCTCTCTTTTAAAAAAAAAAAAAAAAAGCCAGGTTTGGTGGCATGTGATTGCAATCCCAGCTACTCAGAAGGCTAAGGCAGGAGGACTGCTTAAGGCAGGGGTGCAGCCTGCAGTGAGCTATGATTGCACCACTGTACTCCAGCCAGGGCAAGGGAGTGAGACTATGTTTAAAAAAAAAAAAAAGAAGAAGAAGAAAAGTAGAAATGTTAAAACATATTCTATAAATTAGAAAACCTTATGTAATGGGAACATTCACAGAGATAGCAATAGGGAGTACCATCAGTAGGGAGAGGCTGGGGCAACTAAGAACCACCTAAGAGAAACTAAAACAATGAACTCAATAGGTGGGATAACATGAATAAATGGTCAAACATCTCTTCATAATACAATAAAGTGTTAGATCTTCTTTTGGTTGCACCATTATTCAGACACCTCAACTAAGAAGGACATGACCGAGAGCAAGAAAAACGAGGAGGAAAGGGGTCTCACAACAGCCCAAACTGACAACCGCCCGACAAAGCCCAGGGCTCCTCTCATCATCATCATTTTAAACCTTTACTTTAAAAAGAACGCTAAGAAGTTTGGTAAAGATTTCTCTGTCGGTAGCATACTAAAAGTAGTATTTCAGAAGCAAGGAGAGGTTTCTAGACGCTGTTACATTGAAAATACCATCATGTTAGCTAATGATAAAGGCCACATCCCAGCACCACCAAACTCAAGATATAAGGAGAAAGGATAAACAACCTAAGCTTCACGATCAGCCCTAAATGCACCAGAAATGACATCCCCAAGAGAAGAAAATGCTTAAATTACAATCAGCAAGTTCTGTTTAAGATGGAAAGGATGAGCCTCATTTTAAAGCAGTTTTCACCCCGGCTGATTAAAAAGTAGAGATAGCTTCAACACCTGAAAATATTACTTACGTCAAATGTCTCATATCCAAGCCAAGAAAACTATACTACAATAAACATAATGAAACAGAGCTACAGTTGATAGAGAAACTATTATTTTGAGTGTGAAAGAGATAAAACCACATTTGAAACATGAGTAAGATAAGCATGGAGGCCAGCACTGTGGCACAGTTTGGATCACGTCTACCCACAGCTGCAGGTGATGCCTGGCCTCCTGGGCACACTGACACGTGACCTGGGCCTTTGCATGTGTGCTGTTGTGCCAGCTGAATCTCAGTAACCTCATGTTTCTCTAAGAAGTTCAGAGGCCATGTCTGGTCCCCGTCCTTAATTCATGTAGTACTAGAATCTGCACTTTTTCACTAATAGCTACAGCAGAGAATTGGAGTAATTTTTGTACTCAATAATTATGATTTGGCAAAATTTTAAGTACTACATGCCATGTGAACTGGCTCTATGTAAATGCAACAGATTTAATCATAGAAATTTAAAGACTCCAGAGTCATCTAGAACATGCAGTTATATAATCAACTTTCTATTACTGTATTTTCAACCAGTCTCTGACACTAATAAAGATGGCATATGTGTTCTTTATGAGGTATCATCATTAAAAAATAGATAAAATTCCAACTTTCCTTTTCTTTGTATTTGCATAAAATATAATTTTTCATCTTATTCTCTTCCTCAGAAAGTCATACTGAATTTTAAAGAAAAGAAAGAAATTTCAGCCCCAAAGAATAATATTTTAAGATACCATGTAAAAAACCTCAGAAGAGTATTTAAATAAAACAATAATTTTTAAAATTATGTTGGCAATATAATAAAATTATTTCAAAAATATGTTGGCAATTTCAAAATGAAGATAAACAGGATGACAGTTGACCAAATACATCTATCTAAGATCTTTCTTTAAACTATCTAAGTCTATATCTTGTGGGTTGGCTATCTAGCTTTCCAATTTTCAACATCACGGTAACATGTAAGAGAAAGCACAGAAAACAAATGCACCTATGAAATAATCTTGCCAGAAAAATTGTACTTTAATTTGGTCCTCTATATCTTTTTTTCTTTTTTTTTTTTTTGAGACAGAGCCTGACAATGTTGCCCTTGGTAGAGTGCCATGGCGTCACAGCTCACAGCAACCTCAAACTCTTGGGCTGAAGCAATTCTCTTGCTTCAGCCTACTGAGTAGCTGGGATTACAGAAGCCCGCCACAACGCCAGACTATTTTTTTGTTGCAGTTGTCACTGTTGTTTAGCAGGCCTGGGCCACGGTCAAACCTGCCAACCTCGGTGTATGTGGCTGGCGCCCTACTCCCTGAGCTACAGGTGCCGAGCCGATCTTCTGTATCTTTTAATTTAAAGAAAGTAAGGCACAGAGGAAAAATGCAAGCAAGGGTACAATCATCCAAACCCACACTATGAGAAACGCTATAAGGCAACTCAATGTTTTCAACAAATAAATCGAAGAGTATCTCAATACTCCATTAAAACCCACAACTTCAGTCTCATCAAGTTTTTCTTTTCACAGCTACTTATACTATGGCACTCCAAACACTGTACTGATTTTACAGGTGTGTCTCCCACTACAGCACCAGCACAGGGGAGTACAACTAAGTATCTCAGAACAGGGCTCTGAAGTTAGACTGCCTGAGTTGAAATCTAGCTCAGCCCCCTCAGCTAACTCATCTATAAAATGAACAATATACCACCTGCTGCTCAAGGAAATTTTAAGGATTCCATGAGAAAATATATGTAAAGCCCCAGCATAATGCTTGGCATATCCTCAGCAGTTAGTAATGTTTGAATAAATAAAAACTTTAGCAGCAAAATTAAATAACTATGATTATCATCTCCTGTGATTTAATCTAACAACCTTATTGTAGCAAGTGAATAATAAAATGTCAAAAGAATAAGAAAAAAATTAGGAAAGATAACTGGGGGAAAAAAATCCATGAGCCAGGTATGGTGGCTCACCGTGGTAGCCAAGGCATGTGGATATCTTGAGCTCATGGGTTTGAGACCAGCCTGAGCAAAAAGTGAGACCCTCTCGCTACTAAAAATAGAAAACTGAGGCAAGAGGATCACTTGAGCCCAAGAGTTAGAGGTTGCTGTGAGCTATGACACCACAGCACTCTATCCAAGGCAACAGCTTGAAACTCTGTCTTAAAAAAAAAAATGGCTGGACGCCCATAGCTCAGTGGTTAGAGCGCTGGCCTTGTGCACCAAGGGTGGCAGGTTCGAATCTGACCAGGGCCTGCTAAACAAAACAAAACAAAAAATCCAGACTATCAATTTATATACAACTGAGAGGTACTAGAGTATAATCCTAGTAAATATCTGATGCAGAATGCAGCTATTAAGAGATGGCTCGGCGCCTGTGGCTCAGGTGGCTAAGGCGCCAGCCACATACATCTAAGGTGGCAGGTTTGAATCCAGCCCGGGCCTGCCAAACAACAATGACGGCTGCAACCAAAAAATAGCCGGGCATTGTGGCGGGTGCCTGTGGGATGCTGAGGCAGGAGACTCTCTTGAGCCCAGGAGCTGGAGGTTGCTGTGAGCCATGATGTCACAGCACTCTACCCAGGGGGACAGTTTGAGGCTCTGTCTCAAAAAAAAAGAAAAGAAAAGAGATAAACTTAAGCAAATCTGTTATAAGTAATCATATTTATTTTCTAACTAAAACCTCTATATAAGCAACTTCAAGCACAACTATTAATAATATAGAAAGCACTCTAAAAAGGATTTTTTAAATGTCAACATCACTGTTCTAAATTTCATTTTCTCATTTTAAAAAACACTAACAATATTGTTTTCCATTGGAAAATGTACATACTGTGAGCCAGCAGCTGCGTAGTGAGCGACATGGTAATAAACAGAAAAACCTCAATATAGCTTCATCCAAAATTCTTAAAACATTCATGTAAAACTTCAAAATTTCTACTTTGAAAATGAAAATTTCCAAATATATGAAAATACTTACATCTCAATTTGTCCAGCATTTTTCCACCACACATGGTTGCTAACATAGCTTTAACTGAAAACACCGTCAGCTTGCCTCGGCCCTCACTGCAAAATAAATTACATTAGAAGTAATTGTTATCTGGAACCACAAAAGCAATCAACATATCATTAATATCAAGCAACCAGTAAACTGATCTCTGCCCTTACATTTTACTGCATTTAGAAACCCTGGATTTATTTCCTTTATAGAATTAAGACTCCATCAATGCTAGGTGAAGAATGCTAAAACTAACCTGAAATATCTGGAAATGAGATGTAGAAACATTCTGCAGAGTAATTTTATTGGATATGAAGACAGAGCCAAACAAATGAACCTAAAGTTAATTTCCTATTAACATATTAAATCTACATCTGCAGGCTTGGCGCCCATAGCACGGTGGTTACAGCACCAGCCACATACACCTAGGGTGGCGGGTTCGAGCCCAGCCCAGATCAGCTAAACAACAATGACAACTGCAACCAAAAAATAGCTGGGTATTGTGGTGGGCGCCTATAGTCCCAGCAACTTGGGAGGCTGAGGCAGGAGAATAGCGTAAGCCCAAGAATTTGAGGTTGTGAGCTGTGACATCACAGCATGCTACCGAGGGTGACACAGTGAAACTCTGTCTCAAAAAAATAAATACATAAATAAAGGAAGAAAGAATTACTTAAAAAATAAATAAATCTACATCTGCAATAAATTTTTCATATGCAAAAGTGAGGGGCCACCTGGTTTGAATATAATTCATAAATGTGTCCTTATATCAGCATGTTGTAACAACACTTTATTGTCTATGCTAAACAACAGAGTGCACACGGCTATATTATAGTACATTCATTTGGTTTTCACTACAACAACATTTGTGCTACCATGTGTTTATTCTACGAAGCTCAATCACATCTGTCTCAGATATTCTCATACACCACTGTGAGAAAAGTGAAGGGGAAGGGACAGTAACGTTAATTCTTATTTAGGAACTGGAAAGATGAAATGTAGAAGAATGTAAGGGAACTACCCAAAGTGATACTGCACGCCACCAGCAGAACCAGCGCCCCCGACCCACCATGTCCACAGCCTTATCCATTCAACTATACCCATGTTTCCCAGCATATAAAAACCACCAGCTGGACGTGATCGTTATCATATGTAACAAGTTTACAATGGATTTTTATGTTGATTTTTAAAAGCTTCTGTTCATAAAATTTCACAGTAACTTAAGAGTAAAATCCCTTTGCAATAACGATAGCAATGTGGTCTTGGTTTTGAAAAGCCTGTATCATCATATGTATATTCACTAATGGTCCTAATACAGTGTTTCCCGTTTTCCAAAACACCTGAAAAAAGGCAAGTGGTCTGTAAGCCAGAAGGTTCTCTATGAAAACATCACTAGAAAGTACCAATATTTGTTACAGTAGGATTTTTAACTATTCTAATACATCCCCCTGAGTTTATTCATAAGAGAAATCCCTGGAACTAGCTAAACTTAGCGTGGGTTTTAAAAAAACATATAGTTCTTCAGAAATAAAGATATGCTCTACATATAGGGTAATATGAGACCTGGAATTGGCAAGGAAGATTCCTGTGTCAAATTTTCACTGCACTGTATGAGAAAAATCAGGGGCTAAGATATTTAATATCAATAAAGAATGGATTTCTATGATTGATACAGAGGACTGTTTTTTTTTTTTTTT
>NW_003852417.1:16607266-16616525 GCF_000181295.1 Otolemur garnettii
TTTCCCACCTTTCTTCAAAACTAGGACGTAGGCACATGACATAGCCCCACCAAGCAGATGTATTTGCACTCATTCTAGATTTCAGTAGGAAATGGATCACTTTGAGAAGCAAGAACTGCATAAGAATCTTCTTGGTGGAGATGGAAACACAGCACAGGAACAACCATGATTCCTGGGGCAGTGCCCAGAGCCCAGCATCAGCACATGTGAGACACCAGCAACACCAGCAGCAATGTCTGTGCCCAAAGAGGTAACAGGTGTCTTCATGAGACGGTTTTGTGGAATGACTTTGCACTATGCTCTGGAGGTGTGGTCTTCAAGCCTATTTTCCTAGCCTTCTCAGAGAGCCTGTGGGCCACTCACATCCTTTTACTAAATTAGCAAGAGATGCTTATTTACAACTAAGAACTATGATGAATACATCTTCTATCCCAGTAGTTCTCAACCTGTGGGTCGTGACCCACAGGACTGTACTAAAGGGCCACAGCATTAGGAACATTGAAAACCACTGTTCCATCCCGAAATAAAGTGGCCCAGATATACGAAGCAACGAGAAACTCTGCTGAAGACCAGAGGAGGATTCAGAATGCCTGATGACCAGCAGAGCAAGAATGAAGAGGAAGTGCTCATGGAGGGGAGTGTGAGCCTTGCTGCACAGCTATTGACATTTTTTAAGGTACACTGGGTCAAAACATGTTCTGGCAGACACAATTTTCAAGATGAAAGAATATCCAAGAAATCCCACAAAGCAAAGAAAGAAAGAATTAATCTTAGAAAAGATTTCCATAAAAACCAGGCTAAGTTCAATCACTCTCAAGAGGGTGCAGTACATAAAAGGAATGTGGGGGCTTAGGCCAAGCACCGTTGCTCATGCCGGTAATCCTAGCACTCTGGAAGGCTGAGGTGGGAGGATCTCTCGAGGTGAGGAGTTCACCCTCAGCAAGAGCAAGATGCGGCCTCTACAAAAAATAGAAGACTTAGCCAGATGTGCACACATCTGTGGTCCCAGCTACTAGGGAGGCTAAGGCAGGAAGATTGTTCAAGCCCAGGAGTTTGAGGTTGCACTATGACGATACCACTGCACTCTAGCCAGGGCAACAGAGAGAAAAAAAGAAAAAAAAAAGAAAGAAAAAGTACCACTTTAAAAGGCTAGAATATATATGTCATAAAAAAGTGAGTCATTTCTCTGGTTTTATTAAACATTAAGCTCTAACCATGATCTATAAATTATGTACTTTTCTGTATGTTCCATATGTTATAAATTTTCATTAAAATACATTGAACATATAGAAAAGTACATAATTCATAGATGAATTTTCACAAAATGTTACTTCATCAACATTGAGGTTTACTCAAAGAACTTTCACAAAATGAACACATTCATGGAACCAGCCAGGTCAAAGAACAGAACATCAGTAGCACCCGGAAGTCCCTTCTTCCTAAACCACTTCCCACAGTGGTAACCTCTCCATTTTGATTCCTAGCATCATAGGTCAGATCAGCCAGTTGAAATAACTGGAACCTTACGGTAGTCCTTCTTTCAATCAACATCGTACCTGCAAGATTCATCATAGTGTTGCATGTACTATTCTGTCATGTATACTACACTGTCTCCATTCTCTCATGGAGGGATACTCTCAAACCCTCTATTTTAAACTACTCCATGAACATGACAAACAAAACATCAGTTATTGCCCATACTATAGGTACAAATAATACTTACTGATGTATTGATATTCCTTACTCCCTCCCCGCCCCCCCAAAAAAGAAGAAAGACACTTATCAGTAAATGTCAAACCAGTGGCACAAAAACTGGTAAGATTCTAAGGCTTATATACAGTTGGCCCTCTATGTCTGAGAGGGATTGGTTCCAGGACCCCTGCAGGTACCAAAATCCAAGGATATTCCAGTCCCTTATTTGGCCCTGAGCCTTCCACATCCATTTAGCTGAATCCAAAGATGCAGAACCTGAGGGTACTGGTGACACGGAGGGGATCTTAAAGGAAAAGCACAGCACCTAGGAAATGTTTTCAGCAAGAATGCCTTCCTTCAGGGACCTATGGACTTCCAAAGTGATTATTATTATTGCTGGTTCTAATACTTAAGTAAAGGAATTATTATGAAAATAAGTCTGGTGGATGGGTGGAAGGAGGGTGATTCGAGGGATCACCTCTATGGTTTATCTTACAAGGGTACAAGTGAATCTTTCTAAAAGTAGAATATAGAAGTCTTAACACAATAACTAAGAAAATGACACGAAGGCTATGTTAATCAGTTTGATGAAAATATTTCAAATTATATATGAAAACACCACACTGTACCCCGTGATTGCATTAATGTACACAGCTATCATTTAATAAAAAAAGAAAGAAAGAAAATAAGTCTGGATACGTCTGGAGTTATTTGGATAGAAAAGCAGAGGAGTTGCTGTAGAAAAGCAATTATTTCTTTTTCTTTATGACACCACTGGGCCATTTAACCAAAGGAGATAGCACATTATCTAAACATAGAAAAAGGGAGGGAAACAAAGGGGTACAAAAGAATTTGCACACTCGAGAAGCCTGAAACGTCTTCACATGTGTGTGTCAGGGCTCGGGACTGGCCAGGTATTGGGCCCAGCTTAGGTGGGTTCTGGACGTGGACTGCTAAGCTACCTTGCTCAGGAACAATTTCTCTTAGGTGGCTGAGGGCTATCTACCTTAGCTGGAGAGAGTGTGTGTGTGTCTTAGAGTAAAGCAGTCTTCTTAGCATAGATAGATCTTGGTCTTTAGCAGAGCTTAGGAATCTTCAGCAGAGAGATGCCATGCTGGCATTCTGTAGGCAGGAGAGAAGACAGAGTCAGAGTAACCAAGTCGGTGATAGAAAGTGCACGTTCCCCGACTGCCTGCTCCTCCAGCCTAATATAAGGCTGATCTCGTGCTTCTCACCACCACAGGTGTAGAGACTGCCAATTCGCCACTGTTCTCATCTTGCGAGCTCTCATGCTTGTTAGGAGAGCTAAATCTCTCTCCATGCCCTTTCCACCAAGATGTTCCATTACAGGTATTATAACTCTCACTCCTCCTAGCCATAAGCTATATGGGCTGCTACATGTGTGTATTCATAAGCATTTTTATAGCATGTTTCTAATGGCAAAAGATCAGAAATAATCAAAATGTCCATTAATAGCAGACTGACTATGCTATCATTAAATAGAATAAGAAATAATAAAGGGAGGACACAGAATTACATTCAAGGTAGACTGCTTAAAAAAAGGAAGCAAAGGCTTGGCACCTGTAGTCCAGCAGCTAGGGTGCCAGCCACATACACCACAGGTTTGTATCCAGCCCAGCACCTGCCAAACAACAATTACAACTACAAAAAAATAGCCGGGCATTATGGCAGGCACCTGTAGCCCCAGCTACCTGGGAGGCTGAGGCAAGAAAATCGCTTAAGCCCAAGAGTTTGAGGTTGCTGTGAGCTGTGACGCCACAGCACTCTACTGAGGGCAACACAGTAAGACTCTGTCTCAAAAAAAAAAAAAAATAGAAATAGAAAGTAGGCAGCATAAAGAGAGTAATGAAAGAGTACTTTTCACCTTATAAATATTAAAAATGTTCATACTAGCATTTGAGAAAAAACAATTTCAAGCCAAAATCTAAGCTTCCAAGTTAAGACATTAGAAAAATAGCAAATTAAACCCAAATGAAATAAAAGGGGGGAGAAATACTACAAATAAGAGCAGAAAGTGATAGACAAGAGAAAAACAGAAGGCCAGAAGTGGTGGCTCACACCTGTAATCCCAGCACTCTGGGAGGCCAAGGCAGGTAGACTGCCTGAGCCCAAGAGTTTGAGGTTGCTGTGAGGTAGGATGCCATAGCACTCTACAGAGGGTGACAAAGTGAGATTCTGTCTCAAAAACAAGAGAAAAACAATAGAGACAAATCAATGAACCCAAAAGCTGGTTCTTTGAGTAGATCAGTAATACTGATAAATCTCTAACCAGAGTAAGAAAAAAAGAGAAGAAAAAAGAAAGAGGAGATATCACCATAGCTTCTATAGATAATATAAAAATAATAAAGAAATATTTTTTAAAAATTTATCCATGAATTCAACTACTTTGATGAACTACACAGATACAAACTACTCCTTGCAAACTACTAAAGCTCACGCAAAAAAAATAGATAACCTGAATAGGCCCACGTGCCCTATAGAAATTGAATCTGTACTTGAAAGCCTTCCAAAAAAGAAAGTTCCTCACGCTGAAGACTGTACTAGAAAAGTCTAAACACTTGAGAAATAAATAATTAAATTTCTGCACTCACTCTTCCAGGTAATTAAAAAGGAGGGAATACTTCCAAAATCTTTTTATGTTGTTATTCTGATACCAACAACACACAAAGACTCTGCAATTAAAGAAAACAAGTCAGCATCCCTCATGAACACAGTCAGAAAAATCATTAATAAAATGAGTGAGTCAAATGTAGAAAAATAAAAAAGGATGAAAATCACGACACAGGGACTTTTCTCTTAAGAGCATAAGACTAGTTTAACGTTTGAAAACTAACCAATATAACTTACCATCTCAACAAACGAACAAGAAAAAAGTAATATGATCATCTGAAGATGAATAGAAAAACAGATGAAATAGAAAAAATTTAATATTGACTCCTCATACTCTCAGAAAACAAGTAAAGGAACTTTCTCAAATTGATAATGTACGCTGAAAACTACAAAATACTGATGAAAGAAATCAAAAAAGACTTAAACAGAGAGAAATTCCATGTTCATGAAACTGAAGACCCAATACGCTAATTAGTTAAACTCAATCTTCTCTAAACTCAGCATTCAGCACTTCACTCTGACACCAGATGTGCAGGGGGTTGTTACTCCACACACAAAGCAAGCAACTCTCCAGAGGACAACAGCTGGCTGTCGTGCAATCTAACTCAACTCTGACATTATTTACCTTGGAGAGCATTAAATCCCAAAGGCTGAGGGCCTAGTCCCACATGACTGCTCCCGCTTCAGATGTCAGTCACAAGTACTTGATTATGGCCTATGCCTCTGATCAACCAACTATAAAATCAAAGATTCCCACAATCCCCTCCTACAGATTGATTAATTTGCTACATTGGCTCTCAAAACTCAAGGAAACACTCATCTCTACCCATTTATTTATGAAAGACATTAGGAACATACAGACTAACCGACAGATGGAAGAGATACACAGGGCAAGGGAAGCGGGAGAGGGTGTGGAGCTTCCATGTCTGCCCAGGGTACGCCATCCTCCAGAAACCACCTATCTAAAAGCTTTCCAAACCTAATCCTTTTATGGAGGCTTCATTACATAAATGTGACTGATTAAATCCTTGGCCTCTGGTGATCAACCTTTAGCCCCTCTCCACCTTCCTGAAGTCAGTGAGTAGGGATGAAAGTACTAACCCTCTAATGACATGGTTGGTTCCCCTGAAAGAGGCCCATATCCCGAGGCTATCCATGACAAAGATGCTCCTATCACTCAGAAAATTACAAAGGTCTTAGGAGCTCAATGTAAGAAAGTGGGGTCAGAAGTCAAATATTAAAACAAATGATTCTCCTAGCACCTGTCTCCAAAGGTATCAGGAGTGGAGTCTCAGGAACCGAGTATAGATTAAACATTAGAACAAAAGATTTTCCTACCACCTCTACTGTTCAGGAAATTACAGCACTTTCAGGAGCTCTGTGTTAGGGACTGGGGTCAGAGACCAATATGTGTATTTCTTATTATTTCATAAATCCTGACCAAATTCACAATAGGGTATGTCTGTAGAAATCAATGAGATAATTTCTTGCATGTCCTTAAGAGTGTCCTAAACCCATACAAATCCTCAACAGGGTATAAGAATAAAGATACTATTCAAATGTCTAAACCCTAAGCCGTTCTTGTTACACTGGAAAAGTTCCTCATGTTATTTTAATACGCATCTAGCGCTGAGAACCACCAACACAGAGCTTGGAATGCAATAGGAAGACTAGCTGTTACTGTCTTGACAATGACAAATCAAAAGCCATTGTGAAAGATTAAGGAAAATTAATTACACTGTTTGTATAAATCCTTCTTGTTCCAAATTTCACTTTCTTCCTTCAAAGAAACAAAATAATATCTATTCCTTGCTGCAGAGAAGAAACTGATTCTATCTCTACACAGACAGACAGCAAAATCTACAGAGCCCAGCACACTACCAAGAAACCAGCTCAGGCTTTCAACTCTTCAGTGAAGACTTAACCCATTAGTACCCATCCATAAACTCCATATAATGGGTCTTAATGGGCACTACCACATCTTTCCTTCTAAAAGTTATTATAATAATTCACCCTAATACAACACTTTTCCTTCATCTTCAATGTTTTAGAAACACTAATGTTATTAAATATGAAATGTCCAAATTTCTTTAGTACTGTTAGTATCTCTGACATTTCACTTTGACGCTTCTTGTTTTACTTTTATTATGAAAGAACATTCTTAGTCTTTTAAATGCATATTTTGGCTTGTGATTATCTTTCAAATTTTTTTTCAGAGCAGTTTTTCTGAAACTATGGATAAGTAAAACATTCATGTCATTTTCAAGTAAGAGTTTGTCATGGAAACGATGCCATGCAAACAGCTTGAAATATCAACAAAGTATTTAGGAAGAATGTGGCTACTGAATGTACAGTACATAGATGGTTTGAGAAGTTCTGTTCTTGTGATTTTAATATTGAAACTGAGCCACGTGGGCAACCTGAGACCAAAGTGGATAATGAGTGAAACCCTGTAATGGAAACAAACCCATCTCAACCTACACGTGAATTAGCAACAAGATTTGATTTTATTATTCTAACAATATTGGACCATTTACAACAAATCGGCAAGGTAAGGAAGCAAAGACAGATGGGTTGCACATGAACTAAACAAGTGTCAGAAGAGACGTCTCAAAGCTCCCCTTTCTTTGCTGTTATGACATGAAAGCAAGCCATTTCTACACCATATTTTTATGTGTAATGAAAAATGGTTTCTTAAGGCTGGGTGCAATGGCTCATGCCTGTAATCCCACACTCTGGAAGGCTGAGGTGGGCAGATCACTTAAGCTCACAGGTTTGAGACCAGCCTGAGCTAGAGCAAGACCCCATCTCTAAAAATAATTGGGCATTGTGGTGGGTGCCTATAGTCCCAGCTACTTGGGAGGCTTAGGCAAGAGGATAAGGTGACCAGACGTCCCACTTTTGACGAGACAGTCCTGATTTTTAACAATTTGTCCTATAGTGTTTTAAAAAAGCCCCAATTTTTGAAAAGAATGCATGACAAGCTAAGGAACACGGGAGAACAGGAAGGGAATATACGGTTTTCGGCTGCCATGTGGCTATTTCACCAGGATGTGCATTTTATATTATTTTTGTTAATTTTTAATGTTAAACTTTAATAATAACAAATAATTGTTGAGAACTGATTATCGAGAACTGCTTATCAAAGTCTGCACTGTTGTCAGGCCCTGCCCCCCAGGCCCTGCCCCCCACAATGGTGTCCCGCTTTACCAATGTTAAAATCTGGTCACCTTACAAGAGGATTACTTGAGCCCAAGAGTTTGAGGTTGCTGTGAGCTGTGACACTGTGGCACTATACCATGGCAACAAAGTGAGACTCCGTCTCAAAAAAACAAAAATGGATTCTTTTTCACAGTCTCAAGTGTTCGGCAGAATGGTCTGATAATTACAAAGTGCCCAAACACAGTCCAAAATCAAATATTCATTTAAAAAAGCTAATGTTGCCTGTCTGGTGGTTCCACTACAGCTTCGTAAAACCTGATCAATCAATTCCAGAGGATGTCTACTGCAATCAATTGGACAAAATGATAAGGATGTTTGTGATTAAGCAGGCAAGATTGGTCAAAAGAGACAAGCTAATGCTCAACCACATGTTGCACAAACACTGCTCAAACTACAGAAGCTGGACCTGGAAATTCTCTTTCATCTATCATATTAACCAGACCTTTTTTTTTTTTTTTTGAGACAGAGCCTCAAGCTGTCCCCCTGGGTAGAGTGCCATGCGTGGCATCACAGCTCACAGCAACCTCCAACTCCTGGGCTCAAGCGAGTCTCCTGCCTCCGCCTCCCAAGTAGCTGGGAGTACAGGCGTCCACCACAACACTTGGCTATTTTTTGGTTGCAGCCATCATTGTTGTTTGGCGGGCCCAGGCTGGATTTGAACCCGCTAGCTCAAGTGTATGTGGCTGGCGCCTTAGCCGCTTGAGCCACAGGCACCAAGCCTATTAACCAGACCTTGTACCAATTCACTACTACTTCTCCCAGCTTTGGACCACTTATTACAAGGAAGAATAGTCAATTCACAATGAGCTGTGGAAAATGTCTTTTGCAATTTCATCGCCACTCACTCTCCAGGCTTCTTTGCTGCTAGCATAAACAAGCTACCACTAAGATGGCATTTAGGCACATACTTTAATTGTACTGCTTCTTGTCTGAGATATAATAAACTTTTGATTCAAATCAGATATGCTATATTTAATGATCTAATATTTTACAACACTTCGCATACTTACTCAAAATATTCTTTAAACTCTTATAAATAATAGTCCTAGATTCAAATATAATGTAACAAATATAATACTAAATTAACCTGGATCAGCACTAAAAACACTTGTATCCTTTTCTGATCAAGGCAGAATGGTCTGATAATTACAAAGACCTGTAATGGAACAGAATGGAATGTTCATTTATAGAATAATCTAGATCAGGCATACAATTCTTTACAATAAAAGAACTTATTAATCCCTCAACTATTACCAGTAATGTGTGGTCCCTTAACACATCACCTTTTAGATCCACTTTGCATCCATTTTTCTTATTCACATAAGCCACACAGAAGTCTCCACACATAATCTCCCATCCAATAAATCATGGCTCTTCCCTTTTCTCAGCCAGTATGTACCTTAAGGTGTCCAGGGAATGTATGTTTAACATCACATGCTTTGTTAAGGGGGATATGGGGAGATGTATCTAAGTCTCAACACGTAACTCAAAAGAATAAATGGAATATACAAAGTAGAAGAATTTTTAAGTTCAGGTTAAAGCAGAAGTATCTGAAATTAAGGACTGTAGTAAAAGTAAGGGGGATAAATTTACAAAAAGAAGAGATTTGGGGAAAATCCTTAGTAAGTCTTTATGTTTAAAAATATACTAGCTGGGTACAGTAGCTAATCCTTTGGAAGGCCAAGGCAGGAGGACTGTTTCAGCCCAAGAGTTC
>NW_003852417.1:16616833-16624605 GCF_000181295.1 Otolemur garnettii
GTTCCTAACACAAATAAATGATAAAAAACTGAGGTGATAAATTCCCCAAATACCCTAATTTGACCATTAAACATTGTATACCTGTATCAAAACATCACATGTACCCCATAAATACATATATACAACTATTATGTACCCATACAAGTTAAAAATAATTTTTTAAAATAGATTTTAGATCCTAGCACTCTAGGAGACCAAGGCAGGTATTCAAGACCAGCCTCAGCAGAAGCAAGACCCTGTCAGTACTAAAAATAGAAAAACTAGCCAGACTTTGTACCAGGTACCTATAGTCCCACCTACTCAGGAGGCTAAGGCAAGGGGATTGCCTGAACTCAAAAGTTTGAGGTTGCTTTATTCATTCTTCAAAAGGAAATATGAAGATAAACAGAAATATACACAAAATTAATAAATGTTATGAAGATAGCTACTCATTAAATGTACGTATTCTGAAATGTAAGTATAACTATTTTATTTTTAAAAATCAATTAGTAAAGAGATATTCTCAAAATCCTTGCTTACTCAAATATTATTTCTATTTTTCCCTTCAAAATGAAAAAAAAAAAAAATTAGCTCCCTCTTCTCAACTAATTGCTTCATACCCCAGACTTCAGGATCCATTCCTTTGTTCTGAATGCTTTTCCTGGTATTGAAATCCCTCTGTCTACTTTAAGCCTCACTACAACTTCCTATAACTGCCCCAAACAAAGCAAAGAGAAAGTGGCACTTTCACTTTTCTGTTTCAAAGCAGCTCCAGCAGCTCCTCTGCAATTAGCGGCAAGCAGAAAGAAGACTGCAGCCACTTAGCAGGCTAATGCCCTGTGATTATGTTCTTTACCTAATTGATTCTTTCTTCTTGGAAGAAGTCATTCTTGATCTTTCCCAACAGACATCTGAAATTATTCTGTATACACTGGTCAAGTCACATTTAAAATTGAATAGTTAGCTGCCCCAGCACATGTTAATATAACCCCACAAGCAGCCATGTTTTTACTATTTCCAATGTAAAATCCAAGTTTCTATCAGAAATCCTTCTTTTCAAACAAGATTTGGAAAAATATTTAATCTGGTTTCATGACAAATAATGTAAATCCTGGGGCCAGTGAGGAGGCTTGCGTCTGTAATTCTAGCATTCTGGGAGGTCAAGGTGGGTGGATCACTTGCGGTCAAGAGTTCGAGACCAGAATGGGCAAGAGTGAGACCCTATCTCGACAAAAATAGAAAAATTAGCTGGGCACACTGTCATGTGCAGGGGTGTCCAATGTTTTTTTCTCTACTGTACATGGGAAGAATAAGTGTTGTCTTGGGACACATATTAAATACACAAACACGAACAAAAGCTGATTAGCAAAAGAGAATGTCTGCGCATGTTCTTCCTGATAGCTGACACCACAGATAAGCAAAAAAAGTCCTCACAAAACCAGCATACACCCAGGTCGGACACCGCTGCATGCAGTCCCAGCTACCAAGGAGGCTAAGGCCGGAAGCTAATCTGCCTTAGCCTCAAGAGTTTGAGGCTGCAGTGAGCTATGATAACACCACTGCACTCTAGCCAGGGCAACAGAATAAGACCCTGTCTCAAAACCAAAAATGAAAAATAAAACAAAAATAAAACTCAAAATAATGCCATTGGCTTAAAATCTGGCCTATGAGAGCTGATTAGCATGTCAACATTTAAAATACTATACAACTGAATACTAACCCCTATATCAAGATACTAAAATGAAAAGAAAAACAGGTAGCATTTGTTGAGGATGACAAGAGAGAAGAAACTTGTTATTTTAACCCCACCCAAACAGAAGCCCTGCAGGGAGCACCCTCCCTCCTTCAATAAAGAACATGAAGATTCTCTCTCAGACTTCTCTGCATGATTCACTGCCACAGACCTATCATTTTACAGTCTGAAAAACAAACTGTGCACATGACTTCTAAAAAGAGTTCTTATTATCCAACACTGAGAAACACCATTATTACCTCTGTGCCAAGCTAAGCAGACAGTGAGTCACCTTGAATAACCACTGTTATGTTTTAACACGCAGGTACCTTCAGGAGCCTCTGCAGTCCTCACCTGTGCCCTTTGGATAGGGAGTTGTTCATCTCAGTTCAGTAAAATCTCAAATTCTGCCTAACTTTCAATATTTAAACAAACTTAATCTTGATGATGTTTCTGGCACTGTACTATTTAATAAGAATTTGCTATTCAAATTAATACCTTTGAAAACAAGATTATGGGGAGCATTTTTTACTAAAGAAAACAAGCTGTTCATATATTTTCAGCAAATAACTGTGGCTGCTGCCAACCATGAATTAGTACTTCTCACATGAAAATCTATGTCTGTTTTAGGAACGCTATTAACAGTCCAATTATCAGATGTAACTTAAAGTAATAAGAGCATTTCACTCTGATTTTTCAAAAACTCATATTTTTCCAATTAACCTTAATTTATAAAAGTTCACAGTGAATGGATTATACAATAATCAACTCCAAATCAAGAATCCATTTGGCAAACGTCAGCTTAATCAGATAAAATCAACTTAAAATATTATTCAATTCACACACACACACACACAAAATATATTATTCAATTTTATCACAATCAGAATGCCTGCTGCTTTTCATTTCAACCTTACATTTATTCAGAATCTAGCATTACACTTTTTGAGGAATAAAAAAAACGTAAAGTAGAATCTTCTCCTCTCAAGGACTTTCAATCTCATTTGTACCCAAATTATGAAGCAGTTTACAACATTATGTAACGAAGAGTCAGAATTATGATAGAAACAAGAACTAGAGGTCATCAAAGGGAGGAAAACAGGATGGGTGATAACCAGGTGGGGCCACGAGGCAAGGAAGGCCTGGGGCTGAATCCTGAGAAATAGAAAAGATTTGGGCAGAAGAAGAAAAGGAGGCTGGATACTTCCAGGCAGAAGGAGCAGTGATAGGGGGTAGGAGGAGATAAAAATGCACAGCACGGAGGGGACAATGAGCACATCAGACTGGGAAATCTGAAGAGATCGTCAAAGAGCTTAATTAGAGCCTGGTGTGAGCAGGGAGGCAAGGACTACTGTCATCAGACCTAACTCAGGAAGATGAGCTTAATTCAAAACCACTGGGAGTCTCTGAAGGTGTCTGATGTGGGAAGTTACATGATGAAAATAGTGTCTTAATCAGATTAATTTGGAGGTCACGTTTGAATAGACTGCATAAGCCTCTCTGGACTCATTACTATCTTTCTCTTCAGGTTCAGGAAAAAAAACAAAGGCAAGGAAAAAGCAGCACACTCAGAAAAAATATGTTTCCTTCTGCCCTTTCTTAAAAGAAGAAGAAAGAAAAAAGTTTAAAAAGGAAAGAAAATAGGCTGGGTGTCATGGCTTCAGTGACACAGCAAGACTCTGGATCAAAAAAAAAAAAAAAAGGAAAGAAAAGAGGCAGAAAAGAATAAACAAAAAAATTAATAGTGAAACCCTTTGCAAGGTCTGCATGTCCTCAAATTTGGAAGATCCTTGTTTGAAAATTAGCACAAATGCCTAACTTCTCTCTTGGGAGAAAAGCTATAAAATAGAGAGTAAACAAGGGACGGGGACTTCAACTTCACTCTGGTCTGCCTCCTGAGTAATTCTGGTACTTAGGAGGGAGGCCACGCAAAGGCATCTCAGTGGCATCCATCACACACCACATCAGGACACCGATGGACAGTGGCACCAGTCTGGCAGGGAGGCAGAGTGCTGGGCTCCATTCACCCTCAGAGCAGCTTTCTCTTTTAGGATTTCACTATTTCAAAACATTCGAAACCCCTCACTCATTCTCAACCGTCTCCTGGAAATTTTCTCAAAGAGCTACAGCCAGATCTTTCAAGAGTTAAACATGCTACTATTGTGGAAAATTTTCCCATTCAGCACTAGTGCTTTGATTTTATTTGGCTGGCTTTTTCTCATCATCTTGAATTCTTCTCAAAACAAGCAGGAATGTAAGTAAATACTGTACATAAACACATGAAATGTTTGTGCCTCCCAGGAAATTATAGTTTTGTTTAAAAATCACTGATGAGGAAGACTGTAACCTAATATTATCTTTTTTCAGCTATGTCCATTCCATAATATGCTAGCTGGGCAGATTCGGAATTTAAGGAATATATTTGCTTTTATTTAAAATGGACTATTTTGTTTCTGATTTGTTTTGCATTATTTTATTCCACTCTTAAGAGGAAATTACGGAACCTTTTAAGTGTATCCAAATTAAACAGCTAAAAGAAGCTTTGAAATGGTCGTTAGCCACATTTGCAAACCACAAAGGAAGTTTTTCATATAAATCCATCGTAAATTAGATATATGAAAGTCTTTACCCTAAAGGAATCCTTAGATTGTTCAAATTAGCCAGAATGTTTTCTACTATGTGTTATTTTAGATGGTATAGTATATCTTCCTACCATAACATTGGTCTCTATACTTCTTGATATTTTGAATTATCAAAATATAAAATATTCAGAATTCACAGTATTAAAAAATCAAATCCTAAGAAAATATTCACTTAAGGAAAAGTCTTAGATTCTATTTGTTCCTGACTACTGATTTATAGTTCTATATCCATTATAATCATGAGAAACCATCTGGCTAAAAACACTGACTATAAATTTGGAGGTGAAGCAAGTTATGATTAATTTTTGCACTCAAATTTTAACCTTCAAGAATTATGAAATATGAAGCCTGAAAGGCTCAATTAAATAACTAGTATTCTATGTATGAAAGGGACTCTTGAACCTAAGTAATAAAGTGGCCAATCAATAAAAAGACTAATACACGTTATCTGAAGTACAACAGAATCTCCACAGTTGACCACCTCCCTACATTGCCCACCTCCTTAAGTTGACCTAAGTTGCATAGACCTGACATGCACTACATGTACCTATCAGTACAGCAGGCCTTGTTCTTCTGACCACCTCTGTTGACCAGTTTGTTACAGTCCCAGGTGTGGTCAACTTACAGGGGCTCTGCTGTATTTGAGGGGGGTGGGCTGAGACAGTCTTACTCTGTCGCCCTTGAACTCCCAGGCTCAAGCGATCCTCTTGTCTCGGTTTTTCATTTTCAGTACAGACGGGGTCTCACTCTTGCTCAGGCTGATCCTGAACTCCTGAGCTCAAGCAATCAGCCTCCCAGAGTGTTAGGACTACAGGCGTGAGCCACGGAGCCTGGCCCTAGGTTCTGCTGTATTTAACAAAATGCCGATTTTCAAAAGATTCTAAAAACCACGTCTCTTTCTTTTTTACAATACAAGAAGGCCAAATTTTGAATTCTGGGTAGCTAAATAAGCCCTCATAAAGATTTCAAGGTTAGTGAACATGTGATAATTTCTTCTGATACTGTGGTCAATGTTTTAAACATCATCAACCTGGACATTACCCAACCACCACTGACATACTACATTCCTTACTCTTCTCTTAGTATTGTCTAGTTCTTTTTAGTGTGCTTTCCAACCCGTCTGCCTTCATTGGATTCACTGTCCATTTATTCTTTTTGTCTCTCTCTGTACATGTCTAGCTTTCTCTGAATATATTCCGATGTTTCTTTGTACCTTCTGTTCCTAAGTTTGGTCTTCCCATTCTCCCTTCTACTACCTTTTCATTTTCCTTTCCTCACCCTCCTTTAGCCAGATTCTATGGTCTCAATGTCTATGTTCCCCTTAAATTGACATGCTGAAACCCTAACCCCAAAGTGATGGTGTTAGGAGTAGGGCCTTTGGGAGGTGATTAGGTCATGAAGGCAGAATACTCATGAATGGGATTAGTGCCCTTATAAAAGAGGTTCCCTTACCCCTCTGCCACATGAGCACACAGCAAGACGGTGGTGTCTATGAACCAGAAAGCAGGGCCTTCCCCAGATACAAACTCTGCCTTGATGTTAGACTTCCCAGCCTCCAGAACTATAAGAAACAAACTACTGTTGTTTATAAGTTACCCAGTTTCTGGTATTTTGTTATAGCAGGCCAAACCAACTAAGACACCATAGTTTTTAATTTATGTGGTAGGATTAAGAAATCAAAGTTTTGGCTTGGCACCTGTGGCTCAAGCGGCTAAGGCGCCAGCCACATACACCTAAGGTGGCGGGTTCGAATCCCCAGCCTGGGCCCGCCAAACAACAATGATGGCTGTAACCAAAAAATGGCCAGGCGTTGTGGTGGGCGCCTGTAGTCCCAGCTACTTGGGAGGCTGAGGCAGGAGACTCGCTTGAGCCCAGGAGTTGGAGGTTGCTGTGAGCGTGATGCCATGGCACTCTACCCAGGGGGATAGCTTGAGGTTCCGTCTCAAAAAAAAAAAAAAGAAATCAAAGTTTTTAATCTCTGCTTTATCATTCTAGATAGTAAGATTATTTTTATTTCTGACCTTTAAAAAAATTGTTTCTTGAATTAATTTATATTGTATGATCTTCAAATTTATCTCCTCTATGGGTCAGTGTCAAGATAAAAGCTATTTACTTGCCACAGAATAAGAATTTTCACTAAGGGCTTTGAAACAAAAAACTAATCCTTGGACAGGATAAAATTAACCTATGAAGTTGCTAATCTAAATTACTAAAAAAAGGCATCAGAGTTCTGGTACTTATGTCTTTTCTCTTATATACTCTTTTTAAATTTATTTTTTATTTTTCATTATTATAGTACATATTAGTTATATATCTTTATAGGGTATGTATGATGTTGTAATACAGGCATATAATATGAATTAATCAAATCAGGATAACTGGGGTATCCATTACCTCAGGCATTTAACATATCTTTGTGCTAAAAACATTCCAGTTTCACTTTTTAAGTTACTTTAAAGTATACTCTAACTTATTGTTGATTCTTATACACTCTTATTTAAAACTTCAAATCTCTAGGCCTGATAACAGTAGTTCACACCAGTAACCTCGGCACTTTAGGACACCAAGGCAAGAGGATCCTTTGAGACAGAAGTTCAAGACTATACCGGGTAACATGGCAAAACTCCATCTCTACAAAAAATAATATTAACCAGGTATGGTGGCACATACTTGTAGTCTCAGCTACTGAAGACTAAGGCAGGACTGGTCAAGCCCAGGAGCTGAAGACCAGCCTGAGCAATATAGCAAGACCTGGTCTCAAAATAATATATAAATAAATAAAGTTCCGATCTCTGTGAATAATTTCCTATCAAATGGATACAATATCTAATTTGATAACAATTTATTAAAATATTGTAAATTTAGTGAGTGCTAAAATTATGGCTTGCCTTTGACACTTCTGTAATCTTACCACTATTTTATAGAATCCTCACTATCATAATGTATTTATAATAGCATTTTACAAATGTATGAACTCAGAGTAGGTCAACAGACAGAAAATACAAAGCAGAGACGACCCATTCTAACTGGATACCCAATAGAAGGTATCAGAAATCTGAACTCTTGGTTCCTAGAACATAATGGAACACATTCACAATTGTACTATTAGTGGTTTACAATTTATTTATTGTTTTTTTATACTATCAACTTCATTCTCCATGACTATAAATGAGGCACATCATTTCTATTTTAATTTAGAGTACATTTAGTTTTCTACTCTTGTAAAGTCTACCAGACTATAAAATTTTAAATAGGTCCTTAGACATAAATAAAGAGAAAAATAAAATACTATAGCAGGCAGCACCTGTGGCTTAGTGGGTAGGGTGCTAGCCCCATATACTGAGGGTGGCAGGTTCAAACCCAGCCCCAGCTGAACTGCAACCAAAAAATAGCTGGGCATTGTGGCGGGCGCCTGTAGT
>NW_003852417.1:16627646-16634428 GCF_000181295.1 Otolemur garnettii
TCTCCATATTACAGTGTTTAATATATAACTTAGCCCAGGACAGTAAGTCACTGTTAACCAGTCTCTAGAAGGCACTTAAACACTGAATAATTTCCCTTTTAACTGTGATTCTAAGTTGACAACCATTAGCAAGGCAGTATGGAAGAAAAACGATTAGGAGACAGGTGTTCCAAAAAGGAAGCAAGCATGTAAGGTACTAGCCTGTCATACGCAGCAATCATAAAGTTGAGGAGGAGGCTGATAGACTGTTCCACGCTGATTTGGTGAGTGGAAGGAAGGCGCTTGTTCAACTGATAGTAGATGGATGAGATGACAGTTTCCAGGCGGGACACACTGATCTCAGTGGTATGGTCCAGCGTATTAAGGCCATTGTCTCGGAAGGCTTCAATCATGTTCCAGATATCAACAAGATGAACTAAGACACAAAGAAAATAAATGTTCAATAATTTCAAAGTGTGGTAACCAACTTCACAATTGAACGCTTGAGCTTACCAATTAGTTTTTAAGTTTAAAGAAAAGAAACTCTTTAGCCAACAATGAGAAAAACATTCTGTAAGAGAATAAAGAGCATCAATCCTAGATAACATCAAGGAGCCACCAGAGCAGTCCAGGACTGGGTCCCTCCACGGGTCATATTGAAACAACCAATACTTCAGCTCTCTGGAAATAGTGACCCATACAATTCCTAACACCAAGTAATTAGAGAAAAAAGGTCAAATCTACTATACTTCATAAGAACTTCTAGTCTTTTTAGAAATGTGCTACATCACCTTGAATTCACCTTGTATTACTTCAGCCTAGCAACTTAAGCAACATTTAACAACTCAAAATAAATACATACAGTGGTATATTAGAGTATTTAAATATAGTGCAATTACTGGTATATTTTGTGTTTTCTACTTGTGCTGCTTGTTCTATTTCTCTGCCTTCTTTTGGATTGCTCAGTTGTATTTTCATTTCAGTTCTTCCCCCCCACCTCCCAGTTCTTTAGTGTTGGACGGTATACGCTCAGATTTTATTTATTTGAAAATGTCTTTATTGATCCTTTTTTCTTGTAAGGTTTTTCTGTTCAGTATAGAATTTTCAGTTGGTCGTAATTTCTTTTCAGCACATTAAAATTGTTTTGCTGTCTTCTCCTTCCTTTGTTACTTGAAGTCCGAGGTCATGCTAACTGTTTTTCTTTCAAGGAAATGTCTTTTTTTCTGTCTGGTTGAATATTGTTTTTTTTCATGAGTCATCGGTACACTCACTGAAAAAGATGTTTTTATGTTTAATCCAGGAATTTTAGTTATTTTCAAGAGTAAGGTAGACCAGGTCCCTAGTCTACCTTATTATTGGAAAATAGTGATTTTCTTAATGCAGCTATTATTTATTAATTTGCTTTTGAGACAGAGTCTCACTTTGTCACCCTTAGCCGAGTGCTGTAGTGTCATAGCTCACAGCCCTCAGACTCTTGGGCTCAAGTGATTCTCTCGCCTCAGCCTCCCAAGTAGCTGGGGCTAGAGGCACCTGCCACAACGCCTGGCTATTTTTAAAGACGGGGTCTTACTCTTGCTCAGGCTGGTCTCCAACTCCTGAGCTCAAGCAATCCTCAGCCTCCCAGAGTGCCAGGATTACAGGCGTGAGCCACAACACCCAGCCTAATATACCACATTAAAGACATGAAACTGGGCCATGCATTACAGCTCATGTCTATAAGTACCAGCACTTTAGGAGGCTAACATTGGAGGACTGCATGAGGCCAAGAGATTGAGAACAGCCTGGGAAACATAGCGAGACCTCATCTCTACAGAAAGTAAAAAAAAAATAGCTAGATGTACTGACATGTGCCTTTAGTC
This sequence comes from Otolemur garnettii, assembly GCF_000181295.1. Lineage (NCBI taxonomy): Eukaryota > Metazoa > Chordata > Mammalia > Primates > Galagidae > Otolemur > Otolemur garnettii. Next base: position 16,629,485 of record NW_003852417.1, read on the forward strand.
CCAGCTACTTAGAAGGCTGAGGCAGGAGGAGTCCTTGGACCCAGGAATTCAAGATTACAGTGAGCTATGATAGGGCCACTGCACTCCAGCCTGGGTGACACAGCAAGGCCCTGTCTCAATCATTCACTCAATCAATCAATAATTTCTTAAGGGCCCCAAAATGACAAATTCACATTTAAAAAAAAAAAAATTCAACTATATGCTAACGAGAAGAGATATGTCTAAAACATAAGGATACAAAAATAGTTTTAAAGTAAGAGGATGACAACTTCTAACCAAAAGAAAGCTGATGTAACTTTATAACACACACACACACAAACTGAGCTTAGAAAAGCATATGATCATCTCAACAGACACAGAAATAGAACTTGGCAAAATCCAACATCCTTTCATAACAAAAATACAACAAACTAAGCCAAGAAGGAAACTTCCTGAATGTGATGCTGGGTATCTCCCAAAAAATCCTGCAGCTAACGCTGCACTTAATGGGGAACTGCTGAAAGCTCTCACCTCGAGATGAGGAGCAAGACACCTAAAATATAAGCATCCAAAGAAGCAGCACTGCATTTTATTTGAATTAAAAACCTCTTTGCTTCAAAGGTTACTAGCAAGAAAGTGAAAAGATAACCCAAAGAATGGAAGAACATGCAAACCACATTATCTATTAAGGGTCTAGAATCTAAACTATATAAAAAAGATTTATGATTCGACCAAAAAACAAAATGACAACCCAATTAAAAAAAGGATGAATAACTTAAATAGACATTTATTCAAAGAAGATAGATGAATGGCCAACAAGCCCATGAAAAGATGCTCAAATCAACATCATTAGTCATGATGGAAAGGCAAACAAAAACTACAGTGAGAGGGGAGGGGAGGGGAGATGAGTGGAGGGCAGGTGATTGGAGGGATCACCTCTATGGTTTATCTTACAAGGGTACAAGTGAATCTTTCTAAGAGTAGAATATAAACGTCTTAACACAATAACTAAGAAAATGACACAAAGGCTATGTTAACCAGTTTGATGAAAATATTTCAAATATGAAAACACCACACTGTACCCCATGATTGCATTAATGTACACAGCTATCATTTAATTTAAAAAAAAACTACAGTGAGATACTTCACATCATTAGAATGACTATCATTGTTTTAAATGGAAAATAACAAGTGTCAGTGAGGACATAGAGAAACTGAACTCTCATATACCACTGATGCAAATGTAAAAATCATGCAGTTTTCCACTTTAGAAAACAATTTAGCAATTCTTCAAGTTAAACAAAGAGTAATTCTATTCTCAGAGAATTGAAACCATATGTTGATACAAAAGCTTGCACACAAATGTTCATAGCTGCATTATTCAGAATAGCCAAAAGTGGAAACAACCCAAATGTCCATCAACTGATGAATGGATAAACAAAATATGGTATATGTATACAATGGAATATTATTCTACCCATAAAAAGGAATGAAGTACTGATACATTTCACAATGTAGATAAACCCTGAAAACTTTATTCTAAATAAAAGACACCAGACAGTAGAGACTACATAATGTATGATTCCATCGATATGAAATGTTCATAATAGGCAAATCCATTTAAAAAGTAGATTAGCAGTTGTGAGGAGCTGAGGAATGAGGGAAAGGGGGAGGAACTGCTAATGGGTATATGGGTTCTATACCAGATAGAAACCGTATACCATATAGAAAACATATACCATATAGAAACCATATACCCATTGGTGATGATAATATTCTATAATTAGACAGTCATGATGGCTGTACAACTCTGTAAACATACTAAAAACTACTGAATTGTACACTTTAAAAAGGTGGATTTTAGGGTCCAGGCACAGTGGCTCACACCTATAATCCTAGTACACGGGCAGGCCGAGGCAGGTGGACTGCCTGAGCTTAACAGTTCAGACCAGCCTGAGCAAGAGTGAGACCCTATCTCTAAAACTAGCCAGGTGTTGTGGCAGGTGCCTGCAGTCCCAGCTACTTGGGAGTCTGAGGCAAGAGGATTGCTTGAGCCCAAGAGTTGGATGTTCCTATGAGCTATGACACCACGACACTCTACCAAGGGTGACAAAATGAGACTCTGTGTCAAAAAAAAAAAAGGTAGATTTTATAGTATATGAATTATATATACTATCTACATCTCTATTTTTAAAATGTTGGGACAAAACATTGCTAAATATAAAAAGAATCACAGCATAATTATACAAGTTTTAACTCATAAGATTTAAACACTTTACATTTACTTAAGTCTAACAGAATAGCCTCAATGCATATAAAATAAACAGAACCTCAAAGAGACAAACATATTCACAAGCTTAGTGAAAGATACTAACACACCTCTCTTAGTGACAGTGCAAACATACACAGAAATCAAGTATTGATACAGAAATGAAATTTCACAACTAACAAAGAAGCCAGGATGAGTGCTGAGCCCAGAGTGGAGTGCGGCCTAGAGAACATGTATACGCTGAGCCATACAGCACAACTCAACACATTGCAAAGGATTAAAAGCATGCTTCCTGATCAAAATGAACTTTAGTCAGAAATTAACTAAAAACATCTAAAAAAACTAAAGAAAAACTTTATCTTTAAAAATAATGAAATACACAACTAGGGAACTTTCTTAATCTGGCTATGATGGTTTGCATATCTGTCTCTTCCAACTTCCTTTGTTTTTGGCCAGAGCTGGGTTTGAACCTGCCACCCTCAGCATATGGGGCCAGCGTCCTATTCCTTGAGCCACGGATGCCGCCCTCTTCCAGCTTTCTTAATCTGGCTATGATGGTTTGAATATCTGTCTCTTCCAAAACTCATGTTGAAATTTAATATCTGATGTTGAGAGATGGGGCCTTTAAGAGATGACTGGGTCATTCATGGATGAATGAATTAATGGGTCATCGTGGAAGTGGGACTGGTGGCTCTATAAGAAGAGGAAGAGAGGCCTGAGCGAGTGTAGTCTGCCTCTCACCATGCGATGCCCTCCACCACCTCCAGCTCTGGAGAGTCCACACCAAGAGAAGACCCTCACCAGAGAGAGCCCCTTTCTCTTGAACTTCTCAGCCTCCATAACTATAGGAAACAAATTCTTTTTCTTTATAAATTACCTAATTTCAGGTATTCTGTTATAAACAAAAGAAAACAGTCTAAGATAAAAGCCATCTATAAAGAAGCCACAGTGAACATATTACTTAATAGTAGAATGTTGAAAGCCTTCTCTGATAATGGAAATGAGATAAGGAATGCTTGCTATTATCATTTCTATTGTATTTGAGGCCAGACCAATACAAATATGCAGTATAAAATAATAATACAAATACACATATTTGAAATAAGGAAGTATAAAGGTCATTACTCAGAAATGATAAAACTATGTACATGATAAATCATAAAGATTCTACAGATAAATCACTATAATTAATATATGAGCCTAGAATAACTGCTAGAAACAAAGCCAGGATATAAAAACTGCTGTATTTCTATATATCAGTATAAAATGAAACTTTAAAATACTATTTAAAATAGTATCATAACTTACCAAACACCTAGTAACAAACTCAGTGGAGGATATGCAAAATCTCTACAAAGAAAGCTGTAAGTATAATTGGCAGAAATTAAAAACCTAAACAAACGTAGAAATGAATGTCATGTTCGCAGGAGGAAATCTCAATATTGGAAATATATCAGTTCTCCCCAACTTGATCAATAGATTCAGTACAATCCCAATCAAAGTTCCAGCAGGACTATACTTTAAAAGGGTGAATTTCACTTTATGTAAACTATACTTTAAAAAAAAAATGAAAAAAAAAATCCCAGCAGAATTCTTTGTTTTGTTTTAGTAGAAATTGAAAAGCAGATTCTAAAATTCATGTGAAAATAAATGTTCAAAAGCCAAGAATGTCCCCGATGATCTCAGGAAGAAAAACAGAATACAGTGTAAGACTCGTTCTCCCTGATATCAGGATCTATTAAGCTTTAAAAGTGTTTGTTGGTACAAGAAACATTATGTTATTCGAATAGTCTGGCATTGGTACAAGGACCATGAAGAAACATGACTTCAGAAGAAACACAAGAGGGTCAAAAAGTAGAGCTTCTCATACCTGGGCACTACTATAAACATTCTTGTACATTTCTCCTAATGAATATGAGAAGGGTCTTTAGCAGTGAAGAAAAAGGGTGACCTTGTCAATAAACAGTGAAGGGGCAACTGAACATACATACGGAAAAACCTGAGATTTGACTCACACCTAAAAAATTCCAGGTAGACTATAAGTCACATGCGAAAGATAATAGCATAAAACCTTTAGAACAGGCATCTTTTATTTTATATCACTAGCCTAGTTCAAGCTCTCAACACTCCACATATAGACTACTATCTCTCAAGAATAATTATAGAAAGAATTATAAAAACAAGAAGTGCTCTAAGGCACTGTTTTTCAAACTTGCTGACCACAACCCACAGAAATATATTTAGATCATCATATACACACACCCCTCTAAATAAAAAACAAAATTTTCATAAAACATTTTTTAGCCTTATTACATAATCTGCATTCTACTACTTTCTTTTCTAGTACCTGTTTTAAACTCTGACTACAGCCCAACAAAATGATTTCATGTAAGCATCACAATCCTCAATCTGAAAAACAACGCTTTGGAAATTAGTAAAGAAAGAAACATGACTTCAGTATACGATGGCATGATAACCTCCTTTTTTTTTTTCTTAATAATTTTGAGACTGTCTCTCAGTCTGTTACTGAGACCAGAGTGCCGTGGCGTCAGCCTAGCTCACAGCAACTTCAAACTCCTGGGTTCACAGGTGTGTATCATGACGCCAGCTATTTTTTCTATTTTTAGTAGCGTCAGGGTCTCCCTCTCCCTCAGGCTGGTCTCAAACTCGTAAATTCTTTTTTTTTTTTTTTTTTT
>NW_003852417.1:16635029-16642242 GCF_000181295.1 Otolemur garnettii
CCACCTTAGGTGTATGTGGCTGGCGCCTTAGCAGCTTGAGCCACAGGCGCTGAGCCAGGATTTTTAAGATTTAAAGTAAGGTACAAGTTACCAGACATAAAGTGACTTGCCCAAAGTCACTTGATTATAACAAATAGCAAAACCAAGTCTAAAATTGAGGTTTTTCAATTCTAAGGTTAAGGTTCTTTCCATTATATAAAACAGTTTTTCATTAATACACACACAAGAAAAGTACAATAATTCCGCCCTAAGTTCATCTACATGGAAATTAAGAAAGATTACATATATACAAATATACATATATTAATATACACACACACTTTATTTTATAATTCATGTGGTAGCAATTACTACCACATTTATATTATTAAAACAGACTAATTCATGTTATATATTAAGTTTAATTAAAAAAAACCCTAATTCTTATTATATCCTTACCTATAATATTAATGTTTGACTTTCCCTTCAGAAGCTGATAAATTGTATTAATTTTGTATAAAACATTTCTTTGGGGGAGGAGAGAGGAGGAAGAGGGATTGGTGTGCTCCCACTTAACAGGAACAATGTAAGGGTACATAGCACATCACTTGGGTGCAGGACACAACTACAAGAGGGACTCTACCTAACAAAGGCAAACATTGTAACCTGGTTGTTTGTCCTCTCATGTTAACCTGAAATTAAAAACAGAAAAGAAAAGAAAACATTTCCTTAGTAAAAGTGGCAGGGAAAAATCAATTCTCCTATCTAAAGAATATTAATACTATGCTAGCTTTAAGACTAGTTAACATGGCTCGGCGCCTGTGGTTCAAGTGCTAAGGCACAGCCACATTCACCTAAGGTTGGGGGTTCAAATCCAGCCCGGGCCCACCGAAACAACAATGACAGCTGCAACCAAAAAATAGCTGGGCATTGTGGCAGGTGCCTGTGATCTCAGCTACTTGGGAGGCAGAGGCAGGAGACTCACTTGAGCCCAGGAGTTAGAGGTTGCTGTGAGCTGTGATGCTACAGCACTCTACCCAGGGGGATAGCTTGAGGCTCTGTCTCAAAAAAAAAGACTAGTTAACATTATTGAGTTTGTTAAACATGTTGAGGGACAACGAAGTAAACTGACAAGTTCTTTCCATTACAAGTCTTACATTCTGATAAATACTTGAGACAAAAATAATTCAATTAACCTTATGACTAAAAGGTACTAAAATCTGTCATTTTACAATACTGAGAACTTGAACCAGCTATCACAGCAATGAGTAAAAATCACTTACGGTTGCATCGTTTTTGAACAAATCGTAATTTGCAGGCTGTTCTGTACGTTGACAGTCGTATGACATCAAAATTCTGAGCACCTGAAAAAAGCACAAATAAAAATCCTCAACTAGATTCACCATTTAGTTTCTAAACACTAGGAAGCGACTCCGTTCCACTGTGTTGCCACAACACACAACACGTCAACTAGGCCTTCTGCTGATAAAACAAAAACAGAAAGTCAATTTTAAAAATCCTTTTTAATGGAGAGAAGGGTTAGGAAACTCCTGCTTGCCCCCTCATGCCAGCACTCAGCTATTGGTTTCGCCCATGCTATCCTGTCGGCTAATCTAAGGAGACCTGAGGAACACCCATGGCATGAGCGAAAGAACTACGTGATTAGGAAAGAGGAGTGGGGGGTCTCCTGGGAAAGACCCTGCCATTGAGTCAGAGTCAGAAGAGCTACGTTCTGGTCCCAGCCTAGACACTGACCAGAGACTGCAACTATGGCCATGCTGCCAGCTCTGCACAGCCTCAGTCTCCTGTCTATAAAATGACAGAACTAACCAGCTGCCTCCAAGGGCCCCTTCCAGGTCTGGAGCAGCCAGAGTGACATTTCCGCAGAGTATTGTATGTGCTCCTAGAACGCTGCTCCTCTCTATCAAGAACTAGAGATTGTTTTCCTCCACATGAATCTGATCAGGACATTGTGACAACTCCAATGGATAGAATGCAGCAGAAGGGACAATGTGCAACTCCTAAAGACACATGATAAAAGACAGAACGGTCTGTTCTGCTCTCGCTCTTACCCTGGAACCCAGATGCATGTGAGAAAGCCAAACCAGCCGATATGCAGAGGCCACAGAGAGAGTCCACCAACCAAACATGGGCCTGAGCATGCCTTCCAATGGTTCTGACCCAAGCCTCAAGCCTCTGAGTCTGCTAAGACCTCAGATATCACAAGCACAGGAGACATCAGCACCAGATGCTGCTCTAAGTCCAGACCCACAAAATGCATAAACAAAATAAACGATTATTTAAGGGTAAATTATACACACAGCCATAGTGACTAGAACAAAGCCTAAAATTACACGAATCTACAAACCACACTTTGTTCTTGTTTCAGAATTTGCTGCAATTGAAGTCTTCTTAAGTTTTAAGGTCACTTTAGATAGATTTGGCCCTAGTTTGAGTGTTTTATTTCATCTGTCCTGCCTTAGTAAAATCTGACAGCAACTTTTTAACTCCATAAGGGGAAAGTGAACTGGCATGAATTATCTTCTACCAGCATGTACGGGCATCTCATTTATGTTCATTTCATCATATGGGGGGGGGGTTTCTAGGTTTTTGATGAAAGTAATATTTATTGACCACAAAATAAAGTTTTCCTTCCTTATCTGAAGCTTCACTTTCATCAACCTTCACTTTAATTTCTGGAATAAAGTTATTTCCTCCACATAGTTCTCACATAATTTCTATCCTTCTATAGATATATAGTCCTGCTTTCTTTTTTAAAAATATAAAAGCTGTTAAAATATTCATAGACCATACAATTTACACATTTAAAGCATATAATTCAGTGCTACTCACTATGTACACAGAGTTGTGCAACCAACACCACAATTCGCCACACACAATTCACCATCCCAAAAAGAACCCTCTTCCCCTTAGCAGGCACTCTGCCCACTGTTTAACTGGGTTGATTTTCTATTACTGAGTTATACAAGTTATTTTAAGTATAGTCTAAAAATTAGTCATTTACACGATACACGTTTAGCAAATATTTTCTTCCATTCTGTGGACAGTCATTTCACTTTCTTGGTGGTGTCCACTGAAGCACAAAAGTTTATTATTTTTATTTTTTTTTTTTTTGAGACAGAGCCTCAAGCTGTCCCCCTGGGCAGAGCGCCGTGGCATTACAGCTCACAGCAACCTCCAACTCCTGGGCTCAAGCGAGTCTCCTGCCTCAGCCTCCCAAGTACCTGGGACCACAGGCGCCCGCCACAACGCCCGGCTATTTTTTTTTGGTCGCAGCTATCATTGTTGTTTGGCGGGTCCGGGCTGGGGATTCAAACCCACCACCTTAGGTGTATGTGGCTGGCGCCTTAGCCGGTTGAGCTATAGGCGCCGAGCCAAAAGTTTATTATTTTGATAAAGTCCCACTTATCAATTTGCTCTTTCGTCACTTGTGCTCTTAATGTCATACGCAGATGTCTTTGCCTAATTCCAGATCAAGAATATTTACACCTATGCTTTCTTCTAAGCATTTTATGGTTTTAGCACTTACATTTACGTATATAACCCATTTTGAGTTAATTTATTGTATGGTGTGGGGCAGGGGTCCAATTCATTCTTTTGCATGTGGCTATCCAGCTGTCCCAGCATCATTTATTCAAACAACTATTCTTTCCTCACTGAATAGTTTTGGCACCCTTTCAAAAATCAACTGAACATAGACATATGAGTTTAATTCCAGACTTCCAGTTCTACCTCACTGTATGTCTATCCCCATGCCAGTAGCACACAAGCTGGATAATTACACCTTTGTAGTAAGTTCTGAAAGCAGAAAATGTGAGTCCTTCAAATTTGTTCTTCATTTTCAAGATTGTTTTGGCTATTCTGGGTCCCTTGAACTTCCACATAAATTTCTACAAAGAAGCCAATTAGCATTTTTATGAGGATTGCATTAAATCTATAGGTCAAATTAGAGAATATTGACTCTTACCTAATACTTAACAGTATTAAGTTTTCCAATCCATTAACACAGAATGTCTTTCCATTTATTTAGGTCTTCCTTAATTTCTTTCAACAATGTTTTATAGTTTCAGTATAAGTTTTATACTTCTTTCTTTAAATTTATTCAGTTCTATTTACTTTTACTCCTTTAGCTTCTTAATATATCATTATCTCAACTTAAATATTCTAAATTGGAACCATTAAATATTAATTTGCCAAAAACCGAATCAATAATTTAAAGAAAGAAAGCTTGGCTCAAGCAGATAAGGTGCCAGCCACATACACCAGAGCTGGCAGGTTCGAATCCAGCCTGGGCCTGCCAAACAACGACAACTACAACCAAAAAATAGCCAGGCGTTGTGGTGGGTGTCTGTGGTCCCAGCTACTTGGGAGGCTGAGGCAAAAGAATCACTTAAGCCCAGGAGTTGGAGGTTGCTATGAGCAGTGATGCCACCGCACTCTACCCAGGGCGACAGCCTGAGGCTCTGTCTCAAAAAAAAAAAAAGAAAAGAAAAAAGCTGACAAATGTTCAAGGGCATTTAATAAATAACCTGTCATTAAATCACTGTGGAGAATTTTAATGTCTATTTATTTTTATGAAATATTTTCATGGAAATACTAAGAAAACTGATGTGAACATCTAGGAAAGGAAAGTTTCATCCCCAGCTAACAAATGGAAAAGTTACTAATCAGACTGATCAGAGTGCAGATCATGTTTGCTAACGTAGAAGTAATCACAGGAAAAAGTCAGTGCAGCTGTTACAAGGTTACAGTGTGCAGGTCATTTACTAGGCCATGTTTGCCGATGTAGAAGAAGTTATAAAAAAAAGTCAGTGCACCTGGTATAACTCACTTTCTTCAGACTCTTTCTCCAGTGCAGTTAACAGTCAGATTTGGGTACTGCAAAAGATGAAACGGAGCAAATATCACACAAGTTGCGCTGGCCTCATATACTGAGGGTGAAGGGTTGTAACCCAGTTTGAACTCAGCCCCCGCCAAACTGCAACAAAAAAAAATAGCCAGGCGTTGTGGTGGGCACCTGTAGTCCCACCTATTCAGGAGGCTGAGGCAACAGAATCACCTAAGCCCAGGAGCTGGAGGTTGCTGTAAACTGTGACGCCACAGCACTCTGCTGAGGGCGACAAACTGAGACTCTGTCTCTAAAAAAAAACAAAGATGACCACTTTAGGAAAATAAGAAACTCTATAACACTCCAGCCCAGACTGCCAGAGATCTCTACACTGAAGTTCCAGGTACTAGTCAAGAACAAAGTGTCACTTTTTTTTTTTTTGGTCATTGTTCCTTGTGAAAATATATCATTCTAAAACCCAGTGGGGAAAGGTACAGATATCAGTGAGATGGCTCAGGATCCCGAAATTCTAGAGAACCATGGGCATAATATCATTTTTTTTTAAATCTCATGGCAATCTAAATTCCAACATAACTTCTAAAAGTTAAGATATAATCAATAATCAATAAGCTTTTAGCACCTTATTAAAATCTCACTGAGCCAACATTCTACTCATCAGCTTCTAAACTTCCCACATGCCTACCTTCTTCTGGGGCATCATCTTTCCTGATCCCTATCAGGACAGTCCTCATCCCCTGCCTCTAAGCACTTTTTAAATACTTTTCCTTATGGAAGGATCAGATTGATTCCTCAATCAAAAAATAATGTAGTCTGACACATACAAAATAAAACAGAAAGCCTTCAATAAAAAAAAAAAAAAGAAAATTATGTTAGCTCTTTGGGCTTCTTTATAAGAAATACAGTAAGATGTCATTTTAATACTAATGACAACATCTTCCAAGCTTTTCAAGAAATGGCACAAAGAGCACTGACTACATGTGGCAGAACTCATCCTCTGCTGGAGAGCCCAGGGAAGGTCCTGAGCAGGTGAGGGTAACAGGACACTGGATACCCAAGAGGTATAGGAGAAATTTGGGGAAAGGATAAGAAGATATTAACCCTTCTGTCCACATTACATCTCCTCATTTATGAGAATGGGATATGAACGGTATATAGTATAATCAAATTCCAAGGAAAGCAAAGAGACAAATAGAAGGATTTTATTATACCTGCTCATATCAGAAGCTTAAAATTTTATGAGAAAGGCCACTTTTGCAACAAAGGAAAATCTTGAGAACAGCAGCAAGCTACTTGTTAAAAGCCACTCCTCATAAAACTCCACAACTACTTCTTTTTTTTTTTGTAGAGACAGTCTCACTTTTTCGCCCTCGGTAGAGTGCAATGGAGTCACTCCAGCAACCTCCAACTCCTGGGCTTAGGCAATTCTTCTGCCTCAGCCTCCCAAGTAGCCAGGACGACAGGCGCCTGCCACAATGCCTGGCTATTTTTTTGTTGCAGTTTGGCCAAGGCTGGGTTTGAACCCGCCACCCTCGGTATATCAAGCCGGTGCCCTACACACTGAGCCACAGGTGCCTCCTCCACAACTACTTCTAAAACACTAAAGATCACCCTGAAGCTGTGTCCCACTGACAGCATCCAATAGTCTGGGTAACTCTACTTCCACTAAGGAGGACGCAGTTCTGTTTTGTTAAAATGTAATCTCAGATGAGATTTCAGTGTACTGCAAACAATTCCTTTGATTTCGGGACAGGGGAATAGTTAATTCTAAGCAAATGACAAATGTGGAAGCCAGATCAACTTCAAAGTCTTTTTATAAGTAAGGAGATAAAAATAATAAATAAAAGTAACCACCAATACAGCATGTGTGTATGTGTGTGCAGCAGTAGAAGGTAGAAGGATATGAAGCTCAATCAGCTAAGTGCACTCACAGCAGAAGACAATGATGTTAACTAATATCATCTCATCATTAAGTACTGCCTGGGCACTATATTAAATGCATAGAAATTCAGGCCCTACTCCAGACCTACTTATTAAATGAAACTCTTCAGAGTGAAACCTGAAATCTTTTTTTTTTTTTTTTTATTGAGACAAAGTCTTGCTCTGTTACCCAAGCTACATATAACAGAGCTCACAACCATCAAGTGATCATCCTACCTCAGCCTCTCAAGTAGCTAGGACTACAGACACCCACCACCATACCCAGCTAGCTTTTCTATTTTTAGCAGAAACAGTCTCTCTCTCTTGCTAAGGCTAGTCTTGAACTCCTAAGTTCAAGTGATTCTCCTGCCTCAGACTCCCCAAGTACTAGGATAGGATTACAGGCATGAGCCACTGCATCTGGCCTAGAATCTTCTTTTTTTTTTT
>NW_003852417.1:16643438-16644872 GCF_000181295.1 Otolemur garnettii
TAGCCGGGCGTTGTGGTGGGCGCCTGTAATCCCAGCTACTTGGGAGGCGGAGGCAGGAGACTCGCTTGAGCCCAGGAGTTGGAGGTTGCTGTGAGCTGAGATGCCACAGCACTCTACCCAGGGGCTCAGCTTGAGGCTCTGTCTCAAAAAAGAAAAAAAAAAGAAAAAAGAAAGAAAGAAAAAATTGTTTTCAAAAGAATATTAGTCCAAATAAGTAACATAAACAATTTCCTTATTTTTTTTCCGTTGACAGTAGGAATAAAAACTCCAGGCAATGGAGATGAAGCCTCTCATGAGAGAGGAAGGTACCAGTAACACAGAGACCAATGAATGATGAGACTGTCCCAGGGAATGAACTAGGAAAGGCAGAGTGGGGACATATACCTGGCTCCACCTACATTTAAATTTAAACTTATCTGGATTTAACAGAAAAAAAAATGGCAAGCCAGGAAAGTGATAACGAAATGGACTGGGTTACATGAAAACCAATTATACAAAATAATGACAAAACCTAATTTGTGAGTTAAAAAAGATAATACTAAAAATAGCATATATTTCACAAAAGGAGGTACTCTAAAACCATCTAATATTCTTGTATTATTTGAACAAAGTTATATATATTGATAACCTTTACACTTCCTCTTAATCTAACATTTCCAGGGCAACCATAAAAAGAACAGAAAAAAATATGCATACAAGTCACAGCCAAGTAGAGGGTAAGAGTGGAATGGAAGGAAGAAAGTTCAATTCATCTATAACAAGGCAAGAAAGAAGGGAAAATAAAGGACAAAGTAGGAACACAAAATAAAAGGAAAAAAATCAAATATATCAGTATTCACAAAAAAAGTAAACAGAATAAACTATTCCATAACAAAGCAAAGACACTTTTTAAAAATAATCTAACTTATGCTGTTTATGGGACATATAAATAAAACATAAGAATTCAGAAAATTTTAAAGTTAAAGAATGAAAAATATATACTGTACTAGGTAGGCTAACCAAAAGAAAGCAAGCACAGCTATGTATTAACATATAACAAAAAAGATTTCAAAGCAAAAAAAGCATTACTAGAAAAAGAAGGTAATCGTAATAATGACAAAAGATTCACTTTAAAGGTACATGTACTGAAGAACTAAAGCTTCAAAACCTAGCAGAACTACACAGAGAGAGAAATTTTAAAATCCACAATCAAAGCAGAGAATTTTTAACATCTTTCACCAATTAAGATCAAGCAAGCAAATCACTAAGGACAAAAATGATTTTAATAAAATATGCAACAAGCTTGATATAAATAATGGAGAAATCATACACATTATTTTCAAGCATGTATGAAATATTTGGAAAAACATAAATTATCAACAAATCCAAAGATTCTAGATCATCCCTCATTCCCTGACCCATAACCCAATTAAGCTACAAATTTTTTTTTTTTTT
>NW_003852417.1:16646134-16652382 GCF_000181295.1 Otolemur garnettii
GCCAATTTTTTTTTTTTTTTTTTAAGTAGAGATGGGTCTTGTTTTTTGCTCAGGCTGGTCTTGAACCCATGAGCTCAAGCAATCCACCTGCCTTGGCCTCCCAGAGTAAAATATCATTCTCTATACTGAAGTATTAGAACCATGCTTGTTAAAGTCAAAAAGAGAACAAGGATGCCTACTATCCTCCCCACTCTTCAGTATATAATATCTGAGGCCCTACCCAGTACACTAGGTCAAGGAAAAAAGGATTACAAAAGGAAGGAGTCAAAATTGTCCTTAAAAATGGTATAGCTAACCTACCTAGGTAGAAATCTATAACCTAACCATTAAGACTAATAAAAGAATTGAGAAAGATGATTAGATTCTAACTGACATACTAAAATCAAGCTACACCTGGATGATATATCCAAGCAATAAGGCTGGAAGATATAACAAAATATACTAATCACCATTTGGGCATCCATAGAAGGTAACTACGCTGGGGTGTGGGGCGATGTTGACAGGAATGAGGAAGTACGGCTTCCAGCAGCAGGTACTATGGTCACCACTGCAATTCTTCCTGTGAAGAAATAGGGGAGATTCTAGAAACCAAACTCACCAAACATCTCCCAGACTGTCTATATGAGGTTTATGTGTCACAGAGGTAACACTCACTAGGCAGTAAGTAACCCAGTTCTTAGCAAGACTACTTCAAATATCAATGCCAGTAACTCACTTCCAACGCTCATATTTATTTACTTAAGGCACTCCAGCCTCTGCTTAGTACAGGAATTATTGTTGGTTATTTACTTGGTTTCACCTTACTAAACTCTAAGTAAGATTTTAACAAGAAGAAAATGTTGTCTGCTTCCCTTTACTAAAATCTAACCTCCACGAGTGAAGTCAGAGACTGTTTTGTTCTCCCCTGTAACCTCAGCATCTAAAATAGTGCCTGAAACATAGCAGATGCTCAATAAATGCACTGAAAGCTGGATGGAAAGGATGACCCCTCTGCTGAGTCTCAAAGGGTAACCAGGAGCAGTTTGCCAGATGGAGAGGCATGGCCTTAGTGAAGGCATAAAGGCATAAAACAACATGAGCTCTCTGCAGGGAAGCCAATTCACCACTGCTGGGAAGTGATACACAGGCCTGAGATGAAAACTGAGAACTGGCAAACCCAGCAAGAGAGAGGCCAGAAGAGCTTTGTCTGGAATTCTTAAGAGTTGGAGCTCTGGGCTCGGCACCTGTAGCTCAAGCAGCTAAGGGGCCAGACACAACAGAGCTAGCGGGTTCGAATCCAGCCTGGGCCTGCCAAACAACAACAACAACTACAACCAAAAAACAACCGAGGGTGGCACCTGTGGCTCAAAGGTCCTTAAAGATCACCCACTGGCCCCATATGCCAGAGATGGCAGGTTAAAACCCAGCCCTGGCCAAAACTGCAAAAAAAAACAAAAAACAAAAAAACAGCCAAGCGTTGTGGCAGGCATCTGCAGTCCCAACTACTTGGGAGGCTGAGGCAAAAGAATCGATTAAGCCCAAGAGTTGGAGGTTGCTATGAGCTGTGATGCCACGGCACTCTACCCAGAGCAACAGCTTGAGGCTCTGTCTCAAAAAAAAAAAAGAGTTGGAGCTCTGTCATGAAAGTGACTGAGGAGCAACTAAGGGGATTTAAATGAAGTACAGATTTATATAGTTCAATCTGACAGCTGATCATAGCAGATTTGAGAGGGTCAAGACTGCAAGAAGGGATCAGAAACATATTGCTTTAATTCAGAAAAGTAACAATGATTTTAAAATTAGTATTAAGCACAGATAACCATATTAAATATGTACTATTCTGTGTCAGGTTGTTATCTCATTATCTCATATAATCTTCACAATAATCTATGAAGTTGGTACTATTCCCATTTTACAGATGAGGAAACTGAGGCACAGAGAGATTACGTGAACTTGGCTAAGGTTATATAGCTGGTAAGTGGGGGAACAAAGATCCAAACCCAACAGTCTTTAACTGCAGAGCCTGAACCCAAGGCCACTCTGGTAGAAGTAACAGACAAAGTCAAGGCGCATTTATGAGGTAAAACTCAGCTACACTATGTGATTTCTTTGGCAGTAAAGGTAAGGAGGAGGAAAGTGACTCCAAAGTGTCTGGCTTGAAGGACTAGTAATTAGAGACTCAGAACTAAAAACGTCCTTAAACATCACCCACTCTGGCTGCCGACCCAATGTCAATATTTCTTCTCTACCATCTCTAAGCAATAGTTATCCAGCCTATGACTGACAAGACAACACAGATCTGAGCTGAGTCAAACTTTGTCACCCATTACTAAGAACCTACAGACATAAAATACACTGAGAGAGCTGGGTCTCCAAGATTTCATCTGCTAATTTTTATACTGTGATATGCAGAACTCTAGGCTTCTGCAGTGACCTTACAGTGGCTATCACAGGCTGCCCTCTGCCTCCTCTCTCCTGCTTCAGTAAAGCACTGTCAATTTTATAATACTCACGTTAAGCTTAGGTCCTTGTAGGATTTCACTTGGAAAAAAAGAGTACAATGCTTTTAAAAGGTCTCATAATCACTGATCCAGATCAATAACCCTATTTCATGGGAAAGGAATTTGAAGTCTAGCTAATGTGAGTTGGTCAAGGTCATTGCTCAATAGTCACAGAGCAAAGCAATCCTTCAGATACTGGAAACTACCCCACTCCTCTCAGCAACTTTTCTCTCTTTGCTCACATTTTTATATGAGAATTTTTAAACAGATTTTAAATTGTGTAGTAATATAATATACCAAAGTAAACATTCATTCTCTTTATATTTGATAGCTCTAGGTGTTGTCTGAACACTTAGTCCTCTCTACCTCAGAATCAGTATCTAGGATAAGGTAATTTATATAATGTATTAATTATTAATAACCATATGCAAGTTCATGAAACGATGGAGTTACAGCAAAAGTTCTAAGTTGACTAGCTTGACTTAAAAATCACACTCTACATAACATTTCTGCCTAATTTATGCCCTTGCTTGAGAAAGTAATTCAAGTCAATTCAATTAAAATAATATGCTTTGGCTTGGGGTCCTTCAACTTCCTGATTCCTTAACTTTGCACTCTGTAGAGCTTATAACATAAACCTTGTAATTGATTAAAACTATGACTTGATCAGGAGAAAAAAAATATTCTCACACAAAGACTGCAGAAGCACTCAAGACTCACGCATTTCTATGAACAGCTGCCTCTTCTCTGCCATGGTCTTCCGCTTGTTTCCACTTTCCTCAATCATCCTAGAGACAAAGAGAGATACAATAAATCACTGTGAAATTTGACAGTTCAACCAAGGGCTAATCATTAAGCTGCAAAGAGGTACAGGAAAAAAAGTTGCAAATGCACATTTTAAGACACTATCAATAAAAATAAATGGGAAGCCTGATAGAGAAGATATAGACTATTGCACTTTTTTTTGATAGCTTCTAAAATATTAATCAGTCAATACTTAAGCTCATAGACTTGCTTCTCGTACTGAAAACTTGGGGCTGTCTTATTTCTAACTTTGATTATCTTTGCTGCAGAGTCCTAGATTAATTTCCCATATCACTACTGTTTGATAAATAAATGTTTTATAGATAAACATGTTACTAAATGCAATTTAGAAAATAAATATATTGAAAGGCTACAATAAAGAATAGTTGGGTTATAAAATCTTTTTCTTCTTTTCGTCTGTTTTTTTTTAGAGACAGCTATGCCCAGGCTGGAGTGCAGTGGTACAATCATAGTTCACTGCAGCCTTGAACTCCAGGGCTCAAGGGATTCTCCTGCCTCAACTCCCAAGTAGCTGGGACTACAGGTAAGCACTACCTTGCTTGGCTCACTTTTTAATTTTGTAGAGACAAGGTCTCACTATGTTGCCCAAGCTGGTCTAAAACTCTTGGCCTCAAGCAAATCTCCCTACCGCTTCCTCCCAAAGTGTTGGGATTACAGGTGTGAACTACCATGCTCATCCCTATTTTTATATTAAGAAAAAAAAAGGTATTCATCCCCAAACCTAAAGAGCTCCTAAATGTAAATTCTTTTATCACTTACATAAGTAATAGTAGTTTATACTAACAGACCTAGGCTAGGTTCCTATTAAAACTCTTTACATGGGCTCGGTGCCTGTGGCTCAAGTGGCTAAGGGACCAGCCACATACACGTAAGGTGGTGGGTTCGAATCCCCAGCCCAGGCCCGCCAAACAACAATGATGCCTGCAACCAAAAAAATGGCCAGGCGTTGTGGCGGGCGCCTGTAGTCCCAGCTACTTGGGAGGCTGAGGCAGGAGACTCGCTTGAGCCCAGGAGTTGGAGGTTGCTGTGAGCTGTGATGCCATGGCACTCTACCCAGGGGGATAGCTTGAGGCTCCATCTCAAAAAAAAAAAAAAAACTCTTTCCATGCATTATCTCTAATCTTCACAAAACCCTATATGTTGGTGCTATTATTACCATTATTATCTACTAGGAAATAGATACATAGAAAAGAACACTAATCTGCTGCAGGGCACACAACTCAGAAGTGGTAGAGTAGAATCCTAACTCTTAAACTTCTGACATACATTGTAATTTGCTACTTAACAGACGCATACTTTCCAATCTCTAACTGAAAAACTAGAACACCTGCCCATTATGTGGACCCTATTGATGTAAAATTTGTGACAATTTCAGCTGCAGTTTGCCTTACAAATAAAGGAAAAAATATCTAGACAAAGAGTATAAGCCAAATGATTTCCCTAAGTAGATTAAACTATCATAAACCATTCCCAAATATGATTAAGATGTAGATTAAACTGCTATAAGTCATTCTCAAATATGCTGGAATCACAAATTAAATGATGACTACAAATTATATATCCATTAAACCGAGTTGCCTAATTATGAAAAGTTTAACTATAATATGCCCCAGAGAAAATTAAAAATGTAAATATATTCCTTAACATTCTGTATTTAGTATTTTGATCACGAATACCAGACATCTCACATCACTGAAATGCTACCAAGTAGGCTTTACTATACATGATAGTTGCTTGATAATTTGTCCTCAAAACAATAGAATTTTATACAGGAAATCAAGGGGGAAAAAAACAGAAAAAAACTAGATCCTAGAGAAAAAACAGTAGTTGGTGCCAGGAGCCTATAATTACAAAGGAAAAGAAAACATTCAGAAGCTTGCTTCTCCCCAGTCTTAGTCACTCACTAGGTAATACAAATTTAAAAGCTAAACATTGATTAAAACAGAAAATATCACATGTCCTTTATAATATATCTCATCTGCTAATCTTTTTTCTACCATTCCTATTCCTTTACATCATTTTTTCCCCAAAGTAATCCTTGTCCCTTCTCCAGGGATAAGAATTCCTAGAGACCCTTAAGTTCTTCATGAATTTTTTCTAAATTTTGTTTTTAAGCTCTAGATTAATCTTGGAAAAAAAAAATATAAATATTAATTCCAGATCATCTGGATGACCACCACACTACAAGGACTGCCGTATTTAGGGCCCACACCTGCATGCGTAATTATTTGTGGCACTGGTGGCAAGAGATCCCCTGACAGAGCGGTTGGCAAGTTACACAAACTGTGCTACCACAGGCCAGATCTGACCTGCCACCTATTTCTGCAAATAAAGTTCTACTGGAGCAAAGCTGCAACCACGTATTTACGTATTATCTACGGCTGCTTTCGTGCTATTGAAGTAGAAGTGAATAGCAGCAACAGAAGGAATTTGGCCTGCAAAGTCCAAAATATTTCCTATCTGGTTCTTTAAGAAAAAGGTTCTCAGCCTGACCTAAAACAATAGTAATTGATATTAAATATCTACATATGGGAGGGTAATTGGTGGGAGCACACCTATGGTGCATCTTACAAGGGTACATGTGAAATTTACTAAACGTAGAACATAAATGTCTTAACACAATAACTAAGAAAATGCAATGAAGGCTATGTTAACCAGTTTGATGAAAATATTTCAAATTGAGCGGTGCCTATGGTTCAAAAGGGTAGGGCACTGGCCCCATATGATGGAGGTGGCGGGTTCAAACCCAGCCCCGGCCAAAAAAAATGCAAAAAAAAAAAAATTTTATATATATATATTTATATTTCAAATTGTATATAAAACCAGCACATTGTACCCCATGATTAATGTACACAGCTAAAAAATAAATTGGCTCAGCGCCTATGGCTCAAGTGGCTAAGGTACCAGCCACATACACCTAAGATAGCGGGTTCGAATCCAGCC
>NW_003852417.1:16652554-16662953 GCF_000181295.1 Otolemur garnettii
TGCTGGTCACAATCAAAAAAAAAAAAAAAACTGTATGTAAAACCAGCACATTGTACCCCATGATTGCATTAATGTACACAGCTATGATTTAATTAAAAATAAATAAATAAATATCTACATATGTCTGGCTGCAGTCAAGTTAGTATGTCCCACTATCAAAACGACAATAATCACTCTACATGGGCTTGAGTTACAGTTCCATTCCTCATTACTAAAATGCATAAAAATTATACAGACTTCATTAACCACTAATTTGAAAAATATTCATTAATACATTTATGCTGGAGATTGACATTTTTTAGGGGTTTTGTATGACTTTTTGACAAGCTCCCAGCATGCCAGTACCTGCAGCAGTGACTCTGTGCACCAAGAGACAACATGTACCCTCAGGAGGTAGACGTGTGAAAAATCTGACCTCAGCAATGACCTTGAGCAGTAGGATATAAATAACTCTCATGTCACTACCATATCAGTAATGGAACATGAGGCATAAATGGGCAAGCCCTCTTAGGTGACAGGTGCAGCTACAGGTACAGGGGATATTGAAGTGAATGAAGACAAAGTCCTCACCGTCACGTCTCCGTGCCATTTAGTAATTCGTTAGTGCCTGACCTAAGCACAAGTCAAAAAGTAGCCACTATTTTTATTATAATATTATTATAATTATTACTACTACTATACAAGTAGTTTATAACTACTGGAGAAAATTAAGGATAGATGTTGTTGGGGTCCCTTCATGGAGGCCACTTATCAGGTCCCAGGACTGGTTGGTCTCCAGCCTGGCTTAACTAGGTTCCCGCTGACCACTATGCTATTATCTGGCTCAGGAACAATTGCTTTTAGGCGCCTGAGGGCTATTTACTTTAGCGGAGAGAGAGAGTCTTTGAGAGAGTAAAGCAGTCTTCTTAGAAAGATAGATCTTAGTCTCTAGCAGAGCTTAGTGATCTTTAGCAGAAAGAGGCCGTGCTGGTGTTCCGCAGGCAGGAGAAGCAACAGAGTCAAAGTGAGCGGGTCTGTGATAAAATGCACACACTCCCGATTGCCTTCTTCAGCCTAAGATAAAGCTGATCTCATGCCTCAACACCGCAGGTGTAAAGACTGCCAATTCACCAACGCTCTCATCTCCCAAGCTCTCGCGCTTGTTAGGAGAGCTAAATCCCTCTCCATGACCTTTTCACCAAGGTGTTCCATTATTGAGCTATCCAGGTATTTCTTATAACTCTCACTCCTCCTAGCCATAATAGCCCTCTGTTACAGGCTGCTACAGATGTTATTTAATTTGATGTATTTCTTTTTCTTTCTTTCTTTTTTTTGAGACAGAGCCTTAAGCTGTCACCCTGGGTAGAGTGCCATGGAGTCACAGCTCACAGCAACCTCTAACTCCTGGGTTTAAGCGATTCTCTTGCCCCAGCCTCCCTACTAGCTGGGACTATAGGCACCTGCCACAGCACACAGCTGTGTTTTGGTGTAGTTGTCATTGTTGTTTGGCAGGCCTGGGCTGGATTCGAACCCACCGGCTCTGTTGTATGTGGCTGGCGCCTTAGCCACTTGAGCTACAGGTGCCGAGCCAATTCGATCTATTTTCTCTTAAGAAATTCTTTGGAGTTTCTGAAACTAATAAAGCACAAAGTAGATATTTTAGAAATTTTTAATTATAACTGACAAAAAGATAGTATCCTGAAATCATGCAATTATTACAAACTTGAATCAAGCAAGACATAAAATCTGAACAGATACCTCACCAAAAGAAATATACAGATGGCAAACATCAGAAAAGATGTTCAACATCTTGACATCAGAGAAATGAAAATCAAAGCAAGACCATACAACTATACACCTATTAGAATGGCCAAAATCATGAACACGGACAACAGCAAATGCTGGTGAGGATATGGAACTCTCATTCAATGCTGGTGGAAATGCAAAATGGTACAGCCACTTTGGAAGAGTTTGGCAGTTTCTCATACAACTAAATACTCTTACCGTACCAACCAGCAATCACACTCCTTTGATATTTACCCAGAGGAGATGAAAATTTACATCTACATAAAACCTGCTCACAGATGTTCATGACAGCTTTATTCACAATTCCCAAAACATGAAAATAATTAAGATGAATGGATAAACTATGGCATAAACAGTGGGATATTATTTAGCACTAAAAAGAAACAAGCTATTAATCCATGAAAAAATATGGATGAGACGGGCATGGTGGCTCACGCCTGTAATCCTAGCACGCTGGGAGGCCAAGGCAGGTGGATTACTGGAGCTCAGGAGTTCGAGGCCAGTCTGAGCAAGAATGAGACTCCGTCTCTAGAAGTATCGTTGTGACAGGCACCTGTAGTCCCAGCTACCTGGGAGGCTGAGGCAAGAGGATCACTTGAGCCCAAGAGTTTTAGGTTGCTGTGAGCTAGAATGCCATGGCACTCAACCCCAGGGTGACTTGAGACTGTCTCAAAAAAAAAAAATATAAATATATATATATATATATGGATGAACTTTAAATGCAATTTACTAAATGAAAGAAGGCAATCTGAAAAGGCTACACACTGTACAGTTCTGATTGTTTGAATAATCAGATTATTCTGGAAAAGGCAAAAACTATGGAGACAGTAAAAAGATCAGTGGTTACCAGGGTGGTGGTAGGAGGGTGAACAGGCAGAGCACACAGGATTTCTAGGGCAGTGAAACCACTCAGTCCAGTACTATAATGGTAGATACATGTCATTAAACACTTGCCCATATGTAGAGAATGTACACAAGAGTAAACCCTAACATAAAATGCGACTTTCGGTGGCAATGTTCTATCAAGGTAGGGTCATCAAGTGCAACAAGTATACCACTCTGGTGGGGGATGCCAGGGATGAGAAGGCTGTGCAAGTGTGACCGCAGGGCCTCAGCCTCCCAAGTAGCTGGGACTACAGGCGCTTGCCACTCCCTGACCTCAGGAGTACCCAGGAAAAATCTCCAAAAATCTTCATACCTTCTACTCAATTTTGCCATGAACCTAAAACCGCTCTAAAAAATAAAGTCTATTTAAATCTATTTAAAGAAAATAATCATCTAGAAAGCTTATTAAAATACGGATTAGGGGGACCCACCCCATGATTTCTGACTCCATATACCTAGAGTGGACCTGAGAATCTTTATTTGTAGTAAGTTCCAGTTAGTGCTGATGCTGCTAGTCTGGGGACCACTTTAAGAAGCCCCTGGCCTGGCCCTGCTCCTGTGCCCTCCTTGGCTTCCCACACTCCCTTACAGATTTCACCTGGCAGCACGACCACAATGAATTTCTTGCATTTCTTCCCATCTTGGTTCAGCGCCCGTAGCTCAGTGGTTCCGGCACCGGCCACATACACCAGGGCTGGCGGATTCAAACCTGGCCCGGGCCTGCTAAACAACAATGACAACTACAACAAAAAAATAGCTGGTGTTGTGGCAAGCACCGATAGTCCCAGCTTCTTGGGAGGCTGAGGCAAGAGAACTGCTTAAGCCCAAGAGTTTGAGGTTGCTATGAGCTGTGATGCCACAGCACTCTACCAAGGGCAACATAGTGAGACTCTGTCTCAAAAAAAGAAAAAAAGAATCCCCATCTCAGGCTCTGCTTCTAAGAAACTAAACCTGAAACACAGTATGATCAAAGTTTTAAAGACATACACATATGTGCTTATGTATAGAGAGAATTTCTTGTGCTTATGTATACAGAGAATTTCTGAAAATGTTCACGGAGCTGTCTTTCAGACCCAGTGAACTGGAATTGAACGTGGGAAGAAGGCAGATGTGGAAATATTCACTTGCCATTTCAGACCTTCCTAATATACTTTTTCTCTTGTCCACTGCTTTCTGTATCTTCCCTTCATTTCCTTCTACTATGTTTCTTTTCTCTCCTCTTCCGCCCCCAATTCTTCCACATTTACTATCCTCCAGTTTAAGCACCACAACCCTACCAGGTGGATATAATGTCCATTCTACAAATGAGGAAAGAAAGCACATCGAAGATAAATACCTTGATCAAGACTGGTAAGAGGCAGTGCTGAGAGAGAAGCCAATTTGATCTGATTCCAAAGCCTCTCCTTCCACCACGCAGTGCTGCTTCCATCTTAAAGCAACACAGCTCCTGGCTCACACAGCAAATTCCTAAGTTACTCTAAGTGAACTCCAGCATGACACAATCACCTTCAGAGACCTGAAGACCTGCAAGACCTGGTTCTCAATCAAGAAGAATGTTATCACCATGGGACATCCAGCAATGTCTACAGACATCTTTGGTTGTCAAAACTGGTAGGGTGCTTTCAGCATCCAGTAGACAGAGGTCAGAGATGTTGCTAAACATTTTGAAGCGCACAGGACAGTCTCCCACAACAAAGAATTATACAATCCAAATCAGCAACAGTGAGGTTAAGAAATCCTGAGAGAGATTACTTAATGGAATTTTAAATACAGTAAAAATTCAAAAACAGCCGGTGTTAAATGTAGCCACTTGTTTGATACAGTATTCAACAGGAAAAGAGATGGCATCTTGAATTCCAATTCAAGTTTTCTTTAGCCTTGAAATTCACCTGTCACTCAATTTCTGTACCTCAAGTTCATCATTTGTCAAATGGACATGATGTGGATACCTTTTGAAAGCAATGTAGAATAACAAGATGAGTGATTAAGTCAATTAAGCTAAATTTCAAATCCTAGCTCCAACACTTGAGCTCTGGATAAATTACTTAACCCTTCTGAGTCTTGGACTCATCATACCCACCATATGCAAAACTGGGATGATCCCAAGTACATTTCTCACAGGATTGCTGTGAGGACTCTGGCAAATGCCAGAAAAGTTTATTGGCTGGGCATGGTGGTTCACGCCTATAATCCTAGCACTCAGAGAGGCCAGGACAGATGGGTTGCTTGAGCTCAGGAGTTCAGCCTGAGCAAGAACAAGACCCCATCTCTAAAAAAATAGCCGAGTGTTTGTGGCAGGCACCCATAGTCCCAGCTACTCAGGAGAATGAGGCAAAAGGATCACTTGAGCCCAAGAGCTTGAGGTTGTTGTGAGCTATGATGTCATTGCACTCTACCAGGGACCATGACAAAGTGAGACTCTGTCTCAAAGTAGTAAGTAAATAAACAAACAAACAATACAAAGTTTGTTACTCAATAGTAGCTATACAAATGTCAAATGACACTGACATTATCTGTTGCCTGAACAGGTGCAGCAGACCCTACCATCATGCATACTACTTTTTTTTTCTCATTCGAGAGGGCTTTATGGCTTTATAAAGATGGAGAGTGCTCCTCTGATGTTAAAAAAATCTGTTCTTTGAAAAAACCAAGTTTTTTGATAGGTCAATAACACATAGTACTTTTAAGGTGTAACTGACTAATTTCCAGTCACGAGCACCTGCATGTGTTTACCTGAAAGGAGACTGCGCTAAAACACACACCCAAGTTCTGAATGTGAAGATAAGTCAATCACAAAGAAGACTGAATTCACAGTCCAGCCAAGAGTCTCCCAGCCCTCTAGGCCAGAAACAGCTGTGTTCTGGCAGTCTCCCCTGGCCAAAGACTACACACAAAGAGCTCATTTGAGATACATGCCTCAAAAGACGCTTACCCTCTTCAAGATCTGTCCCTACGGCCCTCACTGCATCTAGGCTAATGACTATGATCAAGTCTTGGCATTGTCTTATTTTGGATGGAAACAATTGATTTACCAAAGCAGCTGCTGGGCCAGAAGAGATGTATTGGCAGGAACTGGAAGAACATACCTGGGAATGGATTTAGAGAGTGCTGCACTTGGGTGCCAAGCATAAGGCTGGTAAAGAAAAGTTTATTAATATGGGGCACTTGCCATGACTCAGGATTTAACATTCCAAAAAGGACACCAGGAGCCCGTCTTAACATGCTGCTGAACTGGCTCGTGTAAGCCTGAAATTAATTTCTAAAATGATGACCTATAGAAAATGAACTGAAAATGCTGGAACTGCACAGCAGTGCATTAAGGAGGGAGTCAAAGGTGCACGCAAGCCCCCGGCCCCCAAGCCGTACAGTGGACTCACAGCACCTGAGGACATTCTCCAACTGCTGCAGCCCATTTTGTTCCCTGCATGGCCAGCCTATAAAACACTACAGATTTCCCACCTCTTGGAAACAATCTTAACCCATGATGGATGGAGACAGTAGACAGCTATCTTGCCCCCTTAAGGACTATAACTCTAAGATACATGTTTTACTTTGGCTCCTAGAGTTTCCCAGTGGGAATAAATTTTAGTTACTCACTCTGGCAACTTGATAACAACCCTTTATTTGCTATCTTGGCTATCTTCCCTTTCCTATATCACTTCCCAGTCTTCCTAATTGGTTTTTCTTCCAAAAACAAAAAACATGCATTCAAATCCACGTCTAAGAGTCAGCTACCAGGGAACTAAGACATCAAGCCATTTCATTTCAACCAAGTTGTAATTCAAATTATATAAAATCCAAATTTTATGTGGACACACATAAAGTTTATGGGACATACATAAACTGAGATTAATACAAACTATTTCCCTAGGTCTACTAATAGATGACTCCATGCCAATGCTTTTTGTGTACTAATACCTGCATCTTTGTAATTCTGTGTTTATGAGTTCCATACCCAAAAGGATCTATCTAATCCTACTAGCACAACTGCTTATATGTCCTTATTATTCTGATATAATCTTTAAGATCAATACTTTCATGAATGTGAGCACATCTCTCTACTTCCTTCCACTCGGACCCCTAGCACTCTGCCTTTCCTTAGATACGTAATCTAGAGATAACCAATATCGTTTCCTTCACATACAAACTTTAATTTCAAGCCCTGTCATTTCCTTCCTCATAATCACTCTCATATCCACCCCTTTTTCCCACTTCAACTGCCAAAATTTTTGTCCGCCTTAATGAACAAATAAAATCCAATGACCTTATGATCTCAGGACTCTCCACCCCCTTCCTCCTGCAGGTCATCCTGTGGACCTACACTAGGTATGTTTATTCAAACACATCTGATCTTCAGTGGATCCCAATCACCCTATTCAGGAGCTTCATTTCACCCCATTTAAAGAACCAAGGCGTAGCTTTAACCTACAAGGTATAAAGGAGACCAGAGTCCTAGCTTTGAGAATGTAAGCAAGGTTTCTTAAATCTAAAAGGGGTTGAAACTGGAAGTTCACAGAAAAGGCTGTTTAATGTCCTAAGCCCAGAGCCAAAAAGAATGAATGAGTTTGGAAAACACAATCAATAATATCAAAAATTGGTAAGTTGGATTTTATCAAAACTCACTGCTCTGCAAAAGATATTTTTAAGAGGATAAAAAGGTCACAGAGTGAAAAAAAATATTTTCAAAACATATAATTAATGAACATGCGTTTTGTATAAAAATTATTTAAAGAACTCATAAAACTCAGTAACAAGAGTCTATTGCCAAAAGTTGAAAGCAACAAAAACACTCTTCAATAGGTGAAGGTACAAATAAAATGCAGTACTTCCACAAATAGAACAGTGTCCAGCAATAAGAATGAAGTATCAAGCCATACTCCCACATTTTTATTCCACAAGGCTTAAAAGGCTGCATACTCTATGGTTCCAACTTTATTACCTTCTGAAGAGAACTACAGAGACAACAAAATGATCAGTGCTTGCCAGAGGATTGGAGGAAGTAGAGGAGGCTTGAGTAGGTGAAGCACAGGGGAATTTTTAGGGCACTGAGACCATCCTGTATGATACTATAATGGTAGACATCTGATGCCACGCATTTGTCAACAACAATAGAACTTTACAACACAAAGAATGAACTTTTATGTATCCAAATTTTTTAAAAATCCAAGGATCCCAAAATGAAATGAGGACTATGACAATACAGCTATATCAAACAAGCTCACTGAGGAGGGTGGAAGAAAAGGTAGTGACAAGGACACGCAAAGACTGAGCAACATCAACCAACTAGGTGCATCTGATATGACAGAACGCTTCACTCTACAATAACAAATGCACATTCTTTTCAAATGCACATGAAACACACACCAAGAAAGACCGTATCTTGGGCCATCAAAACGAACATTAACAAATTTTAAAGTATTAAAATTTTACAAACTATATTATCTAGCAACATTGGACTGAAGCAAGAATTCACAGCTCTGCGCCTGTGGTTCAAGTGGCTAAGGCGCCAGCCACATACACCTAAGGTGGCGGGTTCGAATCCAGCCTGGACCCACCAAACAATAATGATGGCTGCAACGAAAAAAAATAGCCAGGCGTTGTGGCAGGCGCCCGTGGTCCCAGCTACTTGGGAGGCGGAGGCAGGAGACTCGCTTGAGCCCAGGAGTTGGAGGTTGCTATGAGCAGTGATGCCCTGTGAGTTGTGATGCCACAGCACTCCACCCAAGGGGATAGCTTGAGGCTCTGTCTCAAAAAAAAGAAAGAAAGAAGAATTCACTAAGAGACAAATCAATGAAACCAAAAGCTGGTTCTTAAAAAAATAGCAATAAAACTGATAAGATGGACAAAGGAAAAAAAATAGAGAAAGCACAAAATACCAAAATCACTAATGAAAGAGGGAAGGACATTACTATAGAACCTATGGACAATAAAAGACACAGTATGGAAATACTATGAACAATCCTATTCTATATGTATTTCAACAGAACAACTTTCAGGGGTGTCCAAACTTTTTTCTCTGCCATACACTGGAAGAAGAGTTGTCTTGGGCCACACATTAAAAACACAAACACTAGAGTGACAACACCTATGGCTCAAAGGAGTAGGGCACCAGCCCCACATGCCGGAGGTGGCAGGTTCAAACCCAGCCCCAGCCAAAAACTGCAAAAAAACACAAACACTAATGAAAACTGATGAGCACAAAAAGGTCTGTGCATAATTTTCACAATATCTGACACCACAGGCCTCAAATAATTTGCAGGCAGCCCGCAGGCTGTAGGTTGAACACCCCAATAGATAAAACTGACCAATTCCTCAAAAACTACAAATCATCAAAACTCCATGAGCCAAAATATTTTTTCCACAAGATGAAATAGATAACCAGAATAAAAAGAAACTGAATTTGTAGTTAAAAGAAATAATCTGGAAAAGAACTTCCAGGCCCAATGCTATCAAATCTCCTCCAGAAAACAAAAGACAAAGGAACCCTTCCCAGCTCATTTGAAGCCAGTGTTACCCAGATACCAAAATTCAACAGGAGATACAAAAAACAAATCTACCAACCAATGTTCATGAACAATGATGCAAAAGTCCTCGCCAAAATGTTAGCAAATCAAATCCATGAATGTGTTAAAACTTACTACAAAGCCAAAGTACAAAAATAGTGTAGTACTAGCATAAGGACAGCAGTATAAACCAAAAGGACAGACTCGGATTTCAGAAATAAATCCTCACACTATGGTCAATTGATTTTCAACAGTGGAGCCAATTCAATAGAGAAAGAATAGTCTTTTCAACAAATGGTGCTGGAATCTAATTGCAGCATATTCATACAAATTACAGTCTATACATACAAAGGAATATTATTCAGCCATAAAAAGGAAGAAAGTACGGATGCATGCTACAATGTGGAAACGCTATGCTAAATGAAAGAAGCCAGTCACAATGTTCACCAGATGTTATATTGGTATGATTCATCCTGCCTTACAGCTGTTCATTCATTCTGACTGACGTATAATTCTAAAAACCACATTTTAATCTACTCTCCTGCTTTTGGAATTCTAGGTTATCACTAGGTGTTTTTTTTTCTTCTGTTGCAAAGAGCCTTGCTACAGTGTTGCACCTGTCTCTTTCTGCACAAGGGTGAGAATCGCCAAACTATTTTTAAAGGGCACCAAAACCAGGTGCAGTGGTTCACATCATAGCATATCAGAAGGGCAAAGAGGGAGGACTGCTTGAGTTGAGGGCATGTTAGTAAGCTTGAGGTTGCAATGAGCTATGATCACACAACTGCTTCCTAGCCAGGGCCAACAGAGTAAGACCCCATCTCAAAAAAATTGTGGTAAGAAAATTTAACAAAAGATGGGAACAGGCAGTTCATGGAAGAACCAGCAGAACAGAAATAGAAAATACCTGTATATATAAAGTTGTATATAATAACACACAACTAAAGTACTGTATCTAAGGATTCACAGTTGTGTATAAAAACCATAAAGAAACCCAAGGAAGTAGTTAC
Source organism: Otolemur garnettii (assembly GCF_000181295.1). Taxonomy (NCBI): domain Eukaryota; kingdom Metazoa; phylum Chordata; class Mammalia; order Primates; family Galagidae; genus Otolemur; species Otolemur garnettii. The sequence goes on from NW_003852417.1 coordinate 16,662,738, forward strand.
CGTAAGAACCAGGACAGTGGTCGCTCTGAGAGAGAAGGAAGGGGCGTCTATGGCTGAGATGACTACATGAAAGGGCTTCAGGGAGAGATGGCAAAATTCTATTTCTTCACCTGGATGGTGATTACAGAGTATTTGCTGTATGATAATCCACTAAGCTATAATTTCTTTTAGTATCTGTTTTATTCTATAATACCAAGTTTGTAAGTTATAATTTAC
>NW_003852417.1:16663591-16668783 GCF_000181295.1 Otolemur garnettii
TTACAGAGTATTTGCTGTATGATAATCCACTAAGCTATAATTTCTTTTAGTATCTGTTTTATTCTATAATACCAAGTTTGTAAGTTATAATTTACTTATAACTTGTAAGTTATATAGCAGAAGTTTGTAAGTTATATAGCAGAAGTATCAAGAAGTATATGACAGCCCGAACCTGTCAGCCTTGGTATACACATGCTATACATGCATGCACTCATAAGCATATACTTCCATAGCTACAGATGGAAGCGGAAGCATGTGGCTGCAGAGCAATACCATAGTATTGCTCTCTGGCTATAGTTTATTTCTTAGGCTGTGTTCTAGATACAATATCATCAAATCTTTATGGTTTATATGTCTGTCCTATTTCTACATAAAATTTTATTTGAGTATAATAAAATTAAAAATAAAAATAAATAAATAATTTTATTTTATTCTCTACTAAATCTTTTCCTGAGTGATTTGGAGGAAAAAAAGCAGTTATCCATATTGTAGTTCAATATTTTATTATTGAAACAGAGTATACCAAACACCGTAAGTTCTATACTTTTTATCTAAATATATAAATTATACTATTATAATTTGGTATAGTAGTCACCCTATCAACTCTTCAACAAGGTCTATCAGTATCCCAACAATATCTGTTAACAAAGGATGCATTTAAGTTTGACATCAAAGTAAAAATACTAATTTTTGTATATTTTACTTCAGCCACTGTTATCAAATAGGAAGAATAAAAGTTTATGGCTTTTTGTCTTTTACTCCTTAAGTAAGAAAATACAAACGGTGCCTCTGAAACGTTCATCATTAAGCTTCGCAAAACTATAAGGCACTAGATTAACGGGAACCTAACTTTAACCACCACTAAAAAAGGTCACTTAGTTTGTGTTCATAATCTCAAGTGATATACTAACCTATGTAATATCATTGGCAAATACCTTAAAGCATAATATACTCAACTGTGTACATAAATCCACATTTCAAATAATATTGCTAATAATTCTAAGTGGTTTTTTAGTTACTGATTCCTCATCAATCTGATTAAATCATCATTGTTTTTATATTTTGCATTTAACTGACAACAAACTCATACTATCAACAGAATTACCCACTCTGTTTTTTACTCCTACGTACGTGCGTTTGCATAAATACTTCAGCTTTTGGTTGACGCTGAAACTTCAATCTGCAGTTTCCTTACAAGAATCTTTTTAAGCCATTAAAAAGATGGTTTAAAATGGCTTAAATAGGTAAAGTTAGCCTTAGCAAGGTTCAAGTCATTCAAATCAGATGACGTACTATGAAAGACCACTAAACCAGCGAAGTGAACTACAATATGTGCTAATACAATGTAAGCAAACAAGAAAGATAGATCACATTATCAACCCCTGCAGGTTATGGTGTCCCACTGTTCTCCCCGTTTCCCTAGCTTGTCATACCTGATATATGTCATCAGACACACAGGATGTCAATCTGTGGGCTAAATATTGGAGAAAACTAATTGCTTATTTTCATATTATACCCTGTCTAGAGGATGTTGCTCTCTAAAAACTTCAGGTGAGGAGACAGCACAAGCACTAGTCTTGAAGAGCAAGTCAGGATTAGGGATATTAGAAGGAGATGAGGAAACTGAGAGTCTCGGCAGACAGGTCACTTAGGCCTAAGGTGTCAAGGCTAGGCAAGCATGGAATGAGGCAATGACTTGACTCTATTTTTTTTTAATATCAGGTTAATATGAGGGTACAAACAATTAGGTTATAATGTTTGCATTTGTTAGGTAAAGTTCCTGTTGTAGTTGTGTCCCACACCCAGGAGGGAACACACCAATCCCCCTCTCTTTTCCCTCTACCTCTTTCCCCTCCCACATCCCCGTCCCCCTGAACTGAATTGAGTTTATCTGTTGTGTGGACGTGTATTAGTTTGTCTACTGGCTTCATACTAGTATTCAGTACACTGGATACCTGCTTTTCCTTTCTTGTACTACTTTACTAAAAAGAATGCTTCAGCTCCACCCAGGTTAATACAAAAGATGTAATGTCTCTTTTTTATGGCTGAATAGTATTCCATGATATACACATACCACAGTTTATTAACCCATTCCTAGGTCAATGGGCACATAGGTTGTTTACACATCCTGGCGATTGTAAATTGAGCTGCGATAAACAATCCAGTGCAAATGAATGACTTGACTTTAAAGCTCATTCTCTTCCCACTGTGCACATTGCTCCCTCCAGGACAAACATAAGGACTCAAGGAATAAGGAAAGAATACAGGTCCCCAAACTGCTGTGCTGGACCAGACCTTAAGTCACAGAGTTCACGGGGTGTGGAGGACAGTGCAACAAAGTCCGGAGCCTTGTTTGTCCTTAATGCCTATTCTATGAAGACAACGTGTTTCAGAATTGGACTAAGTCTATAGGGAGAAGTTATTTCTATAGTAAAGACTAAAGAAAGAGGTGTGTTTGGAAATATTTCCAGGACATCTCTGTACTGCACCTCAGTGTTAAACAGCCTTCATTTTCTTTGGATTTTTTGTTAGTTTCTTAACCTGGCTCTCAGCTACATCGAGGCAGCCAGGTGTCAAAACGTCTGGCGTCAAAGTTTCCGTCTCCCAGCAATGCCCCTGTCAGTTTTTCTCTGGATGTCCATTTAATTAAAAGTCAGTGATAGCTGAGATTGTCACTACTAAGTATTAGCTATAACGAACCAAACTTTATTGAAAGAGAACTAACTTCCTTATTTCAGCAACGTTCTCAAATATCTTTCCTCTACTGCTTTTGTCCTTCTCTTTAAGATTAAAAAAAAAAATGCCAGGGTAAATAAATGTTTCTAAAACTTTAGAGATTTGATTTTTACAAATCAAGAGGGTTCTCTAAGTTCCAGTAAAAATAAAATTTTTTTTCAGTAACTCTACTCCACAACAACAAAGAGCTCTGAGTCGCTAAATATAACCTCATAGGGCTGTGGTAAATAATAAATAAATCGTGTAAAGCATTTAGCACAATCTTTGACATCAAGTAAGAGCTCAATAAATGCTAGCTATTATTACTGATATTATTAGGTACTATTTGATTATAGTACACTCTTATAAAGCACTATTTTAATCTAGTAAAGTTCTGTTTAGTCCAAACCTGATTATTATAGCATTTCAGTCCTATTGTAACTTATATAATGCTCTAATTAATATAAAACATATTAAATAAAAGTATATAAAAAATTCAAGATCAAAACGTGTTTTCTTTAAAGGTTTTGTTATTGTTGATAAAAATGAATTAACAGGGGCGGCGCCTGTGGCTCAAATGAGTAGGACACCAGCCCCATATGCTGGAGGTGGCGGGTTCAAACCCAGCCCCGGCCAAAAACTGCAAAAAAAAAAAGAATTAACAGGTAACTCACACACTATCCATTTCTCTGTTACCTACAACTCAGAAAGATCCACCCTCCTCTTAACATATTAAACAAAAAAAGACAATAATTTCAACAAATTTCAAAAAAAGCCCTCAATAAATTCAGAATCAATAAAAATACTAACCGAGAACAGAAGAAAATTTCCTTAAATTCACTGAAGATACCTTCCCCAAATCATCAGTAAGCATCATCTCTAAAAGGGAAAGACTGAAAACACTCCCATTCAGATCAAAATGCCCATTATCATCTCTGCTTTCTGGTACTGGAGGGCCTTAGCAATACAACAACAAAGGAAAAGAAATAGGTCCTAGAAAGGAGAAGGAAGCCTGGTCAATTAAGTCTAGTCAAAGTAGCCCAGTAAGTATAAACTGATACACTCTCTCTGCTCCAAGTACACACTAAAGGATATAATATCTTTTTAAGTAATTTTTTTAAAACCTGCAAAAATCAAAGGCTCAAAAACAAGATAAACCTCCATTTGGTTCAGAAATAGAACAGATACACAAGATAGAGCAAGACTGAAGCCATGGGATTGCCTGTGAGTCCAGACTGGTGTATACATCCCACTGGGCAGTAATGACACCCAGCAAAGCAGGATGGAGCACGTGGCGACATCCAAGTCAGACTCACTGCATAAAGCCAGGGATGATGGTGGAGCTGAAAGGGAGCTGAAAAATACCACTGCCAATCTCTGCCTAAAACTACACTTTATATAATGCTCTGGGCTTAGAAAAGTGGGACGATACAAACACAGCCTCAGGATGAGGAACTGAATCAAGATACACACTCTGTGAGAGGATCTAAAATAGCCCAATTACCACAAAGGGCAAAGCCTCTGGCCCACCATTATTAGATCTGATTCCAGACTAGGGTCCGAGAGGTCAGCTGACACACCTGAAATACCACCACACAGAAAGGATGAACACAGAGATAAGAAAACAAAAGCAGCAGTACTCATACTCAAAATGAGCCTACAATTTGGAACTTCCAAACACACAAAGAAATATAATGCTGAGAAAGACAGCCAACAAAAGAAACAATTGAATATAAATACATTCCAGAAAAGTCTGACGACGATTTATTTTATAAGTATATTTAGGGTGCTAAGACATAAATTTTAAAAACTGTTGAAAATGCAAAATGGTACAGTCACTTTGGAAGACAGTTTAGCAGCTCCCTACAAAGCTAAACATATTCTTACCATATGATCCAGCAATTGCTCTCCTAAGTATTTTCCCAAGTGAGCGAAAAACTTGTATCTACACAAAAACCTGTGCACAAATGTTTATAGCGGCTTTATTCATAATTGTCAAAACTCAGAAGCAACAAACACATCCTTCTGTAGGTGAAAGAAGAAACAAACTGTGATATTCCCAGGCAATGGAATATTATTTAGCACTTAAAATAAAAGAGCTATCAAGCCACAAAAAGACATGAAGGAACCGTAAATGCACATTGCTAAGTGAAAGCAGCCAGTCTGAGAAGGCTATGTACTATAGGATTCCAATTATGTAACATTCTGGAAAAGGCAAAACTATAGGCAGCAAAATCATCAGTGGTTGCCAAGCTGAGGGTGAGGGGGTGGAAAACGAATAGGCGGAAACACAGAGAAGTTTCAGGGCAGCGAAATGACTCTATATGATACTGTAACGACACTCTGTGTAATGACATTAATGACACATGACATTATCTATTTACCAAAACCCACAGAACTGTACAATACAAAGAATAAACCCTAATATAAATTACAGGCCTTAGTTAATATTAACGTATCAATATTGGATCATCAAA
>NW_003852417.1:16669735-16674138 GCF_000181295.1 Otolemur garnettii
TGAAATAAGCCAGACGCAAAAGGACAAATACTATGTGATTCCTCTTATCTGAAGCGTTATCTAGAGAAGTCAAATTCAGAGACACAAAGAAGAATGGTGGTTGCCAGGTGCTGGGGATAGAGAAGGGGCAGTTAGTGTTTAAGGGGTACAAAGTTTCATTGGGGAGAAGATAAAAGTTCTGGAATGGACAGTGGTGATGGACATACAATGATCTGGATGTTCTTAATGCCACTGACCTTTACACTTTAAAATGGTTAAAATAGTAAACTTTATGCTATACACACTTTACCACAATAAGTTATGAAAAAAGTGCTAAAAAAATGATTATCTAAACTAGAAAATATATATATAATACACATACATGATTGATATATATATACACACACAGACACTTTATGTCATGAACTTTATGTCCACCCTGTGCGTATCTTCATTATACCATACATAGAATTAAATTCCACATAAAAAGCAAAACATTTAGAAGAAAACACAGAAACATATTATTCATGCCCCGAAGTAGAGAAAATTCTTAAACCAGACACACACACAAAACATAAGTCATGTAAGAAAAATTTTTCCTAAATATAACATCAAAATTTAAAATGTATATACAACCAAAGACTCTGGTAACAAAGGGAAAGGAAAGCCTCAGACTGACAGGATACATGTGCAACACATATATCCATCAAAGACTTAGTAGCATACAAAGTAACTCACTCCACTGTTCCTCAGTGAATGAAAGGCTACATAAACTGTGATTTAAGTCTACAACTGAATAGCTCAGCAGTTAAAAATAAATGGACCAGATCCACAAGTAGCAACATGGTTAAAGCTTCATCAATTATAAGTTAAAATGTACACTTCTTTGACCCAGCAATTCTATTTTTCATGCACTGTAGCAACCGCCAATAATGAGAGGAGGATTAAATAAACTACAATATAGTCCAATACATACCAAATAAGAGATTGTACAGTAGTTTAAAAGATTAAGGTAGATCCCTCTGTTCCAAAATGGAAAGATCTCAAAAACATTTGTTGGGGAAAAATCTGAATAACAGTATGATGTCATTAATGGGGAGAAACATTAATAATGTTCTGTATTCCTGTATTACCTATATGTATGACAACGCATAGAGACAGGTCTGGAAGGATCACAATAAACTGATAACCAGTTTTGTAGGGAAGGAAGTCTTTCAAGGGGGCTTTTATTCTGTCTGTACTGCCGGAATATTTTACAAGCAAGTGTGCATTCTGAGCCCCCTGCAAAGTTGCAGCACACAGCTACCACAGAAGCTGCCGTGCACTGGGCCTCCAATGGGAACACCACCTCCTAAGCCGGGCAGTACATGGCCTACACACTGGACGCCACAGCTCTGATGCCTGTGTAATTAGAAATAAGTGAAAGGAGATGGAATAGGAGACTAACTTCAAATCAGCATGAAGGAACTTTCTGGGAAAGCAAAAATTTCTGTATCTTGACTGGAACAGTAGTTGGTTACAAAGTATACAGTAGTCCCCCCTTACCCACTGTTTTGCTTTCATGGTTTCAGTTACCCACAGTCAACCATGATCCCAAAATATTAAATGGAAAATTCCAGAAATAAACAATTCTTAAGTTTTAAATTGCACATCCACCATTCTGGAAGATGTAGCAAAATCTCATGCAATCCCATTCCACACCTCCCAGCATTTAAATTGGCCCTTTGTCCATTAGATCCACACTGTATAAGCTACTTGCTATTACTCAGTAGCCATCTAGGTTATCAGATTGACTGGCATGACATCACAGCACTGGTGTTCAAGTAACCTTTATTTTATGTTTTCGGGGGTTTTGTTTGTTTGTTTTTGCAGTTTTTGGCTGGGGCTGGATTTGAACCCGCCACCTCCAGCATATGGGGCCAGCGCCCCACTCCTTGAATCACAGGCACCATCCTATTTATTTTGACAGAGTGGTCACCCTAGGTAGAGTGCAGTGGTTTCATAGCTCACAGCAACCTCAAACTGTTGGGCTCAAGTGATTATCTTGCCTCAGCCTCCCAAGTAGCTGGGACTATATGTGCCCGCCACAACACCCAGACATTTTTAGAGATGGGCTCTCGCTCTTGCTCAGCCTTGTCTCAAATTCGTGGGCTCAAGCAATCTACTCATCTCAGCCTCCCAGGGTGCTAGGATTATAGGTGTGAGCCACCACACCCAAAGTGCATATAGAATATATGTGTATATATTAGTGTATATATAGAATTCTGCATTAGCAGCAGTTTCAGCATCCACTGGGGATCCTGAAACACAAGGATAAGGAGGGGACTACTGTACACATTTTTCAAAACTCATCCAACCATGTATACACAGGAAATCTGTCCATTTTACCATATTGATATGTAAAGTACATATTGATATGCAAAGTACATATCAATAAAATTGATTTTAAAATAAATATAAATACCTAAATATCATTGAGAGAACCTGAAACGAGGTACCCCAAATTGCAGAACCTAGACACCCCAAAACAAGAACTAGCGGACACCTACAGGTTGCACCCTGCAGCCCTAAAACAAATGAGAAATTAATTTACTTTTTCAACCCTTCCTACACAATGCCAAATAGATTAAGATTACCTTATTTTTTGTATAAGGAAACTAAGGCTCTGAGAGATTAATATTAAAGACATAATATAAGGGCAGCGCCTATGGCTCAGTGAGTAGGGTGCCAGGCCCCATATACTGAGGGTGGCGGGTTTCAGCACGGCCCCAGCCAAACTGCAACAAAAAAATAGCCGGGCCTTGTGGCAGGCGCCTATAGTCCCAGCTACTTGGGAGGCTGAGGCAAGAGAATTACCTAAGCCCAAGAGCTGAAGGCTGCTGTGAGCTGCGACACTACAGTACTCTACTGAGGGCAAAAGAGTAAGACTGTCTCTTAAAGAAAGGACATAACATAAATGGTAAGTTGAAATTCTATTGGTTCTAATTTTCTAAGTAGAAGTTTGTCTCTGAGACATAGTGGCCACCCCAAAACTCTGCCAACATTACAATTGCACAACCCCCTTCAGAGGCAATTCCACTTAGGTATGATCAAAATCCTCAGAGAACTCATAAAAGGTCAAGTTTTAATTTGGCAGACAAAGTAACCCAACAGGCAGGGCAACCCAGGGAACTCAAACAGCAGCCTGGAGCTCAAGAGTTCAGAAACTCCACCAACACAGAGGACAAGGAGGATTCTAGCCCTTGCAGAAGAGCAGAGACACATTCTCTTACTGCAGATCTATGATACAAGAACAAGGACAAAAATGAAAAAGTGCATGCTCGACAAAAGTACTCTCCTTCTTCCTCAAGAGATAAAGCCAATGAGAGAAGGAACAAAAAAGGATGATCTCAACCAAGGACCAAAGTAGCAAGGGCCTGAGAACCAAAGTGCAAGAAAACATGTGAAAGTAATAGCATGGCCGCAAGAAATCACACTTCTCCACTTCAGCTATTGCTTTAACATGCCCAGAACTAAAAACCTGGGTTACCTCAGGCAGCACAAAAAGACTTAGAGCAACACTTGAGGAACATCCATAGCCCTACAGCGATTGATACTGCCTAGTGTGAAATGTACCAAAACCTTGCTTCTTTCAATCAGGCAACAGACATTAATGGCCCAACTGTTGTGAGCCAGGCAACATTCTGAGGATTTAGCAGTGACTAGTCATAGAGCTTAATTCTAGTTGGGAAGGAAGGAACCTTCCTTCCTCCTTCCAAATGTCCAATCCTCTCTCCTCCTTAAACTGCTGCATCGAAGAGCCTTCCAACTCTCCCAAATTTCTCCCACAAGCTTCTTTGACCTTCCTGCTTTGTCCCCCAAACCAAGCGATTTATGGCTCCAATTTCCCAATACTGGCAAAAGACAAAAGGGACCTACAGTGCACAGGGCACGGAACAGAAAATTCAACGCTTGTTTATGCGCATACCTTCGCAGCCAAACTATCAGCACCTCAACAGCAGATCGTGTCTGTGTTCCACACTATTTCGTGGCCCCAGTGCCGACTACGGTTCTCTACCCTTGGGAACAAATCAATACACGTTTGCTAAGAACGCTGGAAGGTCTTCCTAATCCCAAGGCCTGGCACAGGAATTTAACAGCGAGCATTCGTTAGCTGCATCCTCCAGTCTCTCAGGATATTTTCCTTCCACGATGACCTCGGTGGACAAGGTTCAACGTTAGGCGTCTCAGAAAACAGTGTTTGGGGGTGATCTGAAATAAATTCCCTTCCCTCTTTCAGGGCCTGCCTGCCTCACCTGCCCTCTGCCAGGACCTGCCTCTTTCGCCCCTTCAGCACCTAACGCAGAGCCTCCTCCCAGCGAGCGGGCTCCGGCAGCATCTGCTCTGCGCCTGCAACCCGGCTCGGCGCCCGCCCGGAGGTCCCG
>NW_003852417.1:16676361-16679107 GCF_000181295.1 Otolemur garnettii
AAAAAAAAAAAAAAGTTGGGCAAGCTGGTGCCTGGGGCTCAAAGGAGTAGGACACCGGCCCCATATGCGGGAAGTGATGGGTTCAAACCCAGCCCCGGCCAAAAAATGCAAAGAAAAAATACATAGTTGGGCGTTGTGGTGGGCATCTGTAGTCCCACTGATTCTGCAGGCTGAGGCAAGATGATCACTTGTGCCCAAGAGTTTGAGGTTGCTGTGAGCTGTGATGCCATGGTGGGCAACAAAGTTAGACTGTCTCAAAAAAAAAAAGGCATCACCTTTTCACACATGAATTGTGCAAGTATTTTGGCCTGTTGAAGAACTTTTCACTTGTAGCAGGGTCTTGGCTATGTTCCAAACATGTTAAGATACTCAGAATACATGTAAGAGACCTCTAGTTTATTTATTTACCATTATTGAGAACCCACTCTATTGGAGGCATTGAGGCAATGCACCTCAGGGCAGGGGTGCACTGATTCTGAAGAATCAATGCTTTGGAGAAAAGAAGTATAAATGCTGTGAAAAAAATATGTAAATATTGCTTAATATGTTTGCCCTGTTGACTAAAACCAAGGCAATTTCAATATGTGGGCTAGACTACTGTAAGCTATTCTGGGAATCACCTACTTGAAGTGAACTTGTATTGGCGTCGCTCCATCTCTGTTCTGTATTCATCAACTCCCACATCCTCGGAAAATTTTTCAAGCATGTATCAATCGTTCTCCCTCCCTCACTCCAAAGTTACAAACTTTTCTTACCTACTTGTTGTCTTCCTTCATCTATACCTGATCAAACTTTGCCTGACTTAAAGAAAAAGTAAGAAACCCTTCCTCTGTCCCTCTAAGCTTCTGCTTCAGCTACTGTTCCCTCTCTGTATTTTCTTGAGCGTATAGTCTCTGCTCATCTCTACTCATCTCATGCTCAAACCACAGGTACGTAGCTTCTGTCCCCAGCACATCATTGCATTGCTGTCAGCCATGAATGCCTTGTTTGATCCTAACTGCCAAAGGCCACATTTGAGTCCTGTATTACTAGAATGCTCAGTGGCCTCTGACAACACAGAGCACTTTTTACTCTTTTTGAAACTCCCTTAGCTTCATGAAATGAGCCCTCTCTTAACCACTCTGACCATACCTCAGTCTCCAGGATTCTGTCCTCAGATACCTCCCTGGGCCGTTTGAATCACTCCTTGTCTTCGTTTCCCATGTGTATCAGCAACTCCCAAGTTCATCATGTCTAGCTCAGACCACTCACCTGGGTTCCATTTTCACAAAAGCCTGCCAGACATCTCTACTGGGGTCCTAGAGACACCTCAGACTGTACGTGTGTGGACTTTTTATCCCTGCTGTCCACTCAATTGCCCCGTACAGAAAACTGGGAGCCATCCTTGATTCCTTTTTCCTCCCACCCCCTACTCCAACACCACTGAGTCCTGTTGATTCTATCTCAACACTAACTGTAGAATCTTCTCTTTCTTTACCACTCTCACCTGCACTAATGCAGCTTCCTTTTATGTGGTCTCCCTCCTTCCGTCTCATCACTTCCAATCCATCTTCCAAACTATAGGTTAGAGAAAACTTTCAAAAATTGACCACCCTGATGGTAAATGCACTTCCCTTAATCTAGCCCTGGCCTTTCTCTATCCACTCCATCTCCTGCTGCTTACCACACAACCCAGGTGAACTCCTGGAATGCTCCTCCTCCCCTTATCTCCAGACTTCTGCACTTGTTTCTCTCTTTTCTCCTAATGTCATTTGAATACAGAGAATGTCCAGCATACACATAGATGAAGTTCCACATATGTTGAAGCCATAATTCAAGAAACTTTCTGGAAATAAGAAAATGTAAACCTACATAATGGAAGAGTCAAAATACACTTTGGGAAATTGCCAGAGATTAAAACTATTCAACAAAAATAATAAGGCTGAGTGCAGTGGCTCACGCCTATAATCCTAACAGGCTAAGTTTGAGATGCCAGGGCAGGCGAATGCCCTGGCTCACAAGTTTGAGACCAGCCTGAGCCAAAGTGAGACCTTGTCTCTAAAAACAATAGCTGGGCATTGTGGTGAGCACCTGTAGTCCCAGCTACTCGGGAGGCTGAGGCAAGATACTCACTTGAGCCCCAGAGTTTGAGTTTGCTGTGAGTATGACACCATGGCACTCACCAAGGGTGGCAAAGTGAAACTCTGTCTCAAAATAGTAATAATAATCTTCAAAGCTTCCAGGCACAAAATTCAAATTATTTTAAAAGAGTAAGAACATGGGTGGCACCTGTGGCTCAGTGAGTAGGGCACCGGCCCCATATACATGGCGGGTTCAAACCTGGTCCCGGCCAAACTGCAACAAAAAATAGCCAGGCATTGTGGTGAGTACCTGTGGTCCTAGCTACTCCGGAGGCTTAGGCAGGAGAATCGCCTGGGCCCAGGAGTTGGAGGTTGCTGTGAGCGGAGCCGTGTGATGCCATGGCACTCTACCGAGGGGCGATAAAGTGAGACTCTGTCTCTACAAAAAAATAAATAGAAGGGTAAAAACCTATAATCCTAGCACTTTGGGACGCCAGGGAGGGAGGATTGCTTGAGCATAGGAGCTTGAGACAAGCCTAGGCAATGTAGTGAGACTCCCTCTCTAAAAAAAAAAAGTAAATAAAAGAATAGAGAAATTAGACTGCAGTACATTTAAAGATGGCTGCAAATTCTTTATTACTACTTTTGATCCAGGCTGACCTTACTGAAATCCTTGACCAATAGAA
>NW_003852417.1:16679127-16681592 GCF_000181295.1 Otolemur garnettii
ATGGCTGCAAATTCTTTATTACTACTTTTGATCCAGGCTGACCTTACTGAAATCCTTGACCAATAGAACATATGATGTCTTGGGATTTTTAAGACTAGGTCATGAGAAGTCTTGAAGCATGCACCTGGGTCTTTGGGAACACTTGCCCTTAAAGCCCTGAGCCACTATGTAAAATATCTAACTCCCTGTGGAAAGGTCCTCAGACTCCATGGAAAGGGACAGGACCTGTCTGATCCTTGCTGATGTAAGGTCATCGTGAACACTCCACATTAGCTGAACACCACTGAGTAACCTCAGCTAAAGCCATGTGGAACAGAAAAATCATCCAGCCAAGCCCCACCCAAATTCTTGACCCTAAAGGTTATGATCAAAAAAATGGTTCTTACATGAAGCCATTCTTTTTATAGGGTAGAAAGTTTATTATGGAGTCTGATAATCAATATAGTTGGCATCAGATTTCTCAAGCGCAACATACAAAGCAAAAGCAATAGCAATACAGCATTTTCAGTGTTTTGGAAACACAAGAAAAGAAGATGCAAACTAAAGATTTTATATTCATCCATCTATGCTTTTTTTCAGGCATCAAGGCTATTTAAAAAATTTACAAAATGTAAAAACTCCGAGAATACTATATATACGTATATATGCTCATATAAGTAAGTACAAGACCAAGAGGCCACAAAATTTTCTAATGTAACAGATAGTGAATGTGTTAGGTTTGGTGGCCTATCTATTCCACCCTACTATTGTAGCCCAAAGCAACCATAGATGATATGTAAATAAGTTGGTGTGGCTATGTTCCCATAAAATCAAATGCACAAAAACAGGCTTTAGTCCAAAATAAAGTTACTAAGGAAATACCTAACAAAAAGTCACAAGGCCAATAGATTTAAGAAAATAGTATAGAATGACCAAATGGAGCCCCTCCAGGGCTACCATAACAAAGTAGAGAGACTGGCATAGAGGCTTAAAGAACAGCAATCTGTTTCCTCATGGTTCTGGAAGCTGTAAGTCCAAGATCAAGGTGTTGGTGGGGCTGGTTGTTGGGGGCCTCTCTCTCTGGCCTGTAGAGTGCCCTCTTCTCCCCGTGTCTTCCCATGCATGTTCTTCCCTCTATTCTGTAATCTCTCCTAAGGATATCAGTCACTGGACTAGGACCTACCTCCAATTACCTCATTTTAACTTGATTACCTCTTTAAAACCCTATCTGCAAAGACAGTCACTTTATGAGGGACCAGGGATTAGGACTTCAACAACCTAAATGTAAAAATCTAAAACTGTAAAACTCTTAGAAGAAAACATAGGTGCACATCTTTATTATCTTGAATCTGGCAGAGTCTTCTTAGACAAAACACCAAAAACATAATTAACAAAAGAATAAATAAGTAAATTGAACTTTATCAAAATGTAAAGCTTTTATGCATGAAAGGACAGCATCAAGAAAGTAGAAAGACAGCCTACAAATGGGCAAATGTGTTTCCAAACAATGTACTATATAATAAGAGACTTATATCCGGAATATATAAGGAATAATTGCAACATGATTTTGAAACAAATAACCCAGTTAAAAAATGGGCACAGCATTCAATCAGCCATTTCTCCAAAGAACATATGCAGTTGGCCAATAAAAATACATAAGGGTGCTCAACTCGATTAACTATTAAAGATAGATAATCCAAACATAATGAAATAAGACTTCACCCCTACCAGATGGCTATAATTGAAACCACATATGATGAAAAGTATTGCTGAGGATGTGGAGAACCTGGAATGTTCATACATGGTTGGTGGGAATATAAAAGGGCACAACTGCTATATAAAACAATTTGGAAACTCCTTCAGAGGTTAAACATGGAATTATTATATGACCCAGCAATTCCAATTCTTTTTTTTTTTTTTTTGAGACAGATTCTCACCCTGTTGCCCTGGGTAGAGTGCTGTGGCATCATAGCTCACAGCAACCTCAAACTCTTGGCCTTAAGCAATCCTCTTGCCTCAGCCTCCTGAGTAGCTGGGACTAGAGGTGTGCACCACTTCTGGCTAGTTTTTCTGTTTTTCAGCCTCCTGAGTAGCCAGAACTAGAGGTGTGCATCACTTCTCCTGGCTAGTTTTTCTGTAGAAATAGGGTCTCATTCTTGCTCAGACTAGTCTTGAACTCCTGAGCTCAAGAAAGCCACATGCGGGCGGCACCTGTGGCTCCAGGAGTAGGGTACTGGCCACATATACCAGAGGTGGTGGGTTCAAACCTGGCCCTGCCCTCCCTCTCTGGGAAGCCAGGGAGGGAGGATTGCTTGAGCATAGGAGCTTGAGACAAGCCTAGGCAATGTAGTGAGACTCCCTCTCTAAAAAAAAAAGTAAATAAAAGAATAAAGAAATTAGACTGCAGTACATTTAAAGATGGCTGCAAATTCTTTATTACTACTTTTGATCCAGGCTGACCTTACTGAAATCCTTGACCAATAGAA
>NW_003852417.1:16681612-16683376 GCF_000181295.1 Otolemur garnettii
AGAGTGCTATGATTACAGGCATGAGCCAGTGTACTGGGCCCTACTTCTAGTTATATTATATATCTAAGAGAATTAAAAACATACACCAACACTAAAAGCAATACACAAATGTTCACAGCAGCCTTATTCATCGTAGCCAAAAAGTTAAAACAACTCAAAACTGCATCAGCTGATGAATGAATAAACAAAATGTAAATCCAGACATGCAATGAAATATTACTGGGCAGTAAAAAGATTGGAGGACTGATCCATGCTACAATACGGATGAACCTTGAAAACATCATGCTAAGTGAAAGAAGCCAGTCACAGAAGACCACATATACATAAATAGGAAATGTCCAGAACAGGCAAATCTATAGAGACAGAAAGTAGATTAGTGGATACCAGGGGCAGGCGGGGTTGGAAGGAATGGAGAGTGACTGCAAGGGGAATGGGGTTACTTTGGGAGATGTTGAAAATCTTCTAAAGTTGATTGTGGTGATGATTGCAAATTCTGAATATAGTAAAAACCATTGAATTATACAGTGTAAAAGGGTGAATTATAAAGCATGTGAGGCCGAGTGCAGTGGCTTACACCTATAATCCTAGCTCTTTGGGAGGCCAACGTGGGAGGATCACTTGAGGGCAGGAGTTCAAGCCGCAGTGAGCTTCTGGGCTCCAGCCTGGACAACAGATTAAGACACAATCACTAAAAAAACGAAAAAAAGAGTTTTCAGTCTGACAATTCCAAATGATGGACAGGAGGTTAATCATTTGGGAACTCTTCTACAGGTATGCTGAGAGTATAAATTGATACAACCATTTTGGCAATACCTGATGAAGTTGTAATTCTGCATACCTTATATCCAGCAATTTCGCCCCAAAGAGACTCTTGACACATGCACCAAGAGGCATGTACAAGCACTGCCCTACTCTTAGTACAATGGCAAAGTATTAAAAACAATCCAGATGGCCAGCAGAAGAATAAATAGATGTGTAAATCTCTATAGCAAAAATATTAAACAGCAGCAAAAGTAAAACTATATTTGCATAACAATGTGGATAAATTGAATGAACTTTTCTTAGTATAAACAAGCAAAAGAAATATGACTAGTTATAGTGTGGAACTTTTACAGAAAAATTATCTTATACTCTTGCTCAGACTGGAGTGCAGTGGCACCATCACAGTTCTCTAAAACCTCAAACTCCTGGGCTCAAGTTATCCTCCTGCTTCAGCCTCCTGAGTAGTTGGAACTATAAGAGCAGGCCACCACATCTAACTATTTTTTCTTATTTTTATAGCTACAGGATCTCACTTTGTTGCCCAGACTGGTCTCAAGTGATCCTCCCAACTAGGCTTCCCAAAGTGCTGGGATTGCAGACATGAATTACTATGTACAGCCTGATATACCATTTCTATAAAGTTCGCAAGTAAACCCAAATGATTGTTTAAATTACTTTATAAAGCCAGGGAATAATACACTCAACTTCAAGGAAATTGTTACCCCATGGGAGGAAGTTATAGACCTAAGGGGTGCACTTAGGTAAGTGACAATTATTGCCATTGTTCAAAATGGTTTTTTTCTTATAGGTGTGTGTGTAAAATGTTACATATGTTCTTTTGTGTGTCAAATATATTTTTTAAAAGATAAAAGGAAAGAGCGTGCGTTTGTGTGTGTGTTGTGCTCCCTGAATAAATGAATGGGTGGTAGGGTTAAGAACTATTTTAATTTTCTATTTAACTTTCTATTTAAGACAACATTTTCTTTTTTTTTTTTTTTTTTT
>NW_003852417.1:16683997-16695666 GCF_000181295.1 Otolemur garnettii
TTTTTTAAAATCTGTGCTGGATCTGTTCTATTTTCATTCCCTAGCCTGAACAGCCAAGTCTTAATTACCACAGTGATAAATGGACTCGGGGAGGAAGTGCATAGCAGACTCTCCAAGGTCATGTGTGACTCCAGGTTTGGCTGAGAAGAAGGGAGGAAAGCTGCAGAAGGGTGTTACAGAGCCCAGGGGAGGGCAGACACCTGCCAGCCAAATGTCAGTGTGGAAAAGTGGGGAAGGTAACGACAGCTCAAGGAAAACAACCAAATGAACTTGAACTCCATTCTTTGAAGTCAGAAATCTACCATCCAGCCTTCCCTGGCTTCCACCTTCTCCCCCCACTCCCCACCAAAAAAGCCAATTACATGCAGATGAGAATACTAAAAACAAAACATCACAATCCCATGCTTGTATTGAATTACAGTAAACTGACACCATCACGTGTGACATTCTGTTTGTCTGCCGCATACAGATGATATAACAGGACTAGCAAGGGTCAAACAGAGAGGAATCAAAATGATTTAGCAGCCATAGTCCTTTACCTGATGGCAAGCAAAAACTGAATTCTGCCTTTCAGAGGAAGACAAGAGCTCAGACGTGCCATGCCAAAGGTGTGCATAGTCTGAACATGGATATGGTCACCAAATCATAGAATACCAGCAGAACAGGTGGTTGAAAGATGTGGAAGAAATATTTTGCAAGGTGGACAACAAAGGGGAAATCCTTATCCCCAGGGTTGAATCACTGGCTCTCTGTTTTGCCCAAATGTGGCACGAAGGTGACGAGGAAGACTAACTGGCAGTCTTCTGGATAGTCTTGGTATGGCCAGGAAGAGAAGCATCCCCGGACAATGGTATTGTTCCTTGCTCTCCATACAGCCCGTGCATTCTGAGACTTTCTAAGATTCGTGTTTTTCAACAAAACTGTCCTTGGGTGTCAAGCTGAAAGATGCACTGGATTGCACGTACAGTGAAACTTCTCCCACTGTATTTTCTGTGATTATGATCTTAGGTTCTGTGATTATGATCTTAGGAGTATCTACCATTCGGCCACACTGTGCAAAGTTCACAAGGCCAAAGGCTGTATTCCACCCCAAATGATCCCCAAGAATTATGCCACAAAGAAACCCAGAAGCCAAGAAGCCAAGGATGAGTATCTCGCAAGTTTTGCGAGTATACCAAAGGCTATTTATTTATCAACAAAGCCTATATTGACAAAACTTTCTTAACTGGACCAAGATTATTTCCAGCTGTCCTCAGTCTGGCTGTAGACCAGTCACCCAGTGTGCTTTTGGAAAAATACCTACATCTGGGCCCCACACTTCATCTAGATAAACTAAATTTTTTTGAAGTGATATAATGTGAGTGGAGAACCACCGAGCTTCTCCATTTGTTAAAGTTAATTATTGGAGGAGGTTCTGGGTGGAGGAAGAGTGCAAAGGGCACTGGGGAGCAAGCTGGGGTAGAAACAAAGAGGACGGTGTGCCAGGGACCAAGCATACCAGCTGTCCAGGCTTCCCCCGCCAGCTGACGCATGGGGGTAGGGAGGCTCAGCTGCTCTAGATCCAGGATATTACCAGACAGCCTGGGATAGCCTTAGAATATAGGTTTCCAAGGTCCCTGTTACGGTGTGAGGAAGGAAAAAGGTGAGAATATGCATGCCCCTTCCTCTTCTAGGCCCCACTTCTGTGCCACCTCTCTAGAGCTAGACCAGTGGGTCTCAACCTTCCTAATGCCACGACCCTTTAATACAGTTCCTCATGTTGTGGTGACCCCAAACCATAAAATTATTTTCATTGCTACTTCATAACTGTAATTATGCTACTGTTATGAATCATAATGTAAATATCTGATATGCGGGATGGTCTTAGGCAACCCCTGTGAAAGGGTCGTTCGACCCCCAAAGGGGTTGCGACCCACAGGTTGAGAACCACTGAGCTAGATGGAACAGGCTCCAGGGAAGAAAATGCTTCCTACTCGCGGCCGCAGAGCTGCTCCACCTCTTTCTTGTTTTGCCTTCTTTGCTTCTCGATGTTTACTAATGTCCAGGCATTGGGTTAGGCTTTTCCACTCTGCACCTCAGCACATTTGTGTTCCTGTCTCAGAATTTCAGACTTCAGTCTTTACACAATTCAGCCCCCCTTGCTGGTTCCTTATAACTAATTCTTTTTTCTTTTTTTTTTTTGAAACAAATTCTCACTCATTTGCCCCAAGCTAGAGTGCCTTGGCATCAGCCTCACTCACAGCAACCTCAAACTCCTGGGTTCAAGTGATCCTCTGCCTCAGCCTCCTGAGTAGCTGGCACTACATGCTCCTACCATAATGCCTAGCTCGTTTTTCTATCTTTAGTAGAGATGGGGTCTCACTCTTGCTTACGCCTCAGCTCAAGGGCTCCTTCTGCCTTGGTCTTCCAGAGTGCTAGGATTACAGGTGTGAGCTACCTTGCCCGGCCTAAAACTAATTCTTTTCGGGCCTGGATCTCCTTTTTGGTGAGCTCTTCATGAGGCCAGCTCCTAGGAAAAGGACGTGTCTACCCAGGGGCCTC
The DNA here is from genome assembly GCF_000181295.1 of Otolemur garnettii. Lineage (NCBI taxonomy): Eukaryota > Metazoa > Chordata > Mammalia > Primates > Galagidae > Otolemur > Otolemur garnettii. Next base: position 16,686,539 of record NW_003852417.1, read on the forward strand.
TATGTCTTCATTCCATGTCATATTAAAGGTGCTTCCAAGTGGGTTAGAACCACTATCTAGAAAAGTTCCTCTTTTTTCCTCCCATTAAGGTACTTCCATCTCTTGCAATGATGCAGAAGCAAAGAGCCCAAATTACAAAAAGGAAAAAGACACCAGTTACCATCCAGATTGGTTGGAACTAGGGGCAGAGGCACCATGGCTACCTCAAACCCCCATGGCACAGAGAAACCCAAGTCTCACATGCCCTGCTGATGACTTTGACCCTGCCACACAGCATCCTGAGCTCCCCTGGGGACAGCCATCCCATCTCCTTTATATCTCACTTATACAATACTAGCTCTTTGGTTGCTTAAAATGCAAAACCATTTCTCTATAGAGTGAAGAAATATCTAGAAACACACTTCATCCAGGAAGGCAATGTCAGTGCCCAGATGTCCCACTAGATCCAGTTCCATGCAGTTTGCTGTGGCTTTTACAGACATATCTATCACCTTCCTTCCCTAGCCCACCTCATCCATTTTTATTTTCTATCTCTATGGTCTGGTTACTCTCTTCTACACACCAAGTGTTCATTTCCTCCCTCTTCCATTCGGCTTCATACCTTCATGGACACCGTTTCTGCCTAGATCATCCTCTATTGCCTCCATCATTATCTGTCCATAACTTATCTCAAGATACAACTCAAACTTCACCTTCTCCAAGAAGACTTCATTGTGCATTCCTTTTTTTTTTTCTTTTTTTTGAGATAGAGTCCCACTCTGTTGCCCTGGCTTGAGTGCCCTGGTGTCATAGCTCACAGCTACCTCAAACTCTTGGTTCAAGCAACCCTCTTGCCTCAACCTCCTGAGCAGCTAGGGTGACAGGCACCTGCCATAACCCCCAGCTAGTTTTCCTATTTTTAGTAGAGACAGGTCTCGCTCTAGCTCAGACTGACCTCCAATTACTGAGACTCGGAACTCCTGAGCTCAAGCAATCCTCCCTCTTCAGCCTCCCAGAGTTCAAGGATTACCTTGAGCCCTGGCACCCGGCCACTGTGCATTCTTAGTCAGCCACTCTCCTCTGATCACTTCCTGCTCCTTTGCAGTTAGCTCCAGTTAGGGGCGTCCTGACTTCTGCATTTGTTGGCATGTTGCTTAGTAATCACTTTGAAGTTGTTTCAGATGTGCCCATTCTGTTTCCTCAACTAGATCTCAAGTTCCTCAAAACCTGGGCTCGTGGTCAGACCATGTAAGTAAAAGCTGTGGTTGCAAGTGATGAGCGGCAGGTTTGAGTGATGGGTCAGGCCTCACAGGAACTGCACCTGGCTGCGGTGCAGGCATTAGGTGTGATTGTGATGAACAAGCACTTTTTCTAAGTGCAGAAAAACCCAGCTGAAACCACATTTCCACCAGCTGACATCCCCTCACGACTTTTCAGAAACCTGAGGAGATTGAGAACCTACTAAGTATGTGTGTCCTTGGTAAGAAACACCAAGGAGGAACCTTTGCAAACCCTACAAGTGACGATGCCTTGCATCGTGTTGCCAGGACTCTTTCCCCAGAAGTGAAATGTAATGAACACCTACTGTGTACTGAGCTATGAAATAGAAGATGGGCCAGAACATAGACCTGTCAATCTCTGCTTAAAGAAGTTTAAAGATGGTGGAGAGAAGGGAACACTTATATTGTTGGTGGGACTGCAAACTAATACAACCTTTTTGGAAGGAAGTATGGAAAATCCTCAAGGAACTCAAATTAGACTCAAATTTGACTCTGCAATCCCACTACTAGGCATCTACCCAGATGAAAAAAAAATCATTTTATCATAAGGACATTTGCACTAGATTGTTTATCGCAGCTCAATTTACAATCCCCAAAATGTGGAAACAAATGCCCACCAAATAAACAAGCTGTGGTATAGGTATACCATGGAATACTATTCACCCACTTAAAAAGATGGAGACTTTACACCTTTTGTATTAACCTGGATGGAGGGGAACACATTCTTCTTAGTAAAGTATCACAAAAATAGAGAAGCAAGAATCCTATGTACTCAATACTAATATGAAGACAGTAGATGATCTAATACACGCATACATGAGAGAAAAACTCAAACCAATCCAAGGTAGGGGATGGAGGAACAAGGGAGTGAGGAGAAGAGGGGAGAATGGGTGTGCTCCCACTTAATGGGTACGATGTTAAGGTATATGGCACACCTCTTGGGGGCAGGCCACAATTATAAGAGGGGCTCTACCTAGCAAATGCAAACATTGCAACCTAATCCTTTATATCCTCAAATTAACCTGAACCAATTAAAAAAAATGTTTAAAGATGGCTTGTGAGTTATACAGAGCTGATCATTGTCATATTAAGTGCATTCTAGGAGAGGTTCAAAGTGTCAGGGAGCCCAAAGGAAGAAAAGACTGATTTAGACCAGCGCCCTGGTGTGGCAGACTGTCACAGCGTGGGACCCCAGTGAACGATGCCTCATGGTACTTGTGCTCTTATGTGTTCCTCTCCCACTTAAAGCCATGCACAGGTGACACAAAGGGTTGATAAATACTCGCACATCAGACTTGCTCGGTTGGCACATTGCCCTGTGATGTCGTGAGGAAGCCAGTCTAGCCTCATGGACTATGAAAGGTCCCAGGCACGGGAATGAGGCCCTCTTGGGCATTCCAGTCCAAATGACTCTGTCACTAAGTGCAGCCACATGAGTGGGTCCAGCAGAGGAGGCTCCCAGCTGATCTATAAAATTGAGACAAATAATAAATTCACGTTGCTTTAAGACTGGGGTGATTTGTTATGCAGCAATAGATTACATACAGAAATCGGTACCCAGAAGAAGATAGTGCTTGAACAAAACAAAACGTAGTACTGGCTTTGGACTGCATGGCACATAGTATCTGGAAAGGAGATTGTTAGTGCAGCCAGGAAGACTCAGGAGGAAACTGCTACTGGAAGTTGGAGAGATAGTGACTTTCGTGTGATAGCAGTGAGCAATGAGAACAATTGTACTAGAGAAAGTCTGCAAAACTGTCACTCGCAGGAATTTAGATGGTAGAAAACAAACCTAGTGAACTTGTGAGTCCCGCTAAGGGAATTTCCAAGCAAGTGTTAAAAGTGTAAATTGTCTTTTTTTAGCGGCTTTGGCCATAAGGTAAAGGAAGGAGGACGTGTTTAGTGTGCAAGCAGAATTTAGAAGAAACACAGAGGGTCTGGGATATGCTAGGTTGCAAAATAAAATGCCATATGTTCAGTCTCCATCTCACTGAAGAGTCTCACTGTCAGACATGGCTTCAGGATAAGAATCAAATGAAGTGTGAGGCTGCAAGACTCAGGAAGACCTAAAGAGACAAGATGGTGCCTAGTAACCGGGGAAAAGGGGGCTTCTAAGACTCCTAAAGGTATTGCCCCACAGCTCGGGGACATGCTGCACAAAGCAGAGGGAGGACTCTCTAAAATAAACGGGGGAGGGGGGAGGCTTGAGTTTTATCAAGTACACTACTGTCTGGTACAGAAAAAGTATGCAAAGTTTTAAGGGACTTGCAGGACAGAGACAGTTCAAAGTGCAAAAAGGCTTCTGGGCCCCAATTTTTCTAAGGGCAGGCTAAGAAAATGCTCTGCTACAGACCCAGCCAATTCTTATTCACAAGGAAATACTGCTCAGAAAGTAGAGCTAAAAGCCCAAAAAGCAAAGCTAAAGGCCAAATAAAACAAGGGATTAAAGAATCATTCCAGGAAGCTAGCAGGGCTCTCATGCACAAACATTCTTTACCTCCAAAGTAGAGGCCTTGGCAACACCAGCCCTGCTTATTTCAGATTTGCAGAATTGCCATTACCTCCCATTCCTCCCCATTTTGAATGTTGAGTATTTACTGTGGTTGTCCCATCTGTATCCACCATTGTATGTTGAGTGTATAAGAAGAGGAGATAAGTTATCTTTTGTAGAGATGGGGCGTCACTATGTTGCTTAGGTGGGTTTCCAACTCCTGGCCTCCAGCCTCAGCCTCCCAAAGTACTGGGTTTACAATCTGGAGCCACGTTCCCAGAAATTTATCTTTTTAGTTCACCAGTCCCTAGATGAAGAGAAGCCATGTGAGGAACTGCATCTGAGAGCCACAGCCACATCTGGACCTGCTGCAGATCATGAGCCTGGGGCCATGATTAGATGAGATTTCAAGGGACCTGGAAGGTATAAGTATATTTAGCATGTGAGACAGATGCCAACCTTTTACAATCTAGGGAGAACTGTAGAAAATGTTTAGAATAACAGTTCCATGAATTGTGTATATCACGCTCCCATGGATCTGACCTTGACCCTGTGATTTGCTTTTGGCCAGTGGGACAGTGGCACACATCACACAACCAGAGGCTTGGTGAGCACTTGCATTTTGGGCCTTGCTCTTTTGGAGCATTGCTCTGGGAATGCTATGGAAGGAAGCCAGCCTGGCCTAGGAGAGTCAGGGAAAGGAGGAGGAGAGGCCACATTAAGAGAACCAAGATACTCCAGGTATCAGCCAGAAACAACAGCCAGATAGGTATCTTGGACAATCAGCCCAGTTTCCCCTGTGCTGAATGAGTGTTTTCAGACAGAGGAACCACCCAACCAATTCATAGAATCATAGGAAATTATGAATCACTGTTAGCTATGTAAAAAGTTTCAGGATGGTTTTGTTAGACAGCAATAGGTAACCGATACACGGGAAGATTGAAAAAGACTTCTTAGAGGAGCTAGTCCTTGAAGACCAGAGAGTTAGTGCATGGAGAGTCAGGGGAAGGGCACTCTTGGCATTGCCAGAGAAGGTGGGAGTGTAGGCAAAGGCATGGGGTGTGGACAGCACTGTGGCCACCACCCATGCCACAGTCAAAAGAAGCTACTCCAGGGAGGAATAAAGATGCCCCGCTTTAGAGGGGAATTCCATTAGGTTTTTTATTACTTTACAGCAGACTTGGCTTAACTGTGGGATCTTACAGATCCAAAGTGTTTCTGCCTCTACTGCCCAAACCTAGCCCATGGAAGAGACTCTGAGGATAGTGTTGGCTAAGGGACAGACATGTGGTGTCATTTCCTAGTCATGCATATGACAGAAAATAGACACCAAAACTGCACCTGCTAGGCACAGGACAAAGAGCAGAGGACTCCAGGCCAGAGATTTATATTTACTATATATGTGCTATGGTTTTCATTTCATTTGTAAAATGAGCAGATGTCCTCCAACTCTGAAGGTCTAAGGTCCTAGGAAGAGATTTTAATGCATAATTAAAAGGAAAGTGACTTCCACATAATAAGGAACTGCATAGTTGCTGAATCTGAGTAGGTATTAGCAGTAAAATGGACTGCAAGAGCACTGAAATGCTATTACCTAGAAATTGCTTTTGGAAAGCAATGTGACGGTAAGAATCTAGAGTCATAAAAATATTCATCCTGTGACTCTGTAATCCCATTCTTAGGGATTTTCCCTCAGGAAATAATTAAACATAAAAGTAACACACATCACCTCTAAGGTAAAAAATCAGAAATAATCTAAATGTCTAACAAAAATGGTAAATCAATCGTGGCATGTGCGATATTACAAAACCATTACAAGGATTATTATGAAAGCTGTAGAGTCATGATTTCATAATTAATGAAAAAAGTCAAATATTCTACTGAACTCTTCCTAGAATTGTGTGAAAACAGACAATGCATGTGGGCGAAGGCCGGCAGGAAACTGGCAAATATGAAAATAGTTGTATAAAAGAGCTGAGTTCATAGTGAAGGTTTTTTCCCCACATTATTTTCCTCGAGGCTTTTCTTAATAGACTGCCCTTATACCAAGTTTTTACATTTTATTTTAGACCAGTGAAGTGTGGTAGTGAGAAGGGGAGAGAGAGTAGGAGGAGGAGTTTGGTCTGCCACGGACTGTGCAGTCACTGGAAAGGACTCACTCGTTGCCTCCGGACCAGCCTATAAGAAGGTTGTCACTCTAGTGACTACCTGGGAGTTCCTGCAAGAGAACAGGAAAGGTCACCTTCCCAGGTGTGGGGGAGGGCTGGAGCCTAACACAGGTGTGACCCTGTCCTGGTAGCATCTAAGTAACACAAGAGGGACCAGGGACCAAGAGGAACTGACCAGGAGCCTCTATGGTGAGTGTGGGGACAGAAAGAGAGCCAGGAACACCCCACTTCTGTCCAAAATGGTTCCACGGGAGGTGCCTGTGGCTCAAAGGAGTAAGGCGCCGGCCCCATATGCCAGAGGTGGCAGGTTCAAACCCAACCCTGGCAAAAACAAACAAACAAACAAACAAACAAAGAAAAAACAAAATGGTTCCATGGGAGATCTGAAAATAAGGCACCTATGTTGCCAAGATGTAACTTGACCAAGGCAGGGTTTTTGCTGGAAGCCAGAGAGAGGCTCTGGGAAAAAGAGATGTCACTTCATGCCCTCAGCTGAGTGAAGATCATCTTCTCTGTTCAAACCAGCCAGGATTGTAGAGCTTTGTATGAGACACTGGAGAGGATAGAAGATGAGTAAGACAGGGTGGTGACTGCAAGGAGCTTGCAATTTGGGGGGCAGGGGGTGCAGCATGGAGGTGATCAGCAGGGGAGGGACAGAGAGATTATGCTACAAGGCAGGACACTGAAGGTAGGAAGTCAGTGCTACCAAGGTCGGGAAGAGAAAGTGATCACGCCCATTGGGTCTCAAAGGGGTGGTTTTGTCAGACAGAGAATGTGCCTAGGGAAGGCCTGTCTGGCTGAGTAGCCAGTGGAAGCCAAAAACCAAAGGTGAGAGAACCTGTGTGCCCTCTGGCAGGGCGGAGTGACCTAGTTGAGCCAGGCCAGAGTGCAGAGTGATGGCAGTAAGAGATGCACTAGGGAAGGGATATTGGAACTGGGAAGGGGACGCAGCCTGAATGGTCTGCCAGGCTGTGCTTTGGAATAACGCACAGTGACAGGAGCATGGTGGAAATACATTCAGAGTAGGGAAGACATGAAGCCAGGAAGTGAGGCAAGAGGGAAGCAATGAGAGCTTGATCTGATCGGCTCAGGAAAAGACCATGTGAGAAATAACATGGGGCAGGACTGGTAGGATTTAGTGACTGGCTTGTCCAGGGCTTAAAGTCTGGGAGACAGAGCCCTCCTGACACTGGTGATGGGACAGGAAACCCAGGAGGAAGCAGCACAGGATGCAGCATGGTAAATGCAAGTGGCCACATCCAACAAGGACCTGAAATTTGGTGTGAGTGTGTAGAGCAGCTGGTTAGATTTGGGAGTTCACCCCGGAATGGCTGTAGCTGCAGAGGTAGTCTGAGAAGTGGGCAGGAGCCAGAGGCTTAGAGAAAGGTGTTCTGGTGTCAAGAGGAGAAACAGATGATGGAGCAAATGGTGGACATGTGAGGTGGTCAGAGGACATGTGCCAGGAAGGCTTGAATGGAGAGAGTGGGCTGAGCTGAGGCTGAGCAGGGGCCATATCTGAGGGAGGCAGCAGAGCAGGGAGGGGTCTTCAAAGGAGTAGTTTCTTAGCACTCTGAGAGGCCGAGGCCAGTGGATTGCTTGAGCTCAGGACTTCAAGACCAGCCTGAGCAAAAGCGAGACCCCATCTCTACAAAAAATAGAAAAACTAGCAGGGTATTGTGGTGGGCACCTGTTGTCCCAGCTACATAGGAGGCTAAAGCAAGAGGATTGCTTGAACCCAAGAGTTTGCAGTTGCTGTGAGCTATGACACCACAGCACTGTACCCAGGTGACAGAGATTCTGTCTCAAAAAAAAGTGGAATTGCTGGTGAGGCAAAAGCCAGACCACAAGGATTAGAGTGCACAGTCACAAAGTGAAGACACACGTTGATGACTTTCCCATTAACTTTGCTGTTAAGGGGAAGAGGGTTGGGATGGCAACCCAAATGAATTAACTAAGATCAAGGGAAAGTGCTTTTTAAGATTACATCTCTGAGCATGTTTGCAGGCAAGATGTTGGTGGATAAAAGGACAAATTGAGCATTAGTGCATGCAGAGATGGGACTGGGGCACTGACGAGTTGACCTTGTCTGGAGACGGACATTTTAGCCTCTAAGGAGATGCCATTTAAAAAATGGTTTTAGGCTGGGCATAGTGGCTCATGCCTGTAATCCCAGCACTTAGGAGGCTGAGGCAGGTGGATTGCCTGAACTCATTGGTTCAAGACCAGCCTGAGCGAGACCCTGTCTCTAAAAAAATAGCCAGGTGTTGTGGCAGGCACCTATAGTCCCAGCTACTTGGGAGGCTGAAGCAAGAGAACTGCTTGTGCCCAGGAGTTTGAGGTTGCTGTGAGCTATGATGCTACAGCACTCCATCAAGGGCGACAAAGTAAGATTCTGTCTCCAAAAAAAAAAAAAAATTTTTTTTTAAACAACAGAAACTTGCTTTTAGGCAAACCTTATCCAGGACCCCAATATATATAAATCATTGATGCTGGGTTGAAGTAGGGAACGGAGAGGGTCATGGAAGGCCCCTGTCACCCTGAAGCTTCACCTCCAAGAAAAACTAAAAGTGTGGATGGAGACAAGATGGATAAGAACATGATGAAGTTAGGGAAGTAAAAAGGGACAGATTTTACCATGGGTGCGATGGGGAAGCTGAAAAACCGAGAGATTAAAGACAGCAACAAGAATGTGGAAGCGTCACAGTGGAAAATGAGCTACTGATTCAACTTGAGCTGGAAAAAGTGGGATCTCCAAGCAACACAGAGGTCCCTGCTGAGTGAGAGACTAACTCCACGGTGGCGCCAGCTGGTGGCTGCTTCTCTGCCGCAAGGCTGGCAGCTTCAAACAGAAGCAGCATATGATGGTGATTATCCAGGTTGGGGACTGACACAGCACGTCTAAGGAAAGGATGGGACTTGAGGGTTCTCAGGAGCTTTCAAGGACATGCTAGAGAGAGCCGGCCTCTTCCAGGGTGCCCTAAGTGCTAAGCCAGATGAGAGGGTTTCCCTTGTCCCGAGGATGTCCTCCCTGAGCTGGTACTGGTGAGCAGACAAGCTGCTTCAAAAGACAGCACTAACAACTTTGAACTGAGATTTTCAGTCTGACATATTTCTCTAATTTGTTAAAATTGTGTTAAAATGTATATAACACAAAATTTTAACCATTTTTATGTGCACAGTTCAATGAGGTTAAGTACATGTGTATTGTCA
>NW_003852417.1:16701425-16707190 GCF_000181295.1 Otolemur garnettii
TCATTTTTCCAACAACATATGCCCACTTCATGTTCCTGTGTCACATTTTGGTAATTGTCATGATATTTCAAACTTCTTCATCACCATTATATCTGTCATGGCAAACTGTGATCAGTGATCCTGGGTTACTATTGTAAATATTTTGTGGCACCACAAACAGATAGTTCACATAAAAGACAATGAGCTCAATCGATAAATGTGTGTGTCCTGACTGACTATTGCTCCATCTTTCTCCTGCTCCTTGGGCCTCCCTTCTCTTAGGCACAAAAGATTGAAAAAGGCCTACAATTGCTTCTAAGTGTTCAAGTGAAAGGAAGAATCAAAAGCTAGAACTGATTAAGCTCAGTGGAAAAAGGTAAGATAGGCTGCAAGCTAGGCCTCTTGCACCAAACAGCCAAATGGTGAATGAAAAATAAAAGTTCTTGAAGCCTACTTGAGAGGCTAAGAGAATCGCTAAGCCCAAGAGTTTGAGGTTGCTATGAGCTGTGACGCCACGGCACTCTCCTGAGGGTGACAGAGTGAGACTCTTGTCTCAAAAAAAAAAATTCTTGAAAGAAATTAAAAGGGCTACACCGGTGAACAGACTAATAAGAAAGAAAAACAGGGCTGGGCACAGTGGCTCACCCCGCACTCTGGGAAGCCAAAGTTGGTAGATTGCTTGGACTCAGGAGTTGGACACCAGCCTGGGCCAGAGGAAGACCCTGTCTCTACTAAAAATAGAAAAACTAGCCAGGCTGGGAGAATCGCTTCAGTCCAAGAGTTTGAGGTTGCTGTGAGCTGTGATGACAGGGCACTCTACCTAGGATGACAGAACGAGACTCTAGCTCAGAAAAAAAAAATAAGAAAGAAAAGAAAGAAAGGCAGGCTTATTGCTGATATGGAGAAAGTTTTAGTGGTCTGGATAGAAGATCACACCTGCACAACATTCCCAATAAGCCAAGGCCTAATCCAGGACCAGTCCTAACTCTTACCACTTCTAGCAGGGCTAAGAGAAGTGCGGAAGCTACAGAAGAAAGGTTTGAGGCTCACAGAGCATTAGATTTAGGGAAAGAAGCCATCTCCATAGAGACTTGCAAGGTGAAGCAGCAAGTGCTAATGTAGAAGCTGCATCAAATTATCCAGAAGATCTAGCTAAGACCACTGATGAAGGTGGCTACACTAAACAACAGATTTTTAATGCAGATGAGACAGCCTCATATTGGAAGAAGATGCCATCCAGGACTTTCATAGCTAGAGAGAAGAAGTCAACAAAGGACAGGCTGGCTATCTTGTTAGGGGCTAATGCAGCGAGGGACTTTAAGTTGAATCCAACGCTCATTTACCATCCCCCAAACCCTAAGGCCCTTAAGAATACTCTGCCTGTGCTCTATAAATAGAACAACAAAGCATGAATGACAGCACATCTGTTTGCAGCAAGGTTTACTGAATATTTTAAGCCCATTGTTCAGGAAAAAATACACTTTCAAAATGTTACAGTTCATTGGCAATGTACCTGGTCACCCAAGACCTCTGATGGAGATGTACAAGGAGATTAATGTTCTTCATGCCTGGTAACACAACACCCCTTCTGCAACCCATGGATCAAGAAGTAATTTTGTCTTTCAAGTCTTATTATAAAAGAGATACATTTTAAAGGCTATACCTGCCATAGATAGTGATTCTTCTGATGGATCTGAGCAAAGCAAATTGAAAACCTCTGGAAAGGACTCATGATTCTAGATGCCATTAAGAACACTTGTGATTCATGGGAAGAGGTCAGAATATTAAAGTCGGCAGAAGTTTGGAAGGAGGTGATAAGAACCTTTATGTTGACTTACAGGAGTTCATGACTCCAGTGGTGGAAGTAACTGCAGATGTAGCGGCAACAGTAAGAGAAGTAGACTTAGCAGTGGAGCCTGAAGATGTGACTGTATTGCTACAAGCTCATGATAAAAGTTGACTGGCTAATAAGTTGCTTCTTATAGATGAGCAAATACAGTGGTTGCTTAAGATTAGTGAAGATTCTATGAATGTTATTGAAATTACAGCAGGGAATTTCTAATATTACATAAACATAGTTGGTGAAGCAGCGGAAGGATTTGAGAGGACCAACTCCCATTTCGAAAGACATTCTACTGTGGGCTAAAGGTTATCAAACGGCATCACATGCTCCATAAAAGTCTTTCATGAAAGGAAGAGTCAATTGATGTGGCAAATTTCGCTGTTATCTTATTTTAAGAAATTGCCACCCCCAACTTCAGCAACCACCACTCTGATCAGTCAGTAACATCAACACCTGGGCAAGTCCCTCCACCAGCAAAAAGGTTACAATGTACTGAATGCGCCAATGATCAAGACATTTGAAAAAGCAATTTTAAAAAAGCATTTTAAATTAAGGTTTTTAAAATGTAAAGCTATTGCACACAGTATATTGTAAACATGACTTCTATATGCACTGGGAAACAAACAAACAAAAAATCATGGTTCGGCACCTGTGGCTCAAGCGGCTAAGGTGCCAGCCACGTACACCCAAGGTGGCGGGTTCGAATCCGGCCCGGGCCCACCAAACAACAGTGACAGCTGCAACCAAAAAATAGCTGGGCGTTGTGGCGGGCACCTGTGGTCCCAGCTACTTGGGAGGCGGAGGCAGGAGACTCACTTGAGCCCAGGAGTGGGAGGGTGCTGTGAGCTGAGATGCCACAACACTCTACCCAGGGGGACAGCTTGAGGCTCCTGTCTCAAAAAAACAAAAAAAAAAATGATGTGACTTACTTTCTTATGATATGTGCTTTATTGTGGTGGTCTAGAACTGAACATCCCCTCCCCCCATATATCCAAGATAGCCTGGGTAACCTCTCGGCTTTCTCAACTTCTCAACTTCTGACCTTTCTCAACTCAGAACTTTTCAACTTCTGACCTTTGAAAGGTCAGAAAATACTTCTTAGTGAAGTCTGTAACAGGTGCACTGGCTGGCAGCTCCGAGGTGGCCTGTTCTTAGCTCTCAGAGCCTGAGCTACCTGTGTAGGCAACCTTCTAGTGACCTAATGCAGACCCAAGTGAAGGTAGACATGGCACCTTCTCAGTGCATCAGGTTGAGAGGTGCTGGACTGATGGGATGAGAGGGACAAAGCTTGAGCTAAGCAGTAGGAATGGATCAAAATCTGACCTTGGATATGGACAGCTTGTGATTGAGCTGTGCTTGAGTTGATAAGAACTTCATCCCATGCTGTGCTCCAGAGTGGCAGATCCCAGCCTCTGCCTACATATGGATGGAGGGAGAAGTGAGCCTGAAAGTACCCAACTCTCTTCATAGCCCCTGAAGTGAGGAGAGCTCCTAAAGAGGAAGAAGATTACCTAAATGAATGGAAGCCCTATTGGAGATTATCACAAATGAAAACTTTCCAAGTTTTACTAAAGATCCCAACATACTCCTTTCAGATGGATACTGAATCCTGGGTCATTTCAACTCAAACACAGCCTCTACAAGACACATTATAGTGAACCTGTCCAAAGTCAAGGTGAAAGAAAAACTGCAAGCAGCCAGGAGTAAGCAACAACTGACCTACAGGGGCAGAGCCATTAGGATGACAGCAGACTTTTCAACTGAAACTTTCCAACCCAGAAGGGCATGGTCATCCACCTTCAACATTCTTAAACAAAACAATTTTCAGCCCAGAAGTCTGTATTCTGCTAAACTAAGCTTCAAAATTGATGGATAAAGCAAATATTTTGCAGACATACAAGCACTGAGGAAATTCTCCACAATAAGACCAGCTCTACAGGAAATACTTAGACCTATTCTCAGCACTGACCAGCACAATGGACCACCATAAGGTCAAAACTTAGCTTCCACAGTGGCGCAAAGGATAAAACTACACAACAGACTTCCACAAAATGAGATGAATGGAACTCCACCACATTTATCAATTCTCTCAATATATGTCAATGGACTGAATTCACCACTGAAGAGGCGCAGACTGGCTGATTGGATAAAAAAGCAAAAGCCATCCATATGATGTCTCCAGGAGACACACCTACCCTTGAAGGACAAACGAAGACTCTGGGTTAAGGGATGGAACAGCATTTCAAGCAAATGGAAATCAGAAGAAAGGAGGGGTTGCAATCTTATTGTCAGGTACAAGCAGATTTAAAGCAACCAAAGCTAAGAAAGAAAAAGTTGGACAGGTGATGCCTGTAGCTCAAGGAGTGGGGTGCCAGCCCCATATACCAGAGGAGGTGGGTTCAAATCCGGCCCCAGCCAAAAACTGCAACAACAACAAAAAAAAATGAAAAAAAAAGTTGGACACTTTATACAAAGAAATAATACAAGAAGAAGACATTTCAATTTTAAATATTTATGCACCCAACTTAAATGCTCCCAGATTTATAAAATAGACTTAGATGGGTCTGAGTAATATCATATCCCATAATGCCGTAATAGTCAGGGACCGTAACACCCCTCTGACAGAACTGAACAGATCCTCTAAACAGAAACTAAACAAAGATACAAAGGACTTAAATTTGACCTTAGAACAAATGGTATTAATAGATATATACAGAACACACCTTCCCAAAGCTAAGGAATATACATTTTTCTCATATGTATATTCCATATGAGAAAGGCAATAAAGGTAGAATCCAACTCCAACACAAAAGTTCATCCCCACACAAAGACTTGGAAATTAAACAACCTTATGGGCTCAGCACCCATAGCACAGTGGTTAGCGCACCAGTCACATACACCAACGGTGGTGGGTTTGAACCCAGCTAAACAACAGCTAAACAACTGTAAACAAAAAATAGCCAGGTGTTGTGCCGGGTACCTGTAGTCCCAGCTACTCGGGAGGCTGAGGCAAGAGAATCACTTAAGCCCAAGAGTTTGAGGTTGCTGTGGGCTGTGACACCACAGCACTCTACCGAGGGAAACATAGACTCTGTCTCAAATAAATAAATAACCTTAAGCTGAATGATAGTTGGCTTCAGGAAGAGATAAAAGAGGAAATCATTAAATTCCTCAAACATAACAACAATGAAGACACAAGTTACTGAAACCTGAGGGATATGACAAAAGCCATCTTAAGGGGGAAATTTATCATATTAGATACCTACGTTCAAAAAACAGAAAGAAAGTGCATCAACAAACTTATGAACCATCTTAGGGAATTGGAAAAAGAAGAACAATCTCATCCCAAACCCAGAAGAAGAAAAGAAATGACCAAAATAAGAGACCAATGAAATTGAAAACAAAAGAATCATTCAGAAATTTAACAGAAAAAGTTGGTTTTTCAAAAAAATAAATAAAATCTATAAACCTTTGGCCAGATTAACTAGAAACAGAAAAGTAAAATCTCTAATAACCTCTATCAGAAATGATAAAGGGGAAATAACAACAGTTGCCACAGAGATACAAGAGTCAATCAGAGGTGCAGGCTCATTGTAATGCTGCCCTTTTTAGCCTTTGTTTCTTCTAATCTTCAGGAAAAGTAGGAATATAGATACCCTATCATTGAGTTAATCCTACCCATGGGTCTTAAAAGTGGTTCAATAAGCCTAGGCAACATAGCAAGACCCTATCTCTACAAAAAAGAATTTGGCCAGGCTTAGCGGTACCTGTAGTCCCATCTAGTTGGGGGGCTAAGGCAGGAGGATTGATTAAATCCAGGATTTTCAGGTTATAATGAGTTGTGATTATGCTACTGCACTCTAGCCTGGGTGACAGAGTCTCTAATAAAAAAATTTCTTTAAAAGTGGAGGTGACTGTCTTGGCACCCGTAGCACAGTGGTTA
>NW_003852417.1:16707426-16707898 GCF_000181295.1 Otolemur garnettii
GCTTGAGCTCACAAGTTCAAGACTAGCCTAAGCAAAAGTGAGAATTCATCTCTTAAAAAAATAGCCAGATGTTGGGGCAGGCACCTGTAATCCCAGCTATTCAGGAGGCTGAGGCAAGAGGACCACTTGAGTCCAAGAGTTGGAGTTACTGTCAGCTATGACAGCACAGCACTCTACCAGGGGCAAGAAAATGAAACTCTGGCTTGGCGTTTGTAGCTCAGCCGCTGGGGCGCTAGCCACATACACTGGAGCTGGCAGGTTCGAACCCGGCCTGGGCCTGCCAAACAACTATGACAACTACAACCAATAAATACTCAAGTGTTGTGGTGGGCACCTGTAGTCCTGGCTACTTTGGGAGGCTAAGGCAAGAGAATCACTTAAACCTAAGAGTTTGAGGGTGCTGTGAGCTCTGATGCCAGAGCACTCTACCAATGGCAACATAGTGAGACTCTGTCACATAAAAAAAAAAAAA
>NW_003852417.1:16709000-16714328 GCF_000181295.1 Otolemur garnettii
AAAAAAAAAAAAAAGAAAATTTAGTACAGCTCACCAATATGTATGAAATGCAACTAGGACAGTACTTTGAAGGAAATTTATAACTGTAAATGCCTCCATTGAAAACAGAAAGGTCCTAAATCAATAGCTTAACCTTTCACCTTAAAACACAGGGGCAGGAACAGCAAACTAAACACACAAGGAGGAGGAAGAAAAATGTAAATATTAGAGTGGAGATTAATAAAATAAAGAGTAGAAAAAAGGAGGGAATAGAAAAACAATATAGAGAGAACACAGTTCTGAAATGAATGCTTCTTCTATCTAATAAATGAGATAATTGAGTTTCAATAATAAATCTAACTAAAGCAATGAATAATATATATTGAACCCTTTCTATGTAAAATTACTGTACTAAGCACTTTTCGAGCCATTTTCAAATCTTAACATCAACTTAACATCTTTTCCAGCCATTTTCAAATCTTCTCCAATCAACCTTGGAGAAGGTATCATTGATATTTTTATGATCCTCATTTTATGGACAAGGAAACTGAAGCTATGAGATGCTACCAATATCTTGTCAAGTTCACATAGATAGTAAGTGGCAAAGCTGAAACATAATCCTAGGTCTGTCTCCTAAACCCATGATTTTAGCAATGGCTTGTCTTTTGTAAGACAAAAAGGCAGATTTTCCTGTTTAAAATCCTGTGCCCTTTTGTCTAGACCACATTGTCCTTGGGTGGAACTTACCTAAAGCTACCTGGCATTTCACAAGGAAGCGCCCTAGCACAAAATCCTTGTCCTTAGCAAATTTCTGTGTATGCCACCAAGTTCTATAGAGTTCATGGCTCAAACACCATATGTATGTTTATACACACTCACAGATAGCCTGAGTGCTCCCCTTAGCATAGTTGAAAAGTAAGACAGTGCTCTCTATAAGATGGCAGGATATAACATATGCACACTGACAAGGCTGTCAATATATATTTGGAATCTTATTTAACATCACTAAAATTGTCAGAGATTTCTTATTAAGAGAATAATCTTTTAATAAAAATGAAAAAATGAAAAACAATATAGAACATTGATTAAATCGAAAGATTTTTTTCCCTACTGAATCCATGAGACACTGAAAAAAATAAAGAACAAATGTTTGTTTTTTTAAAAGATCAACTAAATTAACGAACTTTCAGCCAAACTAACCAAGAGAAAGAGAAGACTCATATTACTAAAATCCGAAATGAAAGAGGGGACAGAGTTCCTGAACTTACTGAAATAGAAAGGTTCATAGGGAACAGTATGAAAAACTGAATGCCAACAAATCAGATAACTTAGATGAAATGAATAAATTCTTCAAAAGACAAACCTCCCAAAATTGACTCAAAAGAAATGAAAATCTAAAGAGACCTATGACAAGTAA
This sequence comes from Otolemur garnettii, assembly GCF_000181295.1. Taxonomy (NCBI): domain Eukaryota; kingdom Metazoa; phylum Chordata; class Mammalia; order Primates; family Galagidae; genus Otolemur; species Otolemur garnettii. Next base: position 16,710,397 of record NW_003852417.1, read on the forward strand.
AGAGATTTAGTAACCAAAGGAAAGAAAAACTCAAGCCCAGATGGCTTCACTTGTAAACTCAATATTAATTTCTGAATAATTAATACTATTTCTTCAGAAATTATCCCCCAAAATAAAAGAATGGAATTTCCCAATTCATTCTGAGGCTAATATTACCTTAATACCAAACCAGACAAAGATTTCACAAGAAAAAAAAAGTACAGACCAATATTTCTTAGACATATGGACACAAAATCCTCAACAAAATATGAGCAAACTAAATTCAGCTGCATACTAGAAAGATTATACATCATGACCAAGTGGTATTTATCCCAGGAATACAAGGTTGATTTAACATCCAAAACTCAACTCAACAGGATAAAGGATAAAACATTAATAGGATAAAAGATAAAAACAACATGATCATCTCAATAGATGCAGAAAATGTATTACACAAAATGCAACATCCATTATTGATAATAAACTCTCATCGAATTTGGAATAAAAAAAGAACTTTCAACTTGATAAAGAGGGCACCACCTGTGGCTCAAAGGAGTAGGGTGCTGGCCCCATATGCCGGAGGTGGCGGGTTCAAACCCAGCCCCGGCCAAAAACCGCAAAAAAAAAAAAACCTAATAAAGAGCATCTATGAAAAACCTACAATTAACCTCAGACTTAATGGCGAAAAACAGAATGCTTTCCCCATAAGATCAGGAACAAGACAACGATGCCTCCTCTCACCACTTCTATTCAACATAGTAATGGAGGTTCTAGCCAGAACCTCAGAAAGGAGGAAGTAAAGAAAATTTACATTCCAATTGTATTCTAAATGCAAGTGCTATGAATTCTGTTCCCCCAGAAATGCTGAATTCTGGAAGTCCTAACCCCCAGTACCTAAGAGTGTGACCCTTTTTGGAAATAGGGTCATTGCAGATGTAATTAGTTAAGATGGGGTCTTAACTGGAATAGGTAGGTAGGTCCTAAATCCAAAATGACTGTCCTTACAGGGAGTGGAGGACACACGTGCACAGTCACGTGATAACAGAGGCAGCCATTGGGGTGATGCCACTGCACTGAAAGACTATCACTGACACCAGAAGCTTAGAAAAGGCATGGAACAGTTTCTCCCCAAAGCCTTGGGAGATTGTGGCCCTGCCAACACCTTGATGTCAGACTTCTGGCCTCTAGAACTGTGAGAGAATTAATTTATGTTGTGTTAAGCTACCCAGTTTGTGTTAATTTGTTGTGGCAGTCCCAGGAGACTAACAGTAACTTAAATAAAGAGACTCCCCCCTCTCAAAAAAAACAGTAGAATCTCCTGGCAGGCAGAGAGACACCCAAGTCACCTGCCACATCCCTTGGTGAGGGACAGGCCTCCACTTCTTTGCATATGGTCAACACCTGTGGGCACCGGGCCATCCTCACTAAGCAGCTCAAAAAAGGAGTTTGAACTTTCTTACCGACTCCCTGACTTCCAACACCGTGACCGACTCTTGTCTAGGTGTTTACCCAACATCTACCCTACTCCTTCCCCTACAAACACCTTCAGTTTTTCTTAGCGGACTGCTTGTCAGAGAAGAGTCCTGATTGGTCTCAGGTCCACTACAGTACAGCAATCCCGTTCCCCCTGCCACCACTGACTGACTTAGGGAGGGGCATGTGAGGGGCACCCTGGGAACAGGAGGGGCACATGAGAGGTTCTCTGCCAGAGAGCTGTGGGCATGGGTTCTCCTCCTCGCCTACTGCACATGGTTATGTCTCACCATGAAGCTGGGATCATAGTAGGCTTCTGATGTCAGGAAGAGAGCCAAGGTCAAAACAGAAATTCTGAAGCTGGGTAAGTATACAAGTGGGAAGACCAGTTAGAAGATTTTGCAGGTGAGAGATCCAAGTGAGACATGATGAAATCTTGGTTGGTATGAGGAGGGAGGAGTTGGAGGGAAGTTAATGGTATGTTTCCAAGTTCCAAGATAATATTTTGTATAGTATATATTATTTTGTTTGTTTGTTTGTTTGTTTGTTTTGAGACAGAGTCTCACTATGTCACCCTCGGTAGAGTGGCGTGGCAACATAGCTCACAGCAACCTCAAACTCTTGGGCTTAAGCAATTCTCTTGCTTTAGCCTCCCAAGTAGCTGGGACGACAGGTGCCCACCACAACACCCGACTTTGGTTGTAGTTGTCGTTGTTTCGCAGGCCGGGGCTGGGTTCAAATCTGCCAGCTCCTGTGTATGTGGCTGGTGCCCTAGCCACTGAGCTGCAGGCACAGAGCCAGTATATAGTATTTTGAAGATAATCCTCCACAAGGATTTGGAGGCTAGATGTGGAGAATAAGAGAAAAAAAGGAGTCAAGGAATACTCAAAAGATTTTGGCTTGAGTACCTGCAAGGATGGATCATCACCCACTGAGCTGAAAGGCAGGGGGATGGGCACCTTCGGGGAGCAGCGCAGTCTGGACAGCTAGGTTTGAGATGTCCCATCAAGTGGAGGTGTCGAATGGTCAGTTACATATGTTGCAGGAGAGAGGTCCAAGGAGGAGACTGGAACTCAAGGCCTGCCACATGCAGGTGGCTAAAGACGGGAGACTAAACGAGGATAGAAAGAAGAGGGCTGAGGACCGAGCCCCAAGGCAGTGGTCAAGTCCTGGACAGACCTACCATGTGGATAAAAAGAGAAACAATTACTCAGCACAAATACATAAGAAAAGACACATATAGCATCTGAGGTCAGTACAATGTCTCATTTGTTACTCAGTAACTGTTAAGAGTGATACTAATAATAGGTTACTGTGTTCCAAGTCTTTATATATTATCTAGTTTAATTCTCATAAAACCTCACTAGCTATTTAAAAATACCAATTAAACAATTCTTTTCTCTTTCAATTAAAGGATTCTTTGGTGCCATTATACAAACTAAAATAAATATAAAACCCAGTTTGGGTGGGGCTATAGCAAAACAGAGCGCTGGTGGTACTCTAATTGGAGAGGAATCTGGCAACAATGTGTGAACTCTAAACTCAGCACACTTCTTGTCAGGGGGGAAAACCTACTGTGGCCTGATTCATTGTAACTCTATCAATAAGCATAAAAACCAGAAAGCACCCAAGTCATCATGAAATGAGCTTTGATACACTAACATTAAGGACCAGCCACTTTAAAATGTTACAAGTATGTGGACTGTGATGATATAATGTGATTTGTCAAGTTAGGTACTCCTTCCTTCTGAGGACAGAATTCTAGCCAATTAGCTCAATAACGGATGTGAGGATGCAGGGGTTTCTCATGGGTCCCAAGAGCAACAAATGCACCCAGATCTCCAGAAGGACTGAGACATGGATCTGGATAGTATCAGGGACAAGGCATCTGAGACTCATTTGCTCCTCTCTGCACATATTCTGTTATCCTTCTTTTCTCAGCTTAATCATCAACACTTCTGGCCTGTAATAGCTAATCACTGACCTTACTTTACATGAATTTACAGTTTTAAGGTCTTCGTCAGGGTGGATCTGATTCAGAGGGAGGGCTGGGTGGCAGGAGGACATGGTTGTGGAAGAAGTGTCCTTACTTTGAGTAGACTCTTTAAAATGTGTCTACAACTATTTATTTTTATTTTTTGAAACAGCGTCTATGTCACCCTCAGTAGAGTGCTGTAGCATCACAGCTCACAGCAACTCAAACTCTTGGACGTAAGCGATTCTCTAGCTTCAGCCTCCCAAGTAACTGGGACTTCAGGCGCCCACCACAACACTTGGCTATTATTTTGTTGGTGTAGTTGTCGTTGTTCTAGCCAGGTTCGAATCCGCCAGCCCCAGTGTACGGTATGTAACTGGTGCCCTAACCACTGAGCCACAGGCACTGAGCCTACAATTTTAAAAAAGCAAAAAAACATGTTTGCACCAATTTTCTTGTAAAATGTGCATTGACAAAAGTCAGAACAATTACGTCTGGGTGCTCA
>NW_003852417.1:16716383-16717450 GCF_000181295.1 Otolemur garnettii
CCATCATTGTTGTTTGGCGGGTCCGGGCTGGGGATTCGAACCCGCCACCTTAGGTGTACGTGGCTGGTGCCTTAGCCGGTTGAGCTATAGGCGCCAAGCCGGGAAATAAATTCTTGATGAATGATTGAATCCCATGTGTATTCATTCACTCATTTCCTTTGTTACAGAGACCCTAATGGACTATTCAGTCTGGTCTTTCCAGATCTTCTGGACCTTTCCAGTTCAATGCAAAGGCCCTCACCTGAGCACAGAAAGAGAAAGAGAGGGCTCCCTTTGATGATTCCTGAAGAAAGACTTAAAAGTAAGGCAGGAGGCAGAGAATATGTGTGCAGGTAGAGAAAAAGGAGAGGTCAGATTCCTATTCTCACGTGACTTTCCTTCTCCAGACAACCCCATCATTCCTTCTGGCATCCCAAATTTGGATCTGCTCAGTAGTGAGATAAAAGAAATGGAAGGAACCCCGGGCTAAGAAGTCATCTGGTGAGGTCTAGATAAAAACACTTGTGTATTAGTTCCCTATGGCTGCTGTAACAAATTACCAAAAATGAGTAGCTTAAAACAATATAAAATTATTGTCTAGAGTTCTAGCGGTCAGAAGTGCAAAGTGAGTTGACAAGGCTAAGATCAAGGTGTCTGCAGGGATGGGCCTTCTGGAGGCTCCCAGGGAGAATCAATTGCCTCTTCCAGCTTTCGAGGCTGTCCGTGTGCCCTGGCCTGGGGCCGCCTCTTCTGCCTCAATCATCATGTGACTTCTACCAACTCTAATCTCCTGCCTCCCTCTTATAAGGACCCTTGTGGTTGCATTGGGCCCACACAGAAAACTCAAGATGTCCACATCTCAAGATCTTTAACTTAATCATACCTTCAAAGCTCCTTTTCCCTTTTGTCACATAAGGTTACACTGAGCTCCAAGGATAAGGACACAGACCTCTGTGGGGGGCCCTTTCTCAGCCTGTCACAAAGCACTAAAGGGGAAAATGTTTTGCTATAACAAAAAAGCCTGCCCTTCCAAAAAGCTCTTGTCTGGTATTTCTAGCTTAAGGAACTGCAGCAAATCAATGACACAA
>NW_003852417.1:16717787-16720143 GCF_000181295.1 Otolemur garnettii
GCCTGTATTCCCAGCTACTTGGAAGGCTGAGGCAAGAAAATCACTTAAGCCCAAGAGGTTGCTGTGAGCTGTGATGCCACAGCACTCTACCCAAGGCGAGAGCTTGAGGTTCTGTCTCTAAGAAAAAAAAAAATTTGACCAAAAAACCCAGTCCTTTGAAAATATAACAGCTTAAGAGCTAAGTGGTGCTGCTAAAAAAAGAAATGTGTGCAGCTAGGCTTGTGCTCTATTCACAGAGGAATAGGGAGAACATCTTTTGTAATTCAGAGTATATACAGAACAATAAATGCAATAGTTCAGGAAATTGAAATACACTGCGTTTGTTCTTTTCCGAGATATGCTTATCCTTATTTGGAATTATCTTATTTGTTTACATGTATGTTTCCTTCCCACCAAACACTGCCCCACCCCAACAAAACTAATGCCACAAGAGCAGGTGGCTTACATCTCTAGGATCTTGAACAAAGTCTACAACATATTAGGTACTCAATAAATATCTGGGTACATTTTTTAAGTGTATACTACAAATTCTCCATGCATTAAAAAAGAAAAGAACACAAGGGACCTTGCACTTGAGTTTCTCTGCATCAAGAGATTATTAATGAAATAGAAAATCATTTAAGCATGTAATACAGGACACAAGTTTGCATTGTGAAGGGAAGGGATATGACAGGTACAACTGTTCATACATTATTTTCCCTGTAGAATTAAGAATACTTTCATGCGAAGGTTGCGAGCATGTAGATTTGCATCCTGCCAGGCCAGTGTATCCCTCTATCTTATACAACGGTTCTACCTAGATGAAGAGGTAAGGTGAGATCCCACGTCACTGCCATCTGCCACCCTGATCTCTCCACATCAAGTAGGACTTCTCACCTGTCCAGAAGAACCACCCACTTAGGCACACATCTGGGGTTAGGGGCACAAAGGCTGACACCCATCTGCGTGTGTGGGCTTTGTTTCTTCCCTTGGTTCAGTTTACCTTATCCAAAGCCAGCCTGGCTTCTTCCCTATAATGGTATTCCCGGCTAAGGGAAAGAGTGTCACTGTGCCCTGTGCCTCCTCTCTGAACTAAAGCATTTTGGTTTCAACCATCTCTGCTAGATATGCTTTAGTGCTCAGTTTCTCTAACCAGCTGGACTCCTGGATTACACTGACACCACCCACTGACTCCTACCAACAACCAGATTGGTGACTACATAACCAGCTAAAGGATAACATTTCTTAAAAGAATGAAAGAGCTACACAAGACAAAAAAAATACATGTAAGGAACAGTGGATTATCCTTTACCCAGCCAGCTTTCTGGGCCACAAACATATGAATGGGTAATTTAATACACTCACTCCTCAACCACACCTTCCCCAGTGGGGTCTGGGCAGCCCACCGATAGCCCTGGCTTGTCTGACACAGGCATCCTGCTCAGGCCTCTTCAGGAGGGAGCAATTCACTCAGTGGTCCATGTCTACAGCAGGAGCGGTGGGAAGTGCCAGATCCTGGGTTCTGCCTCGTCTCGTTCAAGCACATAATAGCTGCTGCCTGCTTTACTTTTAACTGTTCTTACCAGGCCAGTCAGGTCTCACCTGTGGCTCATCCTGGTGTTCCTGCTACACATCAACTTGGCATAGCTTAGAGGCTGTTGGCTCCCAACCAGGTCCTGTTCATCTGTCCTTCCCAACCCCACCCCACCCCCCTAAAAAAACCTTCAGGGAATTAGAACACGTGGAGTGCAGGCATAGCAGTCACTAGCTGCACTTGGGAAGGTATGTATGGAAAGAGCACGGACTCAGCCCAACCCTGTGTGGTTCCAATCTTGGGTTACCACATGGCAGTTTTGTGATTTGAGCGAGTCATAAAACCTCAGATTGTACCATGGAATGACATAGTAATCCCCCCCATGAAGTAATGAGTAGGGCAGAAGAGGTCAATCTTGCAAAATGCAAGAGTGTATTATTGAGAAATTAATGAAGTGACCTGGATTTACAGGGTTCTGCCAGTGAGCCATATCTTTTCTAGTCTCAGCTGTGGTTTGGTGCCACCTGGACATTGTTTACTCTGGTTTAAATATTGATGGGGATAAGTATGGACAAGCTGTAACAAGTTAAAGTTCATAGGACAGCAGCAATAATTCAGGAATCTCCTAGTTATCTTGCACCCATTGTGTCTTCTGGATCCTGGTAAATTTGGCTAAGCAAATAAATAAATAAATACAGATAGATAGGTAGATAGATAGATAGATAGATAAGACAGAGTCTCCCTATGTCGCCCTAGGTAGAGTGCTATGGCATCACAGCTCACAGCAACCTCAAACTCTTGGGCTTAAGCAATTCTCTTGCCTCAGCCTCCCAAGTGGCTGGG
>NW_003852417.1:16720735-16723884 GCF_000181295.1 Otolemur garnettii
GTATGTGTATGGCACCTTAGCCATTTGAGCCACAGGCGCCGAGCCAAAGAGTTTTACTTTAATGCCTCTCCTGTTACTGGTATAAGGATTAAGGATAACACATGTATGTGTCCTAGTGTTTGGCATACAATATTTGCTCATTAAATAGTAATAATTCCACATTTTTTTTAAAGGCACCTACTGGGTCTTATGACTATAGCAGTAGATAAAATACATGTTGTTCCTGCCCTTTTGAAGCATACAGTTTAGCAGAAATAACAGCTTGGGGCAGTGCTCTGGAAACTATGAAGGTTAAGCCATCAGATTTTTTCTAAAACACCCTTTCCCAGGGCGGCACCTGTGGCTCAAAGGAGTAGGGCACCAGCCCCATATGCCGGAGGTGGCGAGTTCAAACCTAGCCCTGGCCAAAAACTGCAAATAAATAAATAAATAAAAACCCTTTCCCTAAACCCTTTAAAACACTTAACATTCCATCCCCTTCTCTGAAACAGTCATTCTCAATCGACCATCTGCCATCTGCCACCCTGATCCCTGTGGTTTGGTGCCACCTGGAGGTGCCTCACCTCCCTATGAGGTTTATGACTTGTTCAAGGCCAATTTTATCTCCCAGGGGACATTTTGTTGTCATAACTTGTATGCATGTGCACACTCCTGTTATCTAGTGGGCAGAGGCCAGGAATGCTGCTAGACACCCTATAACACACAGAACAGCCCCTATGGCAAAGACTTACCTGATCTGAAATTTCAGCAGTGCCAAGGTGGTCTTGAACAGTCATTTTCAACTGATGTGCCCTGAGAGGATCTTAGCTGTGTCTTGAAAATTTGGAAAGGTCATTAATTAAATTATTTTTGAAAAAAGTTTAAAGCACAGTTAAGTATATTCTTTTTTTCTAAAATCAACATAATTTAAGTGTGCCGCGAAAGTTTAACTATAGGTTCAAGTGCACCATGAGATAAAAAAGGTTGAAAAACACTGGTCTATTAGGTTTCACAATCATGGGAGAAAAACACATTTCACTCTTAAAAATCTTAGACAAACTGGCCCTTCTATTCTGTGTTCTACAACACTTGCCCAAGCTTGTGGGGAGGGAGTGGATGGAGCTCTTTTAATTCCTGGATTCAGAAACACGTTCCTCTCAGGGCAGGAGAAGTGACCTGGGAGTCTTTGTGTCAGCGCGTTAGGCATTCTAACTCTGTTCATTTGGTGAGGGTTGTATTTAACTGACTCTTTTTTTTTTTGAGACAGAGCCTCAAGCTGTTGCCCTGGGTAGAGTGCTATGGCATCATAGCTCACAGCAACTTCCAACTCCGGGGCTTAAGCACTTCTCTTGCCTTAGCCTCCCAAGTAGCTCGGACCACAGGTGTCCGCCACAACGCCTGGCTATTTTTTGGTTGTAGTTGTCATTGTTGTTTGGCAGACCTGGGCTGGATTCAAACCCACCAGCTCTGGTGTATGTGGCTGGCGCCTTAGCTGCTTGAGCTACAGGCGCTGAACCTTAACTGACTCTTATACAAATAAGTTGCTCAAACAAAAAGCTCCTAGAAAAGACCTTACCTTTTTTACCCTCTGAAAACCATACAAAGATATGCAAATGAGCCAAATCATCTCAAGGTCACTGAACCCAAGTTGTCGGTTCATTTGGCTTTCTTCCTTTTAAAGTCTTTTAAAAGCTTATTTGGGCATAATTAATCCAATTCGGCTTGGGGGGAAACCCAGGCTTCCAGAGTGACTGGGTTTTGATTTGCTGCTTTTGTCACCTCTGTGCAGCAATCAGATTCTGGACAAAGCAGAGGAGAGAAAGAATGAGGTGAAATGAAATGACATCAGGGAGGGGATGGGGCAGGGAGAGACGGAGAGACAGAAAGAGAAGTAGATTTGGGGAGGAGCTAATCAATCCAGACAGAATGGAAACAATGAAAATGGCCAGTCCTAACCTTGACTTCAAGCAGACTGGTTCGACACTGCTTTCCAGAAGCCTAGCACTGGACTCCAGCCTGCTTCCCCTTCTCCCAGCTTGTGAGTTGAGGCAACAGCTCCTGCCTCATAGCTGGATTCTGAAGCAGAATCCTGTCTGGAAGCAGCATTCCCCTCTGAAGCCAGTTTGTATATGTGACATTCATGACATGAATCGTTCTCCTCACCATAGGGGATTATCAGCAAATACGTGCTGTTATTGCTAATGATGAAGCTAAGACTACTGCTTAGTACCAGACACAAGATGTATGAATCATGTCATGCATTCTTTGGTTGGATGATGATGATTCAAACTGTGACATGAACTCTCTGACCTCTGTACATCTGAACTCTGTATAACTGTCTCTATATGTTTTTCTTGTTGTTTTTTTATTGAGGCAGAGTCTCACCCTCGGTAGAGTGCTATGGCACCACAGCTCACACCAACCTCAAACCCTTGGGCTCAAGCCATTCTCTTGCCCCAGCCTTCCAAGTAGCTGGGACTACAGGCGCTCACCACAATACCCGGCCATTTTCAGAGATGATGTCTCGCTCTGGCTCAGGCTGGTCTTGAACCTGTGAGCTCAGGGAATCCACCTGCCTCAGCCTCCCAGAGTGCTGGGATTTCAGGCGTAAGCCACTGTGCCCAGCCCTCGCTCGCTCTCTATATGTTACGTCCCATGAGCATAACAAGCTATATCCCTTTTCTTAGAAATAGATTTGATTTTAAAATGTGCAACATCTGATCTGAAGCGCATAAAACATCTTTTTTCCACTGTGGTTTTTTACTTGGAACTTGTTGCAGACATCAGCCCACCTGCAGCTGTTAGGCAGCCACCATGGAAAGTAACAAGTAAATCTGAATCATTTGTAGCACTTGTGGTTAATGGAGTTTTGTGTTCTATTAAGCATCATTCTTTCTAAAAATGTTGTTACAGGCTGCTCCCAAGTGTTCTATAGCACTTTGCTGACATAAACAAGAATTAATAAAAACTTCTTGAAACAGTATTTCATAGCTCCAACTTGCTCTGACATATTGGCCTTCGAAAATGAAACCCTCCATATTCCAAACCTTAATGGCTTATGCACTTTTTTTTATTTTTTTTAGACGGAGCCTCAAGCTATCCCCCTGGGTAGAGTTCCATGGCATCACGCTCACAGCAACCTCCAACTCCTGGGCTCAAGTGAGTCTCCT
>NW_003852417.1:16724087-16725652 GCF_000181295.1 Otolemur garnettii
ACTGTCTTGACCAAAGTTCCTTTCCTTCTCTTGAATTTCAATAACTTCCATTTTGCATTCAACAATTTGAGATCCAGTGAGTTTCCTTTGGCTTTCTTAAAACATGCTATTTAATAAACTACCCACATGTATACAGTACGCACTCAGTGTTTGTTAGATGAAAGAACACGGGCTTTGCGATTATCAACATTATACATTATGCAGTTGACTATCAGCTGGGTCTTTGTTCCCTGTCACTTATCTGGGCATTTCTAGGACTGAGGGATTTCTCTCCAGGCCAGTATCCCTCCAGTTCTAATGCAGTCCTGCTGGAGATCAAAGTTTAGTTATTGCCAAGGTCTTCCTCAGCAGCCCAGACATTTATCAGTCAGCCAGTGTGTTTGCTTGGTTAACATTTATCTCTAGGCCCCAGGCTCAGGCCGATTACACAGAAGCCCAAGTTAGTGAGAGGAATGGAAATGATGAGGGCTGAAAATTCTTCACTCTTTGTTCTTCTGAGGGGTGACAGGATAATTAGTCCAAATGAGGTGCTGCCTCTCCCAAACTATATTTAGTCTAATTGCAGTGCTTTCTTTCCCCTGGAGGAGCCTTGGGTCCCTCCCTGGTAGATGATAGTGCCAGAAAGGAAACAATATTGAGCCCACTGGCTAGAGCCACAGCAGAGAATGCTCCTCCCTTCTCAGAAGGAGGTGCAGGTGGGGCAGCTCAGCTTGCGTCTAAGATTCAGGAAAGGGGTTCCACACCCCAACTCTGCCACTGATTAGCAGATTAGACTAAGGAGCATTGATTTCTGAGATTCAGTGTTTTAATATGTTCAATAAGGGTGTTAATCTCTACCTCAACGAAGAAGGATGAGAATGAAAAGTGGTAACTTTTAGAAACTGCTTTGTGAATTGATACAAATGAGAGTGGATTGCCATAAATAATAGAAATGCCTAGACTTCCCTTCTCAAAAAACCTGTGCCTGCTTAACTTTGACATGTAAGGCACTGTCACATTTATGAAGAAGGTTTGTCATTATTTGTCATCATCTTCTTTCTCTACCTTCCACCTCTCTGAGATCACTGTTTCCAATCCTCCAGTACATGGTTAATCCTTAATATTTGAGGCCAGACACTGTGGCTCACGCCTTTTAATTCTAGCACTCTGGGAGGCCACGGCTGGTGGATTGTTTGAGCTCACGAGATTGAGACTAGCCTGAGCAAAAGTGAGACCGTCTCTACTAAAATAGGATCCTCAAACAAGAGCATTGCTTGAGCCCAAGAGTACGCCATGGCACTCTACCCAGGCCAACAGCTTGAGACTCTGTCTCAAAAAAAAAAAAAAGTAAAAATCCTTAATATTTGACTGCTAAGGCTCGGCGCCTGTGGCTCAAGTGGCTAAGGCGCCAGCCACATACACCTTAGGTGGTGGGTTCGAATCCAGCCCCGGCCACCAAACAACATTGACAGCTCCAACCAAAAAATAGCCGGGCATTGTGGTGGGCGCCTGTGGTCCCAGCTACTTGGGAGGCAGAGGCAGGAGACTCGCTTGAGCCCAGGAGTTGGAGGTTGCTGTGAGCTTTG
>NW_003852417.1:16726096-16728038 GCF_000181295.1 Otolemur garnettii
AGAGCCCTCATCTCCCAAAGCTGTTGTATTAGGGGTTAAGTTTCCAACACATGAATGTTGGAGGACACTAAGACCATAGCAAGTGAATGCTGAATTGTCTAAGTACACATATTTGCAAATAAATTGAGAAAATGTAATATTCAGAACAGGATGCATTTTTCATTCTCATCAGGGATATCTAGAGTGTATAACATTGATAGGCCTTTGTTTATCCATCACGCTGTCGCCCTGGGTAGAATGCCATGGCATCACAGCTCACAGCAACCTCCAACTCCTAGGCTCAAGCAAGTCTCCTGGTTTCGCCTCTCAAGTAGTTGGGACTACAGGTGCCCACCACAACGCCCGGCTATTTTTTGGTGGCAACCATCATTGTTGTTTGGAGGGCCCAGGCTGGATTGGAACCTGCCAGCTCAGGTGTATGTGGCTGGTGCCCTAGCCACCTGAGCCACAGACGCTGAGCCCAGCTCTAAGTTTTTGAATTTCATAACTTTGATATCATTTGTCATTAAAGTATTTAACTTTTCCCTGAGAGGACTCTGAAAGTCCTTTCCCCTTTTTGTTTTCTGTTTGCCCTGTTTCCCCACCTCTCAAATGGAAAAGAACTTTAAAATTGCAAATGAATTGCAGACACATATTAACTAAAAACATACTATGCAGAAAATGGAAGGTTGAACATGGTTTTTCCTCTAACTCACCTGTCATCAGACTCCAGTTGCAACATACAGAGACTTGCCATTCAGCACCGTGGCTCACAGTGTTTTAAACTTTTCTTTCAACCTCATTAACACCTGCAGTCCGATTATGAGATAATCATACACTTTCCCTTCTCAGTAATTCATCTCCCACCTTGCCAAGCCCTTCCTTCAAACAATGACACTGAAGCTTCTGGCTAAAACAAAGAAGTTACAGCTGAGCTTTGCACTTCAAACTAGACTTTCTAAAGTCCACAGTGGGACATAGTCTCGAGAGCCAGGTTTTTCTGATGTAGAGATATTTCTCAGAAATCCTAAAGCTGAGTTTCTACATAAAAAGAAACAAAGCCCCTTAGACAACTGATTATAGAATAAACCACAGACAGCAGGAGGCATTGATTACTGCCACATCTGGGGGAGGCAGCCCTTCTACCAGAGTGGGAAGGATCTGGGGGCAAGGGGAGTATAACAATATGAAGGTCAGTGTCTATTCCCAGACTGAAAGTAGAAGTACTAATTACAAGTCCCAGAGAAACTTTGTTTATTTATTTATTTATTTTTGAGACAGAGTTTCACTATGTTGCCCTCAGTAGAATACTGTGGCCTCACAGCTCACAGCAACCTCAAACTTTTGGGTTTAAGCGATTCTCTTGCCTCAGCCTCCCCAAGTAGCTGGGACTACAGGTGCCCACCACAATGCCCAGCTGTTTTTTAGAGATGGGGACTTGTTCTTGCTAAGGTTGGTCTCGAACTCCTGAGCTTAAGCGATTCACCTGCCTGGGCCTTCCAGAGTGCTAGGATTACAGATCTGAGCCACAGCGCCCGGTCTAACCTTACTATTTTTTATTTCTCAGACGTTGTGGAGGGTTGGGAAGCTGTCAAGCTCATGGTGGTAAATGTATATTTCCCCCCAATTTTTTACTTAAAAGGTCAAGTTTTATCATTGTCAACAAATACTGTCAATTGTTTTCCTGAAGTGACAGGCTCATTCTGTCCATTTACCAGAAAATCCCCAAATCTGAACAACCATAATTTGTCAGTCATTCTCTTAAATGGATACGAATGAACTATTAGCTCAGCTTGTGATTCAACCACACAAATGCTTTTTACTCAAAATTACCATACTTCAATATGTGGCAGAAGTGTTTTATGTATAAACTTTCCATTTTTGCCATGCATACTGAAATGACAGGTTCTTGGAGGGTGAGATTTAACAAAATTTTAAAAAATTGTTCATCTTGGCTCAGCGC
>NW_003852417.1:16730515-16731351 GCF_000181295.1 Otolemur garnettii
GCGCTCTACTCCTTTGAGCCACAGGCGCCACCCAAAGGGCTTCTTAAGTATATCATGATAACAAGAATCTTAAAGAAAAATGATAAATTATAGAAAACCTAAAACTCTATGAGAAAACAGACTGCAAACAAGAATTCAGGACATGAAAAACTCGGAAAAATATGTGCAACACATTACAAAAAGTTAATATCTTTTATGATGTGAAGACCACTGTGAAAGAGACGGAACACAGTCCCAACCAGGCAATTCACAAAGACACAAGCAGTGCTTACAGAGAGGAGTTCAGCTTCACTATAAAATTTAAAAATGGAAAAAGAAAGAAAAAAAGAGGTAGCCCTTTGTCTCTCATTTTAGCAAAGACGTTCACTATAAGAACTCTGTTTTTCACTGGAGTTGCTTAGTATGTGGGGGGAGGATGGTTTAGGGGTTTTACTTATTTTTAAAGGTGCTTGCTCCTTGTCATCAATCCTGATATCGTGGTAGTCTCTCTCTTCAGGTCTGATCTTACATTCTGGGTTTCTGGAGGCACTAGAATACTGTACATGGTTCCATCCTCAGCTGCAGCTTCTTAGACCCAAGGACACTTCCTAGTCATTTTGCACAGAGTGGTCTCCAAGAGCTTTGCTTCCCTTAAAGGCACAGGGCGCCTAACATCACTACTGGTTTTCTAGTGCTGCCACATGCTTTTTAACTCTACTGGTGGATCCTGGGTTCTTCACATCCTTAAACAAAACCACTTTTAATTTAACCCTCTCAGGTTGCTCAGAGAAGAAAATGTCATGCAAGTTTTCTCTATCCACTGTAGGTTTCCTTTTTTTAAATTTTTTTTTTTTTTT
>NW_003852417.1:16731438-16732372 GCF_000181295.1 Otolemur garnettii
TTTTTTTTTTTTTTTATTGTGGTAAAATATTCACAAATTTTGCCATTTTAGCCATGGTTAAGTGTACAGGTCTGTGGCATTAAGTACATTCACAATGTGCAACCAGCAACAATGTCCATTTCCAGAACTTTTTCATCTTTCTTAAGATGTACCCATTAAACATTAATTCTGGGGAGTTAATGTCTTCACCTATCCCCTAGTCCCCAATAACCATCATTCAACTTTTAAGAATTTGACTACTCTAGGTACTTCATCAAAGGGTAATCATACAAGGTTTTTCTTTACTGTCTAGCTTATTTCACTTAGCCTAGTGTTTCAAAATTTATGTTGCAGCATGTATCAGAATTTCCCTCCTTTCTAAAGCTGAACAATATTCCACTATACGTACATGTTTTATCAGTTCATCTGTCGATGGAATTTTGGGTTGCTTTTACTTCATAGTTATTGTGAATAACAGCATGAACACTGGCCTACAAATCTGTCCATGCCCTTGCTCTCACTTCCTGTGGGTATGTACCCAGAAGAGAAATTGCTAGTCCATATGGTAATGCTATGTTTAATTTTTGGAGGAATCACCCTATTGTTATCCACAACAGCTGTACCACTTCATGTTTCCATCAGCAATGCACAAGGTCCTTCATGTAATTCAAGCCCTTTGCTCATTTTCTGTTGTTGCAAGTGTTCATGTATCCTGAATACCAATTTTATTAATTGAAGGCCTGAATAGAACAGAATGTTTCTTATCAGATAGATGATTTGCAAAAACTCTCATTCTGTGGGGTTTTTATTCTCAGAATATCCTTTGGTACACAATTTTTTTTTTCAAGACAAGGTCTTGCTTTGTTGCTCAGGCGGGAGTGCAGTGACCTCACCATAGCTCACTGCAACCTCTTCTTCTGGGGCTCAAGAGATCCTCCTATCTCAGGCTCCCTAG
>NW_003852417.1:16732795-16744922 GCF_000181295.1 Otolemur garnettii
AGTCTTATTTTGTTGCCCTCGGTAGAATGCTGTGGCATCACAGTTCACAGCAACCTCAAACTCTTGGGCTTAAGCGATTCTCTTACCTCAGCCTCCCAAGTGGCTGGGACTACAGCGCCTGTCACAACACCCAGATATTTTTTGTTGCAGTAGCCACTGCTGTTTTAGTTGGTCAGGCTAGGTTCGAACCTGCCACCCTCGGTATATGGGGCCAGTACCCTACCCACTGAGTCACAGGCGCTGCCCACAATAATACCACAGCTTTGATTACTGTAAGGTTTTTAGTACTGTTTTCCTTTTTTATTTTGAAATATACAGTCTGGCTTATGTTGAATTCTTAAACCACCTTTGAGTGTTCACTGGCAAGACAAGTTTAATTAAGATCAGGGACTGGTGTGCAAACAGGCACAGAGGAACAAGTCATCACAGAGTCTGGTTTCTTTGGAAAAGAACAGGCACAGTCACTAGGGTAAAACCGTATGTGTTTATTCAACCAACAAATACTGAGTCATTAAAATACACCTTGTCCATGTGCAGAAACATTATTATACATTCAACTCTGAAGGTAGTTTTTATACGACCAATAAAAGGAATAGTCTTAAAAGAGGAATACAGATGGTAGTGAGGAGCTAAACAGCAGAGTTTTCCCTTCAAAGTGCTAAGGCCTATGTGCACAGATTTTAAGACTGACATAAGGTCACGTACTCAACTCTGACTTCTCTTGGTGCTGGTGAAGGGTGTAACACAGTGAGTCACAGAATTAAGATGGGTTTTGACAAAGTAGGTCAAAGCACTTATGGCCAAAAGTTTTTAATTTCTGGAGTTTCATGTTATGTTCTCCAGATCTTTCTTGGATGGACTCCAGTAATTTTGTGAAGGCTCCAAGCACAAACTGCTCTTTAATTAGAGCGTCATTATCAGAGAATAAACTGTGTTTCCCAGGCTAGATTGTGTTTATCCAACAAAAGGGTAACCAAATCTTGGAAGAATCTTAGAGATAAAGACAGATTATCAGAGAACAAACTGTCTTTCCCAGTCTAATCTATTTGCTTATCCAACAAAAGGGTAACCAAACTCTGGAAGAATCTTATTAATTTAAAACTTGTGCAAAGTGATTACATATATAGATTAAACTGGTGCTACTACTTAGGTCTCCAAACTATCAGGTTGTTGTCTGAAAACCTAAAATGAAAAGCACTGCTGCCTTGGGGTCAAAGTCCAACTCCATCATTTCTAAGTTCTAGGTATTTGAGAACATGAGACTCTGGTTTTAATTAAAGAAATAACCCAAGAAACAAAATTTTAGGTACCATACTTTCCATAGAAGAACATAGGCTGTGTGTAAACTAGCTTCAGATATTTTGATAACATTTAATGCATTACTCTTATTGGGCTAATGTGAATCTTAAAATACTTAAATATTTTAAAAGAGGATTCATCATTAAATTTGAAGTGTGGACTCAAGTTGGTCTAATACCGAGTTTAGGAAGCCAGTTTCCTTTTTGCTCAAAAAGGTACGAAAACCTTGAATCCTGATTAGGAGCAAAAGCTGCCATAATTCAATAGAACACCATTCCTCAGTCCCACACAATGTTAGACTTAGGGGACACTTCATGTTACACTTACGGGAATTCAGCATCAAGTCAAGTAAACTCAAAACCTTTAAAAAAAAACCCCTAAAATAGAATAAGCTACTTAATTCAAAGTTTACGTAAATCCATTTAAAATCAAACCCCAGGCTTATCTTTCTTCTCAAGACATCCTCTAAGCTTTACTGTTAAGATGAATATCAGGACATGGTTTTTAAATTTTCTTTTTTTTTTTGAGACAGTCTCTCTTGTCACCCTTGATAAGAGTGCTGTGGCATCAAAGCTCACAGCAACCTCAAACTCTTGGGCTTAAGTGATTCTCTTGCCTTAGCCTCACAAGTAGCTGGGACTACAGGTGCCTGCCACAACACTCAGCTATTTTTTATTGCATCTGCCATTGTTGTTTAGCTGGCCCAGGTGGGGTTTGAATCCACCAGCCTTGGTGTATACAGCTGGCACCATAACCACTGTACTATAGATGCCAAGCTGGTTTTTAAAAATTTCTTTAGCTTGTTTTTTTTTAAGAGACAAGAGTCTTATTTTGTCGCCCTTGGTAGAGTGCCGTGACATCACAGCTCATAGCAACTTCCAGCTCTTGGACTTAGGCAATTCACTTGCCTCAGCCTCCCGAGTAGCTGGGACTACAGGCACCCGCCATAATGCCTGGCTAATCTTTTCGTTGTTGCAATTTGGCCAGGGCCGGTTCGAACCCTTGGAATATGGGACTCGCGCCCTACTCACTGAGCCACAGGCGTCGCCCATCTTCAGCTTCTCTTGGGTTTGAAGAACCAGGAGAATGAGAAGCAAGTTATTTTTCAAGAGAACCCACCATCTAGTCACAGCCCATCTCCACAGCTGATGACATCTGGCTCTTTTTCAGGTTTCATTTGTCCTTCCTGTTATAAGGATAACAGTGATTCCCTTTGTAGGTTAAGGCTGAAAGCTACATGGAGGTACAAAGTATTCCTTAGTGTATACAGTTTCTATGAAAGAAACTCGATCTTCCATTGAACATCATAAGTACTAGGATAATTAGAGCATAACCATTCTCCCACTTCCTGGACAATTAAGACTATATTACATAGTGGAATACACCAAACACTTTTGACTAAAAGGTGGACATGAATTATTTTGGCATACAGACTTTGAGTTGAAAATCACATAATCCACATTAAAGACAAGTGGTAAACAAAATTTAAGAGTAAGTATTGGCAAAAATACCATGATTTATCCTTTTAAAACTTTCCTATCAGAAAGATCTACAGAATTATGACTTAGGTCACTAAAATGAAAAGGGCTAAAGTTTCACTGAAGTCCTTTTAGTCCTGTGACTTGCCAGGTATGAGGGTTCACACCTGTAATTCTAGCACCCTAGGAGGCCCAGGCGGTGGTAGATTTCTGAGCTCACAGGTTTGAGACCATCCTGAGCAACAGTGAGACTCTGTCCCTTTAAAAAAACAAAACAAAACTGGGCATTGTAGCAGGCGCCTGTAGTCCCAGCTAATTGGGAGGC
Source organism: Otolemur garnettii (assembly GCF_000181295.1). Classification (NCBI taxonomy): domain Eukaryota; kingdom Metazoa; phylum Chordata; class Mammalia; order Primates; family Galagidae; genus Otolemur; species Otolemur garnettii. The sequence continues at coordinate 16,735,898 of NW_003852417.1, forward strand.
TGAGGCAAGAGGATTGAGCCCAAGAGTTTGAGGTTGCTGTGAGCTATGAGACCATGGTACTCTACCAAGGGTGACAAAGTGAGACTCTGTCTCAAAAAAATAAAAAATTTCTCGGACTTAAACATCTAGGAAAAAAGTTCTATAATTTTAGGTAAGAACAGTAAAATATCCATTATGGAAAAATACAGGGATGCAACAATTCAAAATGAAGGGATACAGTTCCTGATCACCTGTAAGTGAAAAATGTGGGGAAAAAATTTCTTTAGCTTCTTTGGGGTTTTAACAGTGATAGGAAAGCTGTATCATTTACCCAATTATTACTTGAAAAAATGCTGATATATTAACCTGAAATAACTGAAAGGGATTTCACTTTTAGATTTTACTCATTTTCTGAAATTTCTTTTCAACCCTAGATATTCCAATGCTAATTCTCAAAAGGTAAATTTTATTAATGTAGATCATGATTTCCACAGTCTGTTTTTTCATTGAATGTCTTCCTTTCCTTCTTGTTTTACAACCGTTTTTGTCCAGGGTTTCAGGTACATCTATTTCATATTTATTTACACTTCAGTTTTCCAGGTCTTTGGAAATAGGGAGCATCTGCTACTCCTTGAGCACTGACTATGTGGTTACTGTTACAGAAAGGCCTCTGACAACTCACAGGACTGGTTTTGCTTCCCCTTGCAGCACCAGCACTTAAATAGTCCTTAGCACATGGCAGGTGCTCAACAAGCATTTGAAGTAGTGAATAACATGATTTGACAAAAAAGTTAGAAACATGATGCAAAATTTCACTTATGAAGACCAGTTGAGATTAAGTACTGTCAAAAGCAACCAACACAGGTTCTTAAGACTCTTTGAAGTATAGAAAGGGTGTATGGGTATCCAGGCTGAAGTTGCCCCGTGTTCTGGCATATTGTTTTTTCTCACTCAACTGCAGACTTTTTAGGCTTCCATGTCAACTGAATATAAATTTCACTTCCCATGAGGTAGGAGGCCCATTTAAGTAACAACAAATTAAGTACTAGAAATGGGGAAGTCAATATTTGTAAATGGTCACCATGAACTAGTGTGCACACATTTAGATATTTTACCTTAATGCCTATTCTATATGGAAATTATGAAGACACAGATGTTCCCTGAGGCTTAAAAAGTTTCCTTTAGAAACAGTACATTTTCAGCTAAGATCTACAGTACTGTTCTCGTGGACCACTGAACTATCTCCAATGTCCTTGGGCAACTCAGAAATTGGAAATTTCAATGAAAAAGAGTATTGTCTTTTGTATTATCCCTTCATTTCCATAATGTTCTAATTTTTTGAATCAGTGAAAATAACCACAGCTGAGCAATTACGGGGAAAACTAGTCAACTACAATTAAAAGTCAGTTTCAGAGATCATCAAGATGCATTCTTGAAAATATGACCTTAACTTTCCTTTTAGGTCATCAATGAATCTACATATCATTCTTTTTAAAGAATGGGCAAAGTACTACATACCTTTATTTCCAAAGATCTCGGTATCATTTTGCTCCCTTCATCATATTGTCTATCCTAAAACCAAGTATTTACCCTTACGAAGAGTTCTTTTGCTTTAGACAGCATTCTAGGTATAGTACTGCAGACAATTATCCTCTCCTAACATCTGGCTCAGTTCTCATTTCCTTAACTACCCTTCCTGAACCCTGGGATTTCAAAATTCAAGTGTCAAATACTGAAACAGAACCTAATTGAGGCACAGGTGTTTCTCTTCACATGGTCCTCTTAGTTCTTCGACCTGTCCAGGTCAGGCAGGATGTGACTCTGGCTATGAAACTTACTTCTCAGAGAAGAATGAGGAAACAGCAAACAGACATTACTTCACATACCCCTAGAAACTGGAAGGTGGTGGCAGTGAATATCTGCTAAGGAATTATTAATCACTATGGAGAAAGAAAAACCTATTTTTTCCCCCTGAGATATTTCCTTACCATTCTTTGATTTAGAAGCAAACAATGGGCACATTAAAAAAGAGGCTGCATTGTGTTTCTTCACTTTTCCGATAATCTTAAAGGTTGGAAAACAGAAGACCAACAGGAAAAACATGGAGACAGACAGGCTAGGAAAATTTAATCATATTTTTACTTAAGTTCTAAAAGAAATACACTACCCTGGTTTGAAATTCCTTGGTTCACTCTCTTCCATATAATCTGTGGTTATCTTTCCCATTGTGGTATAAGGCAGTAACTGAGGGCCCTTCCCCATGCCACTCTCAGATGTGTCAGACCTCAAGATTCACCAAAAACTCCAAGATTTTTATTTTCACTTTTAATGATCATTTACTTAATAATAAAATGAAAAATAAGAATATAGGAAGGAATACATACAATCTATATACATATATTTATTGCAAATACTTAAAATTCTTATGTAAAATGATTTTTTTCTCTATTTGTGAAAAAATATGACTTTTTAAATGGTGTTGACACCAACTTCTCTGTACATACCCTCAATTCCAATGTTAACAATTCCTTTAAAAAGGCAAAAGACACAAAAGTTTAGCAATTACCAAACCAGTCTGTACAAACCTTATAGCCAGAAGGGAAAAAAATAGCTTGTGGTAAATAAGTCAATTTTCTTTTAAAATAAAAAATAACCCCCCCAAACTACTCCCCTTATTGCATTTTTTTTTTTTTTTTGGAAATAATCTGAGTGTCTTTAGAGTAACTTCCTTTGAAATAATTTGTGCCTTAACAGTGAGGTCCTACATTAAACATACCATATATGAGAGATTCAAAGTCTTCCACTGTCACTTTTTACATAGATATTAAAATATATATTACTTAAAATATATTACTGGAAAGCTATTTTTAAAATTGATCTTTAATAGTTGTATCAAATGTAAAGCATTAAAAAAAATAATGTAACCAAGAATCTATGAAGCTATTGCTTCAACTTTAGGAAATGTTTTACCTACTGTTTTCTTTCAATAGGTGTGTAGGTACTGAAACATGGTAGGAAAGGTCCCTGCCTATCATCATGTTTCTCAAAGTCTCTTTGGACTATTCTATAAACTGAGCTGAAAACTACCCTTTGCCAAGTTTTTTACTTCGCATACTGTTGTAATGCAATGGGGAGACTTTCCCTCCTTGCTATGCCGTGAAACCTTTGCGTCAAAGAGAAAACCACTCTAGTGCTGCTCATTTACAGTGAGTTCTAGAAATAAATAGCAATGTAATGAGACAAGAAGAGACCTCCCTCATTATAACAAATCATTTTCCCTGAAAGCTCTATTGCGCTCTGTAAGGTATAGAAAGGCAATAATAAGCCAACAGAATGTTAACTGTCAGGTCATTAACATGTATGACTTCACACCTTCACCTGGAAGGCAATGAGGTCTTCTTTTGGCTATTTATATCTCAGATAAAAATCTAAAACTCATACATCTGTGTGCCTTCACAATCCACTTAAATATGCTTCCTCCTCCATGCCAAGAATAATTTCCCATCGACCAGCACTTATTCTTAAAAATGGTACACGGAATACCACAGATAGCTCCAGTATCTTGAGCACAGGATTTAAGGGAACAGAAGTAGGGCAAACAACTCCAGGTTATTCGACTTTACTTTCTGTTGAATAGAATGAAGAATTTTAACTAAAGAAAATTCTTTAAGATTCAGAGTCTTCTCTACTAGACAACTTAGAATATTTATAAGACTGAGATGATATATAGTTAATGCTATCTCCTGAGGTGACCTGCAGCAGAAGGTGGGTAATCTGATGGCTAGACAAGACTAGAGGCATGTGCATCAGGAATGACGCTTGACTGGTCACTGGAAATAATGTCAGGTAATACCCTAAGAATATGCTTAGCACTTAATAAAACATTTCAGATTGAACAACTCAAAAGCTAAGTTAAAAAATTGCTTTAAAGGTGCTGTTGGAGTACCATATTATAATAATTTGAAGGTTTTGTTCCTAACTGCTTCATTTTCTAGAAGGCCAGATTATTATATAATTCTTTTTCTGTCCAGCTTATAAAATGAATGGCTTTCTACTTGAAACAACTGTTTTGAAAAAATTGAAAAAGAGACTGGTGTTCAACTTACTACCAAACTAAGAACAATTTAAAACTGTTCTCTCATCTGGTTAAGATTGAGGCAGCATACCTAATTGGTAATTTGTTTTAGGACTATTATTCCTAAATGCAAAAATTTAGCTCATTATTATTTATGAAGAGAATCTGGTGAATAGTAATACTTAGGACCTATCTGTAAGAGCCTGGGTCAAGATGAAGAGGCACAATATGGTTTGCTTTCTAAACGGACACCCTGGAAAAACCCTGACACCTTTCCTCCCTTCCTAGTTACAGTCTATCTGCAGATTGAGGGAACCATGGAGAAAAGCCTTTCTGACACGAAAGGAGTGCAGCAGTAAAATCACTTTAGTCAATCAAAATTGATAACTGACTTTAGCACAGATTCAATTCTGAAACATCAACCTCTTCCAGCATGCAGACAGCCCTCAACACTAAAGTGGGGCGTGGAGTTTCACCCATAAGTCTTTCTAACCTCACCCCTCAGAATGCCCAGGGTACTGAATGTTTGGGAGCACAATCATAATCTGTTTCCTACTGGTTCTTGGCTTGAGAACTTACTCTTTATCCCTGGGTTCTTGCAGCCTTCTTATCTCTTAGCTGTGTGTGTGCTGGAAGAAAAGGGGGAAGATGGAAGGACATCATATTGTTTTGTCTGAAACTGGAGCACAGATATTAATCCTACTATTTGCCTTGGGCCATAAAAAAAGTCAGAAATGAAAATAAACAAATAGTGAAGTGAAGTTCTTATGGTATTTGGGGCAAAGACTATGGAAAAGCATTAAAACAGTGAGGTGGTGGCGGGTGGGGTGGGCAAAAACCAGATTACTATTGCTTACTTTTTCCTAATCTAGAATATAGTTTAATTAAGGAATTTAAGCTGTTCTGCACTTTGTAAGCATCATGTCCTATTAAGTACAAAGACAACTGTACTATGTTGCACTAAAGTTTTTACTTTACACACTTCAAATTGGGAGACTTAAGATCAATATGCAAATGATGCAAATTGACACTCTCCAATTTAATACTATGATAAACCAAAGGTTTATTTTAATGATCTTTAATCTAAATACTATGTACTTAAAAATTGTTACTAAAGGATTTAAAAAACAAAAAAGAAAATAAACAAAAACAAACAACAAAACTTTGGAGCTAATTTTTCTTCCATTCTAGACATTCCCTAAGTCATTCATTCACCGAAACTCCTTTACATTCTAACTTTCTTGTTGTGCAGATAGCAGTAATCTAAAACAGGGGACATATTTTCTAAAACAAAAAAAGTGTCATGTTCTGTGCATATGTGCACACAGGTGTGTAGCAAAGTTAAGAGATAAAATCATGTCATCATCCTTAGATGCCTGGGAGGTCAAAACAGGTTGAACATAATAAGCAAATGTGGCATTAATGAGCTTCTCCCTGTGACAACAGTTGACTATAGAACTAATATTAGGTAATGGGCTGGGGGAGAAGAAAAGAGAGGCTACCTTGTTTCTAGTGTTACAACTGTTCCCCAAAGTTCTTTACATCCAATTCAACAGCTTCAGCTGTTTCATTCCCCTTGCCTAATAACACGTAGTTCACATTACCTCATCACTAACACTCTTCTACTATTTTTATGCTAGTATTTCAAAACTGCAAGTTCCCATGAATGCCTTAAGTGAGGATATCTTTGCTGGAATTATTGCCCTGCACAGGCTACAACACAGGGGGAGCATGGAGAGGCAACCCCTTTACAGATTACATTCACTGTGTCAGGGCAGGGGTGGGACCAGGGAGCAACAGGGATCCATGAACTGCAAGCAGAGTGCTTGGCAATGGTACTGGTTTAGGGAAACCAAGAACCAAGTCGGAGCTTTCAGAATCTGAACCATTAATACCTTATCAAATACTTCAGCTGAAGAAGTTTCCATCTAAGGTAAAGGGACTGAGTAAACTCTGAATCCAAATCCTTCAAAGGCTGAATAATCTATGAATAACCTGCAGCCAGTCTGTCAAGATATAATCTGCATAAACGGTCACTTCTTTAAACCATTCCGTCACTGTTTTCCTGACTGCTTAGGAAAGATCAGAAGGGAGACAGCTTCCTTTCACCATGCATGCCATTAAAACTTTTCTCAGAGTCACATGAAGTGGAACATAAATCTGAATTCAAAGTAACACATTATTACCTAAACACTTGGAAAAATGTTAAACAAAATGTGACATATTTACATGATTTCTTAAGTGCAAACTTGTCACAAATTCACAAAGTCTTGCTTGACTTAGACTTACTATACAAGGTGCTTTTCCTCTAAAATGTAAAAGATCTGTACTCTGTATTCCTGATTAAGTAACATTTGTCTCTTAAGACAATTGAAACCTACTTGTTTATTTCTGTGATTCCAAAAGGATGCAAAAAAAAAAAAAAAAAAAAAAAACAAAACACATCTGGTCAACCCTTCCCTTCCCCGCCCCATCTTTACAGTGTGTCTCTAGTCTCGTTACCGAACGACAAGGCAGGAGACGCACAGTTTGGAGGGGCCAATGCAATCATCATGGCAGAAAGCTCCACAACCTTTGCACATGATCATGGCTTTCAATCGGCAGTAACATTTTGAAGGCGTGTCCTCTATGCTGTTCTCTTCAGGAAAGGCCTGAACAGGAATGGTCTGGCCATGACTGCTGGGATTCATAGCTTGGCTAGCAGGGATGGTAGTGACAGTCACTGAAAAGGACATGACATCACCTACGTTGCTAGATACCTGGCTACCTGGTACAGCAGAGTTATGGTCCATGTCAGATGAGGTGGAGACATTGATCATGCCTCTGTAGCTTGGCCCTATCTGTGTGGGGCTTCCATATAACTTTGGGGTTTGCAGTGATGGGAGGAGTAGAGGCTGATGGGTGGGGCTATTATCTGCAGGTAGAGGAAGAGCCGTAGAATTGAAAAGCTCAGGGCTGCCACACATTTTCTTACCTCTCACCGCATGAGCCATTTGCTTCTGTGCTGCCTGAATTAAATCTCTGGCTAGGGTCTTTTCATCAAATGTTTGGCCTCTAGTGAATAGGTAATTCTCCTTGCTTAATGTGGCTTGCTCAATCCCTGGTGTCTCAGCCTTCACATTCTTGTTAGCTAAGCAATCACTGGTGGATAGGGTTTCCCTACTGTGGGGTCCTGAACTTGTGTCACATTTGCCAGAACTCTGGGCAACCTGAGGCTCCTCCTTCACCATGACAGAGTCCTGCTCATCACCGGTACTTTCCTCATCAGTATCATCTTCTTTGCCACTGCTACTATCTCCTGTTGCATTCTTACAGTCTGTATATCCCATTTTCAAGGCTTCAGTGGGACTACTTAGACAAAAACGGTCTTCAGGGTTTATAGAATGGGTCCTCCTAAAGCTCTCTGAACCCCGGCCATAGGTGGAAATATTAAGTAAGTAGTGACCTGCCATTGCAGGCTTAGATGTCCTTCTGCCAGCAAAACCCAGCATGAACCTCTGGCTTGTGGAGATGTCTTCCACCTGGAAACCTGAGTGAGCAAAGTTGAACTGGGAGGGTGGTACAATTGAGAGAAGATTCTGCCTTCGAACCTTTTGGATGAGTGTCTGAAGGATCTGATCTTGGGTTGCTTTACTTAGTCCTTCTTGGTACTGGTGTGTGTCAATGCTGGAGTCCCTTAGCTCTTTGGATGAAAAGAGATGAAGGGGCCTTGGAAATGGGAGCGACTTACTTTGTAAGGTTTTACCCAGCTGTTGCGCAGCTGGATGGGCCTGTCGCTCACTAACTTCTTCCCTGGTACTATTTTCTGTTGTGTTGGTACCAGCAAGTGCTCCCATCCCCCTTTCCTCTTTTGTAGTCAGTGGAACAGTTTTCATTTCAACTTTGGTAAGAGGTTTAGGCAGAATTTGCTCCATGGGAACATCTTTGCCCTGGAGCAGCTGAGTAACTAAAGGATTATTAGCAGGGATACTAGAGCTTGGTCTTGAAATGGGTCCATTCATATTTGAAGAAGTTCCTGGGGTTTTAAGGCTAGAAGCTGCTGGCAAAGAGCTCAAGGGTGGAGCTGATCCAGTAGGTGCTATAGTTACACTAACTTGGGGTACAGGAAGCTTTTCTAAAGTGGCTGTTGTCAATAAAGATGTTAAAGGGGAGGGAGTCATAGCCACTGGAGCATTAGCATCTGTCTTTGCTGAGGCTGAAGAGTTTGGTGTATTCTTACTGGAACCGGCTTTGGGCTCCACTGTGTCATCAGCTACAAAATGAATAGGTGAGGCACCTAAGATTAGAGCAGGACTTGTTGGAGTTGGAGAAGATGCTTTTTCCTGTCTGCTACTACTGGGCCCTTGTGGGTGGCTCAGAGAAGCCACTGTGGCTGTTGCCCTGGTTGAGTTCAGTTTCTCATTATCCAATTTCTCTATGTAGGCTGGTGATGGGACATTTGTGCATGTTCCACTGACGGCAGGTGTTGGAGGCACTGAGGGGGTTTGCTGTAGTTGTGCTCCAGAGACACTATGAGGCTGTGCCTGGTCTGGGGTGGCCTTGGTCTCAGACTGGGGCTTAGTTTCTGGACCACAGGGTAAAAGCTCTCTCGTACCTCCCCTGCTTCCAGTTCCTGCCAGTTCCAGTGTGGGGCCTTTTCCAGTTCCATTGACTCTGTCTGAGCCTGGACTGCCTCCTCTAGCAGTTTTCCCTTCACCACCCTCTCCTGGACCTTGTCCACCCCCTGGGCCAGGTCCTGGAATGGTCCCTCCAACTGAGGCGGCTGCAGCAGCTGCGGCGGCGGCTGCAGCAGCTGCCCTCTGTGCTTTGACCAGCTGGGCTTTTGCTTTGATGTCTGCAAGGGTTCTGGCTCCTGTTCTGTTAGGACTAGTGATGGAGACTGGAAAACAAGCCCTGGGAGAGACCTGCGATGAATGAAATGGCATGGGGGAGATTCTGGAGACCGGGATCTGAAAGAAATGGCGGGGGGGG
>NW_003852417.1:16745186-16758374 GCF_000181295.1 Otolemur garnettii
AGCCTCAAGCTGTCTCCCTGGGTAGAATACTATGGCATCACAGCTCACAGCAACCTCCAACTCCTGGGCTCAAGTGATTCTCCTACCTCCGCCTCCCAAGTAGTTGGGACTACAGGCGCCAGCCACAGCACCTGGCTATTTTTTGGTTGCAGCTGTCCTTGTTTGGTGGGTCCAGACTAGATTCAAACCCGCCAGCTCAGGTGTATGTGGCTGGCACCTTAGCCGCTCGACCTATATACCTCTTTCTTCAATACAAGTCCCTCCTAATATCTCTACTACTCACAACTATTTATTATTAAGATATAGACCTTTATACCATATATACTTTTTAAAAAAAGTGTGTTTATGTTGTGGGGGGAAGATTGGCAGAGAAAGAAAGAAAAGAAAGAAAAGAAAATTCTATCATTACTGTCTTTTACTTCTGGGCTTTATTACTAAGGTCCAGGGGAAAATACTTGCTCTTCCCTGTTCTATACACAAAGGTGAGGTGAATTCTCTCAAATCACAGAGGCTTCAAGATAGCACTATAAGAAAGGCAGTATGTGATCCACAGAAGCACCTCACTATGCCCATACTGTTATCAGCCATTCTCACCCAGTTGCTATTACATTTACTTGAACAGATTTTAAAAAATCTATATGCTCTGGGTCCTATCCCAAAATAGACAAATTAGGATCCCTAGGGAAAAAATGTATTTCTAAAAAGATACCCATGAGACTTTGATGTACTATCATGTTTGAAATCACTGATTTTCATACCATAAAATATCATGTCTAAAGTGAAATCTGCTTCATGTCCTAAAGAATACTTTGAAAGCTACTAATAATGCATCAAGATGCAGGTACTTCTAGCTATTGGTCGAGTTTAAAGAAGCAAATAATTGTTACAGATGTCATAATTTAAAGCATTTAATTAAAAAAAATTAAGCCACTGAGCTCTAAGAAAATGCATGCCATCTTTCTGAATATACTTAAATTAAGAATAAGTCACTGAAGATTTTCTATTATTTGCAATACCCATTTCTTAAAAAGTCAGCAGGGCTGAAAAATTGATTCTCTGTAATTAGAAGTTAGAGCTGTTGAGATTTTTTAACAGAGGTCACAAAGTCCATGTATTTTTATCATGAAATGTACTCAATCTCTCTTAAGAGCTAAATCTATTTTACATCCAACTCAAACAAACCTAGATAGCGTATTTACTTAGCACATGGCCTTTAGAAGCTGCCCATAGTAAGAAAGAAGAAATTATTGTCCCTTTTAATATCATCTGGAAGAGACCACTAGGGAAAAATGGGAAAAAAACAGATAAAATTAAAAAATTAAATACAACGTGTGCTCGTGTGTTTATAATTTTTATACACATATGCATGTAATGAACCAAACATTTGTACTAAATTTCAAGTTTGTTTTCTACTTAAATTTTGTTTAAAATGTTTTATTCTGTTATAAATTACCTCAAGGTTTGTCTAAGAAAGTAAGATTTTAAATAGGGGTTAAGGTAAGAGCGTTGTTAGAAGTCAAGTAAGTAGTAAATGAAATGGGTCAAGTTCTAGTTAGTGAATACTTCCAAGGACTATTTCCTGTTAGTACTAATTTTAGATCATCGAAGTTAAATTTAAAAAGTGAGAAAGTGCTTCTACATAGTTTATTTTTCTATTTTTCTCTCAATGTAAGTGAGCAGAAACCAATGTCTAGACTCTTAGAAGACAGAACAGTTAATCAACATTATTCATAAAAAGTATAATATAGTGTATATTAAGTGAATGAACTATAAATTGATATTAAGCACAGGCCGAAGTTTTAATAAATCTTTAAGATCAGAAGTAAAATGTACTTGGGTTTATCAGTAATTTTGTGTAAGACCATAGTTACAACCTTACCGAATATAAACAACTGCTTCTGCACTAAGAAATGCCACAAATCACTTGCAATTTAATAGATATGACCAAAAAACAATGTGTAGACCAGCAGTTCTCAACCTGTGGGTCACGACCCACCGGAACTGTATCAAAGAGCCACAGCATTAGAAAGGTTGAGAACCACTGGTGTAGACCATCTCTGCTTTTTAGTTTTCCCCACTCTCTCACCTTGAGAGGTGGTACTCTTCGCACCTGGGCCCTGTCCCCTCTATTGAGAAAGGGCTGTGGTGAGACCTGAAATGGCTGCTGGTACTGGCAATTCTCAATGACTCTTGGCCTCTTCTCCCAGCTCGCCGGGGCCTCTTCCTGGGTCAGAGAAGATTTCCTCTTGAGGCTTTCAGGGTTCTGATCAACAAGAGTTGCTGGAGGTTCTTTCAAAGTGGCCTCCTGTGGACCTGCTTCTGCGATGGGCTTTACTACTGATTTTTCCACCCCAGGACTCTTGGGTTTGCTTGCGAATGTAATTAAAGATTCTTGGCTTTCATTTCTGTTATAACTAGAAGCTGTGGTGAGATAATTCTCTTTCTCAGACTCCTGTTCAGCAGAGGCAACTGGCTTCTGCTCTAATAGACCTTCATCTTTTCGGCACTTGATGGGAAGAATGCTGCTAAGCTCATGGGTATTGCTGGCTGTGGGAAGTGGGGGCTCTGTGGATTTGGAGAAGTTTGGCTGCACTTTATCTCGGCTTTCGTGCTCTTCTTTACTGCCTGGTAATGGCACTTGCAATGCTGCCTCTTTACACTCTGACTGGGAGACTACTGGGACTATTTTGACAGGAGAGGCCTCTGAAGGAAGCATGGATTTTGGTTGCTCAGCTGGAGATTTCTTTACTTTGAGATCGTTGGGCGATGATGTTAATTTCTTTGAATCTTCAAGGCTTAGACCAGAACTAAAAAAGGAGAAAAACAAATATTCTATTTGAGAAATGGATCATGCTATCGAAGGCTTATGAAGTAATAGAATATGGTACATAATAGGTGTTCTTCATGCATTATCTTACTGTTGTTATTAGCAATAAAAGTTTCGGAGCCAGAGTACCTAGATTCAAATTCTAGCTCTGACAGCAACAGTCCACACGATGTTAAGCAAGTGACTAGTCTTTTGTACCTCAGTTTCTTCAACTATACACTAGTTATTTACTACACAGTGTTGTATAGATGATTAAGTTAATCCATGTCAAGTACTTACCTAGCCCATAATGGAAGCTCAATAGTGGTAGTAATTATTACTTCTGCTTATAAAGGGGCCACACTGTTTAAAGGTATGCATCCCTTACTACCTACAAGAGAACTAAAGGAAGCCCAATACCCATCCATTCTGGGACTGGGATCTGCTCTGCAGTACCTGTGGAAAGGCTGGACCAAGAAATCTAAGGGGACCTGAGGAGACAGTAGGACACTGGTTATCTATGTGTTCTCCAGAGGTTGAGAATTATAACTTAACTTTCTGTAAAACCTATTTAAATTCCACTTGGTGTAGGTCTAAAATTCTCAGTGTCTCTGAGCTATCAAGGGATGTAGGCCACTTGGGACTTCTATAGGGTGGCCTGGCTAAAAGCTAGGCTAATCTGTAAGGGTTATTCTTAATGTTTTAGAATACTGTATGACAGGCAAAAATCAATGGAGCCTCCTTTGGTGACTTCCTAGAATCAGTACTATGCCTCTGAGATAGAATGGTTGAAGGCAAAACTGGGCAGTAATTAAAAAGCCTTTTTTTTTTTTTTTTTTTGAGACAGAGCCTCAAGCTGTCCCCCTGGGCAGAGTGCCGTGGCATTACAGCTCACAGCAACCTCCAACTCCAGGGCTCAAGAGAGTCTCCTGCCTCCGCCTCCCAAGTAGCTGGGACCACAGGCGCCCGCCACAACGCCCGCCGGCTATTTTTTGGTTGCAGCTGTCGTTGTTTGGCGGATCCGGGCTGGGGATTCGAACCCGCCACCTTAGGTGTACGTGGCTGGCGCCCTAGCCGGTTGAGCTATAGGCGCCGAGCCTTAAAAAGTCTTTTTATGAAAGCTATTAATAATTACAACCAAGAACTATTGTAATGCTCTATCTGCCTAAAATGGAGGAAATAAATAATTATAGAATTATTGCTACCTATAACAATGGTCTAAATATATATTATTTAGACATTATTTCTATAGCTCAAAGCTCACATCAACAATATAGAAAAATCAGCTTATGAGATTCTTAATAGGGATCTTTCCTAAACAACTGTGAAGGTAAATGATAAACACTACTTAGAAACAAAGGAAAGAGGCCCTTAGTTCTCAAGCTGTGGTTATGTCATCTCTTTAAGGGCTGCCCCTTGGTATGCAGAAAAAAGAAGGAGACTACTAAGTACAAGCCTGGGTGTTCGATCCTATTTCAAATAAAACAACTCCATTATAATCTATTTAAATGTCCCTGCTATGGTTTCGTTTGGACTTGTTAGGGAAAAAACTGATTTAGACTAAGGATCCTTTAAAACAGGATTTGTATCTTGATCCACAGCTGTGTACATGTCCTAGGGTGCCTTTTACAGAGAAGACCCTGTTATTACGTGTTGAGTAATCTGTATTACAGGACTCCTGGGATTCCTCAGTGATCTGGATAGTTACATATCCATATAATAAGTTAACCATAAAAAACAGACAGAACTTTAGTATTCTTATATCTTATAAAGTTACTAGAAGAAAAGATAATCTATTTTTTTTAAAGGGACTCTTTAAATCAAGATTAGAAAAACAAAATTTTTTTTTAAAAAGAAACCACCCAACCCACAATAATATGTTATGGGTCTAGGATTGTGAGTAATCCAATTCTGTGTACCTGTGATTCATAAGGGGAAAAAACCTCTCTAAAGAATGGTAAAATTAAAAGAAAAAAAAAAAGGAAATTGAGAACTAGATTTCCTATTAAGGTAATAGATAAAGCAATCACGTAACAAATACACAGGAATTAGCTTCTGGTTTACAGAGCCTATCTTAACATTACCTTTGACCATAGTAGCTTTCAAAGAATTGTTCTTTCCATGGCTCCACTTTTTTCTCCTTCTCAATCTCTTGTCGAATTCTCACCTGCATCTCAGGTGTAAATTCACCTACAATGTACCCGAAAAAGGATAATCAAAAGAAAAATGCTGTTTGCAATGTTTACCTTTTTATAAATCATGAAAGACTCATGCAGGAATCAGAATACTATCATGTGTAAGTAACACACATTTCCCAAAGCTGTTCAATGTAAAAGAGGACCTAAATGCCATTATGTAAAATAAAAATACATTTGCACACCACTCCATGTAGCCACAGCCGAGACTAACAGTCTTTTCTCTGGACTTTTCCTACAGCACCTCCCTGGTGCTCCAAATAATCATATTCCACACAGATTTATTTCTAACTTTGAATTTCTATTTTCCACTGAAAAAGAAAGTGATGTGCTTTCAGTAAATAATTCTATCAGTCATTTTATTAAAGTTCTGTTTCTCCAAGACAAGTTGTATTTTAGGCCTTTTATCTAACTGCATAATGAAAAGCTATGGCCCTGCCTCAAACCATTTGAGATTCCAATAAAAAGCTAGGGAGGTTTTCTGATTTGTCAGTTTTCTATTTGTTCCAGAAATTGTACAAGTTTAGGGCCCTAGCAACAAAACACCAACACGCCAAAGACCCAGCTGCTCTGAATATGCCATTATTTGCATACACTACCAACCACCTCAATCCTTCCCACTCCATCAGCAGAGAACAGTGAATGTGCTTGGTAGGCCATCTTCAAACTTGTGGCTCAGATAGGCTGCTCCCTTTTATACTCTAATACCCAGGACATCAGGGAATAAGAGGTAGAAATGGCAGAATTTGAAGTTTAAGACCTCCTGGGGGTGAGAAGAAGGAAAGGAAAAGTGTTAGAGGACCGTGGACATCACAGTCGTGGGCAAAGGATTAGAAAAAGGGGGATCTTCAGAAACAACCCGGAACTTCTGCTGTTGAGTCTACTGTGCATCACAGAACAAAGAATGAATAGAAAGTACGGAATTCTATTCACTTATGTACAGTGTTCAAAGTTTTTGTTGCCTGCATGTTTAAAAAAAAAAAAGTAACATTGATGATCATGGTATCACTGTTGATAGCACCTGCCTACAAAAAAGTGGGGTTGGAAATAAATCCTTCATACCTACTTATACATAAAGAAAGGTACTGCTAGCTGATATTATCATGAAGTGCTTATATGATTTCAATTTTTTCAGAAAAAAAGGAGTCTCTGCCCAAGGAAATCTGTAAGAAAGAGAAAGAACCAAAGTAATCAGCAAGAGATTCCTTCTGCACAGAATTTGCTCTAGAACAATGGTTCTCAACCTTCCTAATGCCGTGAGCCTTTAATACAGTTCCTGTGGGTCATGACCCACAGGTGAGAATTGCTACTCTAAAAGAAGAGGATGCCCGTAGCACAGCGATTTCAGCACCAGCCATATACACCAAAGTTGGTGGGTTTGAATCCAGCCCAGGCCGGCTAAAACAACAATGATAACTACAAAAAGAAATAGCCTGGCATTATGGCGGGTGCCTGTAGTCCCAGCTACTTGGGAGGCTGAGGCAAGAGAATCTCTTAAGCCCAAGAGTTTGAGGTTGCTGTGTTGCCATGGCACTGTACTGAGGGTGACAAAGTGGGACTCTGTCTCAAAAAAAAAAAAAAAAAAAAAAGAAGAAGAAGAACCAGAAGAGGGAAAAAGTCAACTGCTGTGATGAACAACATATGACATATTAGCTGTTTATTTAATTATCAGGGATGTGACAGAAAGTAAGCAATAAATGGCATTCCTAATTCTCTCCTTATAAATGCATTTAAAGAATCTCCTACTTGTTTCAAGCTATTCTTTAGCGTAACTATATGTGACTTTCCCAGTGTCATTTTATTTTCATGTATATGGAAAAACAGATGTTGTATTTGAACTAAAAATAATACAGCCAGTGGTTTTACTTATGGCTGCATATAGAATTCACTTGGGAAAACTGGGGGGTGGTGGAGGGAGAAACCAAAGCACTAAAGTTTAGGCACCAACCTAGACTAATTAAAACAAAATCATTGACTGGTGCCTGGGCATCAGTATTTTTAAAATAACACAAGTATTTTTGAGCAGCTGCAGCCTAAAACTGCTAATATTGATAAATACTACATGCAGTGCTGACACCGTCAGTCAGTAACTTCTTTAGATTTCCTAATATGCTCTCAGTGAACTGTTAAATCAGCATTAGAAGTGTGGTACACACAGTAGATGAGTGATTATCACCAGTAATTCTGAGTCAGGATCCATTTTAAAAGTTCTGACTGCCAATTAACTGTATGCTTCAAATAAGTGAATTTTATAATATGTAAACTATATCTTAATGAAGTTGTTTATTTAAAGAATTTCTCACTGGTTCCTTTTACTGTCAGTGTTCTTGAGGTTGAGCAGTAATAAAGAGGTTACTTTACTGCTTGCCAAACTGTAATTCATTAAGTTATTATAAAATAACTAATTCTATACCCTGTTTATTAGGGAGCTTATTAAAATTCTAATCTAGAATTCAGTACTCTGGAATTATTGAGTCTAAATTTTTAGGTGTAGGGCCTAAAATCTGTATTTTTTTAGTTTTTCAATTGAGTTTATGTCATTAAAGAAACATTTTTGGAGTCCATCTACAATCAACCTGGTTATACAGGTTCCAGATAAAATTCTAGCAATGCGTTTCACATAGGATAGATAATTCTACCCTTTGGAAACATCCTGTCCCTTTACCTTCCAAAACTGCTCAAATACCTGATGAGGTGGAGAGGTGCCAATATCCTCACACAATGGCTTCCCTTGAATACACATCCTGGGAGATATACGAGGGAAAAACACTTACCTTCTGAGAGTCTTTCCTTCCAGCCTTGGGCTGCTGAAGTGAAGAATTCATTGTTAAGAGCAGAGCCATTTAACTTCATCAAACCATCTGGACCAACCTGAGTCAAAGAATAAGCCAAGGAAAGCTTACAAAAAAAAAAGGTATTGTATGGTACTTGGCTTTCCTTTAATTTTAGAAAAGACTGTATGTACATTTAATTTTATAGAGATGGGAGCATCTCATACCATGCTGCTTATTTTGGGACCCCTCTATTTTTAATGTATTATCACTGTGTTCTAAAACATTCTTTTCCTTTTTACTTCTCTTTTCTTCTTCTCTCCTTTCAAATCCATTCCCTAATAATTAAGAAACTGCTCACAGAACATAAATATATATTTTTTTCTTCCGAATAGCAATTTACTATTCATTTTATAGAAGTGGGACCAAGTTATATACAGTGCTCTGCATCTTAATTTACTCACAGAATACACTGGAGAAGTCTTTTCAAGTCATCTGGCATAGAACTGCAGTCCCTTTATAATGGCTGCATATTTCTGCGCTATAGGAATGTACCACAATTAATTCACCAGTTCCCTAACAATAGCCATATTCTTTGTTTCAGTGTTTTCCCCTAATTGAAAACGCTGTCAACAAAGAATCCAGAAGAGCTGAATATACTAGTGCTGGGATTTCTAAGGGAATACAATATAATAAGAACTGTCATAGCTGGCCACTTCCCTACGTTGACCACCTCCTGAAGCTGACCCAATTTTCATAGACAAGACGTGTACTACACATACATCAGTACAGTAGACCTAGTTCCTTATGTTGATCATCTTCGTATGCTGACCAGTTTGTTACAGTTCCTTGGGTTGGTCAACTTACAAAGGTTCTACTGTATTTGCAGAGCAAAGAATATTTGTATATAGACCAGCTACTGTCAGATTCCTCTCATAAAAGCTAAAACAAATGATATTGCTATAGGAATATATCTGCATATTCTTTTTTCTACCAATAAAAGTTGTTAATGTGCTATTTAATTTTTGCCAATAGATTGGGTTTAAAACAGAAATTTTCTTGACTACTGGAGTATTTGTGCATATTTTTGTATGTTTATTGAATATTTAGATTTGCTGTCTTGTGAATTGCCATTTCATGCAATTTTCTCATTTTCTAAAAAAATGGATGGGAAAACTTAATAAAATCAGAAATCTCTTCAACATTAATATCTACTTTTCTATCAGAAACCCCAGGGAGAATTTTCATGAAATGAATAGAATTATCTTAAAATTTATATGACAGGGAAAAAAAAAAAAAGGCTGGGCATGGTGGCTTACACCTGTAATCCTAGCACTCTGGGAGGCGAAGGCAGGCAAAGAGCCTGAGTTCAGAAGTTGGAGACCAGCCTGAGCAACAGTGAGACTCCGCCTCTACTAAAAATAGAAAAACTAGCCAGGTGTTGCGTTGGGCACCTGCAGTCCCAGTTAGGAGACTGAGGCAATGCCATGGGCACTCTACCCAGAGCAACAGAGAGTCTCAAAACAAAACAAAAAAAAAAAGGTGGCACCTGTGGCTCAAGGAGTAGTGCGCTGGCCCCATATACCAGAGGTGGTAGGTTCAAACCCAGCCCCGGACAAAAAAAAATAAGGAAAAACTGAGAGGGGTAAATTGACTTTGCAATTATTATACATAGCAAACAAAGTAACTACAATCAAAACTTCATTACATGGCATTAGAGTGAACAAAGAAATGAGTGGAGTACCTATAAGCATACACTATACACACAGACACACGGAACATATAACAAAGATGGTATTCCAAACAGTGAGAAAATAATGATTACATAAATGATACGAGATAGTGCTGGAACAACTGACTATCCACTGGGTAGAAAATAAAGTTAAGCCCTATATTGAAATAACATGCATTAGATGAATAAAAAACCCAAATGTAAATTTTAAGTAAAAAACAATTTTTTGAGGAAAATTGGAAACTTTTGGGGCATCCTGAGGATTGAGGAACTCTTTTTAATCTATTTTATTTTCCAAACCTATCTGGGTCAGTATTACTTCCCCGTTTGACTATATAGCAGAAATTGGTATGCTTTCTATAGAAGCTAGACTATAAATGCACATGGCCTGTGTTTCAGCTACTCAACTCTGCCAGTGTAAGCAAAAGTAGCTATGGATATACGTAAACTACCAGGAGTGGTTGTATGCCAATAAAATGTTACTTACAAAAAGAAGCATGGGCTAGAAACTGCCAGCAGGCTGTAGTTTGCTGACTGGTGATTAGCATTTTAGAGTAGGTAGAAAGGTAAGAGGCTTCCCTATAAGAGCAGTTCATCCAACATCTATTCCAACATTCAAATACTGAGCAAGGTACTACATTGCAAGTCAATCCATTCTGCTGTGCAATCCTCCAACCATTAAACTGTTATTTTTAACTCCAAATCTGCTTTCTGGCCAAACAAAGAAGTATATCTCTCCTTCAAATATATCAGGAGAGGTATTCTAAATCAAACCTCTCCTATCCTATTTTGGTCTAAATATGTTTCTAATGTTAATTGCTGTATCCACCATTCAATGAAATATAGGTTCTACCTTTTCATCCTAGTGACAATCAGAGTTCCTCACCCTTTTCTTTTCATCTGACAGTGAAGCTGTAAAATCATTGTCATATATGTAAGGGCAACATTGCTCAGATTACTGTGTGCTCCAACCGTAATATTAAGTGAAAAAGACTAGCTATTAAGAGTATCCCATAGGAATGCGCTCTATGGGAAGTTAAAGTAGATAATCTCTAAGATCTTTTAATTCTGAAATTGCATGTAGTAATCCTGCAGACTAAGAAAGCTTGATAAGGGCCATCAGTCAAAAGACAGTTCTGAAGAGCTTGCACTAGAGTTCCATAACTAGGCCCTCATCACTTAGCTCTGGTACTCTTGATGCTAGTCTAATAACCTCAAGTTTTTTTTTTTTTTTAAAAGATGAGAGCAATCCTTAATGAGGTTCTCTAAAAACCATGCTGAAACTTTGGTCTCCTAACTTGTTCTCATGAAGAACCACGTATTCCCAAAGCTGCTAGCTCTCCAAGAAGAGCAAAGGTAGGGAAAACAGTCCAGTGTTACTTCTTTATCCCAATTACTGATTTATTTAGACTATTTGGATAATGGACTGTGACCTGTTTTGACATATTCTGATTAATAGCACTATGAAATTGAGATCAATGATAGTCTAGCAGAATGATGATTTTCAGAATTGAAAGATTTAGTTTTAACTTTATAGTCAATTGATTTCTGTAGCTTACTCTCTGTATTCTTTTATTATACACTAAGGAAAAGTACTTACAACATAGTGCTTAGAAAGAATAATGAATTTTTTAAAACTTCACAAGCATAGAAACCTTAAAAAATCATGGTTCTATCTTCTTTTTATGAAGGAGGAAACAGAAGAACAGAAAGGGAAATAACTTGCAGTCACTCTTTCTTTGACCAAAGCCTAAGTAAGTCTCAGATCTAAGTAAGTCTTAGACTTATTCCTGACCAAAGCTAAATCTCTCTGATCACTGCCCTGATGCTTCCAAAACTTTAGTATTATTTCTTGCTACCCTCTCTTTTTTTTGAAGCAAGGTCTTTTTCTGTCACCCAGGGGTGTAATTATATCTAATTCCAACCTCAAACTCTTAATTCGAGTGATCTCTTATCTCAGCCTCCCAAGTGGTAGGAATTATAGGCTTGAGACACTACACCCAGCTAATTTTTCTATTTTTTTCATAGAGATAGGGTTTCACTCTTGCTCAGACTGGTATCAAACTCCTGGCCTCAAGCAATCCTCTTACTTTGGCTTCCCAAAGTGCTAGGATTACAAGGGTGATCCACTGTGCCTGAACTACTTTTTTATTTTTAAGTAAAACTTAAATTAGGTTTTAAATTCTTTACTAAGAAAATAATGTTTCTTTTAGAAAAAATTAACAGAGGATAACAATAATAAACATTCTTAATTCCACAACTGTTACTCCATGTTGTATGTCCTTTCATATGTATCCTGTGTTTCTGGCTTATTACTGACATTTCCCACTCCGGTGATACACTGGCCAGCATCCTGCTGACACTAGATAAGACAATTCTTCCTCCTGAACTGTATTCTACGAATGCCTACATCCTAATGGGCTAGTAATTAAATTTATCACATAATCTTGACATCCTGGTAAGAGAGTATTTTTTTTTCAAGTCTTACAAAGCCTGTCTATTAAAAAACACTTACATTATATTCTTATTTCTTGCTTAGTACCATTAATACCACTTCTTTACAGATATACACAAAAAGCTACTTTAAAAATCTTAAGGAGTTCTAAAGCAAGCCCCAGAAGGGTCAGAAAATTGCTTAAGCTTAAGATGAGGCGCACCTGTCGATCCACCTCTGGGAGTAGTAAAAGTAGTCGTTGTTGGCAATCTCCAGGAAGGACTGAAAAGGTGTGTTTGTTAATCAGCGCTCGAAGATTTGTATTAACCAGAATGGAGTCTGGTGTCTCAACGTCAATGTCAGCACATTTAGTCCTTTTCATTTGCCCTACAAAAATATGGAAAAGAATCATTAGGGCCTCCCTTACAGTCCTGTTTCTACCTTAATTATAGCTTTCTGTGCAGTACAAAAAAACACAGAAGTTTAGATGGCACACTGTGAAGAAGGTAACACTTAAGGATCTTAGAAATTTCTCCCAAGACTAACAAAACAAGTTTCATTTATTCATAAAGGAAAGAAGAATACAATTAATCTTCTCTGCAGAAACAGAACAAGGTCTGTAAAAATGGACCATCTGCCATACTAAAATTGCACTGTATGTTTAAGAGTAGTTTATTTCCCAAAAGAAACTGAGGAAGGTTCTGATAAATGACACATACAGAGAATGTTTAAGAATTAAAAACTAAAATCTGCTAATCATACTGATGCCCCTTTTATCCTTCCATTAAGACCTGCTTTCACTAATTTGCATTAGTTAAAAATGTTACAATTGAATGGCTTAATACACTTTTAGGAAATCTGAGCCACAACCAGAAGTTTATCATCTTTCCAAAAACTGACAGATGCAAGCAAACAAAGGGTTAAAATATCAATGAAAATATGAAAATAAATGAATATAGCCACATGACTAACATGTAAAAAATATTTGTAAGACATGACAATTACCATTCTTCATATGAAAAGTACATTTATAAATCAATGAGACAAATACCACCAAGAGAAATATGAGCAAAGGAAATTAAGGGGTAACTAATTCTTAGGCCACTAACCATAAGCAGGTGCTAAGATAGTACTTTTAAAATGCTAATTCAGGCTCAGCACCTGTAGCTCAGTGTCAGGGCGTCGGCCACATACACCGAGACTGGCGGGTTTGCATCTGGCAGGGGCTTGCTAAACAAAAATGACAACTG
>NW_003852417.1:16758700-16760457 GCF_000181295.1 Otolemur garnettii
GGGATACCTTGAGGCCCTGTCTCAAAAATAAATATATATAAAATGCTAATTCAACTAATAGTCAAAAAATTATTTTTTGCCAACAAAATGGCAAATATTGCAATATAGTGATAGGAATATATAGGGAAAAAGCAAAACATATTCTCAAATACTCCTGGTGGGGCTGAAATCAATATAATCTTATAGAAGAAAATTTAACAGTACCCAGCAAAATTCAAGACCCAGAAATTCTACATTTAGAATTACTTACACAAAGCTACAGAATCCTTATTGTAGGTACTCTCTGGGTATTGACCGAAACACAAACAAATGTAATCCCATTTAGAAGAATGGATTTCCCTCAAGTTAGGCCCACATGATTTCTACAAATTAAAATCCAGCACTATCTCACAAAGATTACTCAAAATTAGAAACAAGAAATAAAAGATTTAGACCAAGAAGCACTGAGCTACAGTATTTTTAGAATACATAATAGCTAGGTACAAAATGTTTGAAGAAATTATGAAGGTGATTACAAAGCTGAGGACAAAACAATCAGAAATGGATAGATCTTAAAGAAATCAATGGGGTTGGGTACAGTGGCTTACACCTGTAATCCTAGCACTCTGGGAGGCCACGGTAGGAGGACCTCTTGAGGTCAGGAGTTTGAGACCAGCTCTCAACAAGAGCCAAGACGCCATCTCTACTAATAGAAAAAGTTAAGGAGGCTGAGATAGGAGGATCACTTAAGCCCAGGAGTGAGTTATGATGATGCCAGTGCACTCAATCCTGGGTGACAAAGCAAGACATTGTCTCAAAAGAGAAAGGAAAGAAAGACTTCTAGAAGAGTTAAATAAAAATTTTTGAAATCAGATACTATGAATGGATTATTTATTTGTTTTTGAAGTTTTTGGCAGGGGCCAGGGTTTGAACCCACCACCTTCGGTATATGGGGTCAGCGCCCTACTCCTTTGAGCCACAGGCGCCACCCTCTACTACTATGAATGGATTAAACAACAATTTATACAATGTTAAAGAGGTAGTTATAACTTAGAGTATATAGTCAAACAATTTAGCCAAAATATCAGAGACAGATAGAGAGAGAATATTTTGAGAGGTTCAACAAAGACGTGACAGATGGAATGAGATAGTCTTAACAGACAACCAAAGGAGGTCAAGAATGAGAATATTAAAAGAAAAGAAAAAGAGTAATATTCAAAGAACTGACAGTTATACATCTACCAAAACTTATGAAAACCACAAACCTAAAGATTTGGAAGTATAATATATTCCAAGTAGGATAAAAAGAAATCCATGCTTATATCTAGCTTAGAAAAGATGTTTATTAAAGACAAAGAGAATAGCTTGCAAACATATACCAGGAAGGGAAAGATTACATAAAAAGAACAAGAGATTAGTAAACTTCTTAACAAAGCAATTTAGAAAGTAGATAATGTTGACAGAAAATAACCATCAACTATAAAGGTATTTCCATCAAACTATTCTATTTTTTTGAGACAGAGCCTCAAGCTGTTGCCCATGGGTAGAGTGCCATGGCGTCACAGCTCACAGTAACCTCCAACTCCTGGGTTTGAGCGATTCTCCTGCCTCGGCCTCCCAAGTAGCTGGGACTATAGGTACTCTCCGCCCAACCATATTTTGGTTGTAGTTGTCATTGCTGTTTGGCAGGTCCGGGCTGGATTTGAACCCACCAGCTCTGGTGTATGGGGCTGCGCCTTCGCTGCTTGAGCTACAGGCGCTGAGCCCTTAAATAAATT
>NW_003852417.1:16760658-16762212 GCF_000181295.1 Otolemur garnettii
GGGCTGGGGATGCGAACCCGCCACCTTAGGTGTATGTGGCTGGCACCTTAGCCGCTTGAGCCACAGGCGCCGAGCCAATAAATTCTTAAAAAATATTGTATTTCAGGAAGGAAAATCTTACAGAAAGCTGAGTTGAAATACAATACAGAAAAGTAAAGATGTAGATAAATCTACATCCACACATTGTTTATGAATCCAAATAGATGAACATACACAGTAAATGTAAAGATGCTAGAAATGGTGATTTATGCATATAATTGAAGAACTCTGGAAGGCCAAGGTAGGAGGATCACTTGAGCTGAGGTAGTCAAGGATGCAGTGAGCTATGATCGGCAAGTACCACGGCATTCCAGTCACAGTGATGGAGACCTTCTTTCTTGAAAAAAGACCCCCAGAAACCTTAAAGAAAATTCAGCTAGCTACCTGCTGTTTATAGACATACACATAAACCAAAAGGACAAAGTCATACATCAGGCAAAAACTAACCATAGGAGAGCATGTATAATTATAAAATACCAAAATCAACCCAAAGACACTTTAATTAAAAAGCCTTCTTGGGCAGCGCCTGTGGCTCAAAAGAGGGGTGCTGGCCCAATATGCCAGAGGTGGTGGGTTCAAACACAGCCCCGGTCAGGAAAAAAAAAAAAAAAAAAAGCCTTCTCAATGACTGATAAGGTACATAAATAATTCAATCTACCAGAATAATTTAAACATGAAAACACCTAATATAAAATAACTTAAGGTACTGAAGAACAGGGAAAACTAGACAAGCCAACCATTAGGACAAGATGGGGAACCTGCAGCCTTAAGGCCTTATGTGGTCTTCTAGGTCCTTTTTTTTTTTTTTTTTTTTCTGGTCTTCTAGGTCCTTAAAAGTGAATCCAAATTTTATAAACAAATCCTTTTATGTTATTAATATATTTTTGATCATCTCTTACACATATATTATTTTTTAAATGAATGTATTTCAAATACCAAAGAATAAAACAATTGCAGTGAAATAATCCTCCCAGAATGACAGGCACAATTAGAATAATTAGTAAGCCACAGGGCTAAATTGACCACTGCTATGCTCATGACTTAGTTCTAACTTCCCTTCACCCCCACCTCCACCCCCAGCATCACTGGCTTACTGCTGTGTGAGGCTGGTTGGTGAGACTTATGATAGTGATTTTCAACCAGTGCTGAGAGAGGATCTTTGCTGTGCTGTGAAAAATTTTTAAGTCCATGAATTGAATTATTTTCAGAGGCTTGGCCTGGTGGCTCATGCCTATAATCCTAGCACTCTGGGAGGCCAAGGCAGGTGGACAACCTGAGCTCAGGAGTTCAGGCTACAGTCTGAACAAGAGCAAGACCTCCATCTCTAAAAATAGCTGCACATTGTAGTGGGTGCCTGTAGTTCCAGCTACTTGGGAGGCTGAAGCAAGAGGATCATTTGAGCCCAAGAGTGTGACATTGCTGCAAGCTATGATGCCAGAGCACTCTACCGAGATAAGTGAGACTCTGTCTCCAAAAAAAAAAAAAATTATTTTCAAAAGAAGTTCAAAACACAGT
>NW_003852417.1:16763205-16769182 GCF_000181295.1 Otolemur garnettii
CCGTCATTGTTGTTTGGCGGGTCCGGGCTGGGGATTTGAACCTGCCACCTTAGGTGTACGTGGCTGGCGCCTTAGCCGGTTGAGCTATAGGCGCCAAGCCATGAGTGTCACAAATTTATTGAACCAACCAAACAATATAAAAATCAAAATGGCACAGCATATATATAAATAAATAAAAGAACTGTATGTGTAACAGAAAGTCAAAGCAGTGGCACATTAAAGCAAAGATAGCTGGATATAAAACAATGAATGTCTATTGCATAGTAAATAAACTGAAAACATTTTCAAGTAAGACAAGATGGTGGAGAGATAACCAAGAAGGTGTTGGCTAAGGCCTGCTAAACAACGACAACTGCAACCAAAAAAAAGAAAGAAAGAAAGAAAAAATAGCCAAGTGTTGTGGCGGGTGCCTATAGTCCATGCTACTCCTGAGGCTGAGGCAAGAGAATTGCTTAAGCCCAAGAGTTTGAGGTGGCGCCACAGCACCCTACCAAGGGTGACATAGTGAGACTCTGTTGCAAAAAACCCAAACCAAACAAACAAAAAAAACCCCCCAAAACTGTTTGACTTCAAGAGAAATTAGAAGCTTAAGCTGAAACATAGTTGAGTATTTACATGCACAATGATGCTAGTTTTTCACATTCTTTTACAGTTAAAATGCAGAGTTTGTATTCAGGGGGAGGAAAGGTTACTTAAACCAGGAGAAATGTACTACTAACTAAAAGAGACGACTAGTGTATCCCCTATCTCCAAATAAAATAGTTTCAATTTTGTCTGTAAATTGATGTTCTAATCACCCGTAATTTTTTTTTTCTTTTGCAGTTTTTGGCTGGGGCTGGGTTTAAACCTGCCACCTCTGACATATGGGGCCGGTGCCCTACTCCTTTGAGTCACAGGCACTGCCTGATCACATATAATTTTAATCTCAGAATTCTTTGGGGGCTAACACTGAAGACTACAAGTATATTCTTTTTTTACTCTTTTTTGATCAACGTAATTTTTTTTTTTTTGGTAGAGAGAGTCTTACCTTATCGCCCTTGGTAGAGTGCTGTGGAGTCACACAGCTCACAGCAACCTCCAACTCCTGGGTGCAATTCTCTTGCCTCAGCCTCCCAAGTAGCTGCGACCACAGGTGCCCACCACAACACCCAGCTATTTTTTGTTGCAATTTGGCCGGGGCTGGGTTTGAACCCGCCACCCTTGGTATATGGGGCTGGCGCCCTACCCACTGAGCCACAGGCGCCAACCTTGATCAACGTAATTTAAGTGTGCTGTCGAAGTTTAACTACAGGTTCAAGTGTGCCGTGAGAAAAGAAGGTTGAAAAACACTGGTTTATGGGGTTATCTATGCCACTCTGTTAAAAGCTTTTGACAGTTGTGCACTATGTTTCTGTTTATAGTGAAATTAGTTAATAGTTTGCATAGCTTGACAGTATTTTTTAATTCTGTCTGCTTAACAGCCTATCATGTCAAAGACAACCAAAAGACCACTGAACAAAGAAAAACAAATTTTTTAAGGAAGATTAGGAACTGCAATATTATCCTGTTTCTGTGAAAAGATATGATTTGCTAACTTTGTGATACTGCAATATCAACATTCAAGAAATTCAATGTTCATCAGCATTATAGCACGCATAATGACTGCAAATATTTTAAATTAGAGGAAGAGGTGTGAAAGGTTGTACTGCAAAAGTTAAAAGATGAAAAAAGCAAAAGCAAAGACAATTCCT
Organism: Otolemur garnettii; assembly: GCF_000181295.1. Taxonomy (NCBI): domain Eukaryota; kingdom Metazoa; phylum Chordata; class Mammalia; order Primates; family Galagidae; genus Otolemur; species Otolemur garnettii. The sequence continues at coordinate 16,764,936 of NW_003852417.1, forward strand.
TTAAGCAGCAATAAGACATGGAAATAATGCCACTTGAAGCAACTTATGAAAACAGCTTATATGGGGCAGGAGGGATGGACCGGCCATTCAGTGATGTGCTAAAGCTAAAAATGTTCTTACATTGTTCATCATTTACTTCCCTTTTATCTTCTCTTCTTCCTTTCTTACAGTCCCACTGTTTAACACATTGGAAGACCTGGATTGGTGGTCCAATTCTCTTACCTTTCCTACTGAATCTTTTTCTTTTTGACATTTTCTACAAAATTTCTTCACCTTTATCCTTCAGTATTCTTAATTTCAGCAGCCACATTATTTCATTTCCTGAAACTGTTTATTTTCTTATTAAATAGTATTCTGTTCTTTCATGGATGCAATTTCTTCTTTTATTCCTTTCTGGGAACATTATAGTCTTTGGGGTTACTTGTTTTAAACATTGTCCTCCCTGAAGTCTGTTTCCTCTGAGTTTCTGTATTTCAGATTCTATCTCTCATGATGGAGGAGTTCTTCAAAAGCGATTCTAGTGATCAAAATTTAAAAAGAAGCACTCAAAGCCCACTAGAAATTCTGAGTATAAAGTCTACATCTTGTAGACTTGTGGGCTTCATTTACTAAGATGATCTCTGTTGGTTGGGAACCTAGAAATTTACCTGTAGATTTTTTTCCTGAGGCTATTCAATTGTCCTTGGTATCACACTCCTGGTGGACCATGGTAAGAGAAAAAAGGAAATAGTGGTGGTAGAAATATGCCTTACCACTAGCATTCTCGAAATCAGGAAAACCACTTTTTTTTTTTTAAGAGACAGAGTCTCACTTTATCGCCTTCAGTAGAGTGCCGTGGCATCACAGCTTACAGCAACCTCCAGCTCTTTGGCTTAGGTGATTCTCTTGCCTCAGCCTCCCAAGTAGCTGGAACTACAGGCGCCTGCCACAATGCCCAGCTATTTTTTTGTTGCAGTTTGGCAAGGGCCAGGTTTGAACCCGCCACCCTCGGTACATGGGGCCAGCACCCTACTCACTGAGCCACAGGCACTGCCCGAAAATCACTATTTTATAGTTGTATTTTACTAGAGTTCCCAGATTTCAGGATAATGCCTCATCATCTGCCCATGACTGGGTTTGGTATCCCTGAATTTAGAGTTTTTGTGGTTCATTTCCATCTCAAAATAAACTTCCTGTCTCTTGCTGAAGTACGGCATCAAATTGCTTCTTATTCATTTTCAAATACTATCCTTCTTTCCAACTTTACCTTGCCCTTCTCTTCTGTGATATACCACGTCTCCAACTCTTAAACCTTTCTGGTGTTCTACAGCTTAGCTGGCTGACACATTACTGGCAAGTGTTCTTCAGCTCAGTGAAAAATTCCATCAAATTTTCATCTTTCCAAATTTGTTGACATAGCCAGCCTATCTGCTGTCTCCCAATTTTCTTCACCTATATGGATTTAATCTTTTGTATTCCCCATATTCTCTTTTCAGCGGGATTTCAGAGGAGATAGGAAAAAAAGATTTAGTTTGTGATATTTTATTATAAGCCACTCTATCTTTCTGTACACAAAAATAAAACATAAGTAATGCTGGACAAAGCAACCTTTTGGCACAAAGAGAAACCACAAAATGGTAATAACAGATCTTTCCCTGAAATGAAGTTTAATAAGGGGAGGACAGAAGACCATGAAGATAGAGAAGAGCTCAAAGGTGAATAGGGGACAACAAGTAAGGAAAAAAGGCTTATTAAATCAATTCTGTCAAAATTTCTTTCCATTTCTTAAAGGTAATTATGTAAACAACAATAAAAAGAAATTATGCCTAACCATAGCTCTCTTAAATTGTGCCCTAAACCTAAGCCAAAGAGCTGATGAATTTCAAATGTATAGCTGACAAATCATGGCAATGAAAAGTGAAGTCTTTGTAAACTTACTTGTGTGGAGTCTGTCAGACCTCTGAAATGATTTCTTCCCCAAGCCTAGCAAAGGACTTTCCACTTTAACTGACGATGAAAAGCTGGAGTTCGAGTTCTGAGGACTGCTGCTTGACTGTCCATCAGATTGCTTTCCTTCCCATATTGCTAGAGGGAAAAATATGTAAAGACTAATGGCACTGAGATTATAGAGAGAAATCAATCAATCAATCAACAAACCAATGATTCAGTACTAACTAAATGAAGCTAATGTATGAGGCAACATAATTCCAGTAATGTGTTTTCAGTATGAGAATTAAAATCATCAAACTGAATTATGTTAATATAGTATAAGGTCTGTATCTAAACCAGTTTAGATTACAAATAAATTAAGGAACAACAACAAAAAAATCAAAGGCCTTGTACACATTTGCTATGGAAAGTCAAAGGTAGTATATATACACTTAAAACCTTTTCATTTTTAAAGAGAATCAATAAAGACCAGCATAAGCTTTTTGCAAACATCATATATTTTTAAGATTACTGACTAGAGGCTTCCAAATATTATTAGCTTAGACAATTTTGAAAGTTAGTCACTGATTTCTATCTTACAAACAAATCCAACTGATGCTTTTTGTGGGGATGGGGGGAGACAGAGTCCTACTCTATTGCCCTCAGTAAAGTACCGTGGTGTCACACAGCTCACAGCAACCTCCAACTCCTGGACCAAGGCAATTCTTTTGCCTCAGCCTCCTGAGCAGCTGGGACCACAGGCATCTGCCACAACGTCCGGCCATTTTTTTGTTGTTGTTGCAATTTGGCCAGGGATGGGCCTGAACCAGCCACCCTCGGTATTAGGGCCAGCACTCTACCCACTGAGCCACAGGCATTGCCCCAACTGATGCTTTTTAAAATAACTGCAGGAAAAATAAATAACTGCATGATTATTCAGCAGACAACTTCTCTCATTTATCCTGGAAGGATTTACTGGTATATTAATGATTTGGCAGCACAAAAATGTAAATACAGAATTTAAAAGTAAATGATATTGTATACAAATCTGGAAAACCAACATAAAATACTAGGAAAAAGAAGCTTCCATTGAAAAACATGCCTAGGCAGCACCTCTAGCTCAGTGAGTAGGGCGCCAGTCACATACACTAAAGCTGGTGGGTTCGAACTCAGCTAAAAAACAACAATGACAACTACAACAAAAAAAAAACAGCCGGGCATTGTGGTGAGTGCCTATCGTCCCAGCTACTCGGGAGGCTGAGGCAAGAGAATTGCTTAAGTAAGCCCGAAAGTTGGAGGTTGCTGTGAGCTGTGACGCCATGGTACTCAACCCAGGGTGACAGTCTAAAGCTGTCAAAAAAAAAAAAAAAAGAGAGAAAAAGAGAAAAACATGCCTAAACTGCCTACCAGGTTTGGCAGGTACAGAGTCGCTAGTGGCTTTGATAGTCTTGAGAGAGAGATGTTGGTTGGAGGAGATGGACATGCTGGGCCTACATTGCTGCTGCTGCTTCTTCTGCTGTTGCTGCTTTAGAGCCTATAAAGAGAAAACTGACTATAAGAAACAAAACAAATCAGTTTCTTAATAACATAAAGTAAATGATTTTTAAATGGTGAGAACCATGCTGATCATCTAATTTCTTTGAAACCTATCAAGGCAAACAAAAACCTAAATTAAGCCAACTAAACACAAGACCTGAATGATCCTTATACATTGGTAAACTTGGTCAGTATTACTCCTTTATATAAATGTGAGAAAGTCATTAACATATCTAAGAACTTAAAAACTAACGAGTAAGCCAAAAACATCCCAATCATGTAAGCACAGGCATAGTTTTAATCATGTCTGGAAATAGAGTTCTATACCCTATACCCCAAAGAGCCATATTTGCATCAACCTTATGTAGAAATACAAACATTTAGCTTATGTATATGTATGCTTCATAAGGGGCTTGCTGTATTTGAATAAGAGGTTATAAATAACTGCTTGAGTAATCTTGAATAAGAGCAACAAGATTTGTCTCAATTCCCAAATCTCAGCAATTTACAGCAATGGACACCCTATATATGTGTTGTTCTAACACAAATTCTAAAATGTCCTACGCTTTATCATGAGATATGTGCATTATAAATTTAAACGGTTATCACAAAATTTCTCTCCAAAGTGTCTATAATAATTTATATTCCACCAGCAAATACTTGATATTATTATGCTCTTAAATTTATTTTATTTTATTTTTTTGAGACAGAGCTTCAAGCTGTCCCCCTGGGCAGAGTGCCGTGGCATTACAGCTCACAGCAACCTCCAACTCCTGGGCTCAAGCGAGTCTCCTGCCTCAGCC
>NW_003852417.1:16770687-16783337 GCF_000181295.1 Otolemur garnettii
AAAATAGCCAGGCATTGTGGTGGGCGCCTGTAGTCCCAGCTACTTGGGAGGCTGAGGCAAGAGAATCACCTAAGCCCAGGAGTTGGAGGTTGCTGTGAGCTATGATGCAACAGCATCTACCGAGGGCAACAAAATGAGACTCTGTCTCAAAAAAAAAGTAGCTACTAAAAACCTATAAACAGACACTATATAAAGAAGAGAATAAAATTACAAAAATCAAATTGGGATACTGGATAAAATTTCCCCTTAAAAAGGCCCAATGTAAAAGCTTTCAAGAAATTTTCAATGACTGCCAGACTCATGCATTTTTAATATGGGAGGTTATACTTCTAATAAACACAGACTAGCAATGCTTACCTGCTTTAGTGCTTTCTTGCTGTGCTTCTGTGATGGAGAAATGACTTTACCTGCTGGAATGGTGGGTGATGGGCAACCTGACTGGGGAGAGGATGGCTGTGACAGTCTAGACGACACTAAGGGAAAAAGTGACAATGAAAGATTTTGTTATCACAGTTATTATCAAGCACCCTTCCTTCCCCCCTCATATGCAGCTATCTGTATTAAGAAGTGTGACCAAACACTTTTTGAAAAGGACCTATTCTGGAGTTCTACTGCAAACAGCCTCCCTTTTCAGTTTATTTCCTCAAAAAGCTCTGGTGAAGGATGACAGGATGGGAAAGGTATGGGTGCTAGTATTCATTATTTTTCATTCTTTAATTTTTCAACAGGTTTGGCTAAAGAAGCAGGAACATATATCATGAATCATCAAATTAGATAAAACTTAGAAAAGATTCTAAGGCCCTTCGGACAGTATCTACGTTCTCAAGATAAATCTAATGACAACATGATATGGTAGAAAAGCCTTGGACCGATAGTTTAAAATGAAGGAGTAAGGCCATACCACCTCAAAAATTTAACCACAGTTTTAATCCCTACATTCCTTTATTTCTTCATTTCTTAAATCAATAGTTTAGGCTTACTGGTATGAGGGCATTTTAAGATTTCTCCAATGAAAAAAATACAGGTTTGTACAGGATATAATCAATCAATAGCTGCAGAACTTAGCCAAACCAGCCTGAGTTCTTTAAGAGCCTGTACCTCTTATACATAGTAAGAAGTAGATCTTTATGTGCTATCAGGTTCAACAGTTGAGTATTATTTATAATGAAGAACACAGAAGTTGCAGTTTCAGATCCTTTACTTAAAAAAAAAAAATTATAATGACTCTCGTGATGACTCTTGAAGAATGCATGTTTACTAATGTCTTCCTCTTTTCAGTAGTTGGACTGAGTTTATGGCCATACCACTCTGAACGTGCCCAATCTTGTCAGTAGTTGGACTGAAAAGACCTGGATAGCAAATGGGCATCCCATGGTGAAGACCAATCAGCTTTAAGAGATAAAATTTGTACTAGCTACCTGATATGAAAACACAGAAACGTATTTACTGGAATATGCAAGTTTTCGAATACAGCATTTCAGTTTCTTAGATGTAAAAAGGAATATGCAGTAGATTCATTTAAAGAAGATGAGAGCAGATAACATTAAGATGAGGACTTACACTTAGCTTTAGCTCTGTACCCCAACCTTTCTGAAAAGGTTTAGATCCGGAAGACAGTTGATGTTTTTCAAAAAAGAGAATAAATTGTTTATTGTAATATACCATACAAAAATGGAATTGAGTAATTCTTCAGATAGTTGAGCAACAAAAAGATACTATACCCTCAGTGTACTTTAATCAAATTAAACAAACAAAAAAACACAGTCAGCACCCTAGCTTAGTGGCAGGCACCTGTAGTCCCAGCTAGTGGGAGGCAGAGGCAAGAGAATCGCTTAAGCCCAAGAGTCTGGGGTTGCTGTGAGCTGTGACACCATTGCACTCTACCCAAGGCAACAGCTTTAGATTCTTGTCAAAAAAAAAGAAAAAAAAAAAGAAACAAAGAAACAAAAAAACACCTTTATGGTATGAGATGTAATTTACATACCATAAAATTCACCTATTTAAAGCATAAAATTCAATACTGTTTCATATATTGACAAAGATAGCCATAATTAATTTTCATCGGCCGTTCTCCCAAATGCCATCCCTGTTAGCTGTCACTCATCTTTCCTCCCACTTAAGCTCCCTGTCCTAGGCAGTCACTAATCTACTTTCCATTATGGATTTTCTTATTATGGACATTTCATAAAACGGGATCATACATTATGTGCTCTTCTGGGAGTGGCTTTTTTTCACTCAGCACTTAGTTCTGAAGGTTTACCAATATTACGATGTGTATGAATATTTCCTTTTTAGAGTTGAATAATACTCTGTTTTATGCATATACTACATTATGTTTACGTATTAGCTTATGAACTTTGGATTGTTTCCACTTTTCAGCAATTATAAATGATGTTCTGAAGAACTTTTGGGTGCTGGTTTTAGTGTGTACATGCTTTTTTACTCTTGGGTTCATTCCTAGGAGCAAAACTGCTGGGTCTTACAGTAACACTCTGTTTAACTTTTTGAGGAACTGCTAAACTGTTTTTCAAAATGGCTGCTCTATTTTTTATAAAACAACTCCAGCACGCATGTATGAGGATTCCACTTTATCTACATGCTTGCTAACACTTATTATTGTCTGTCTTATTTGACTATTTTTTTAAGAGAACATAAAAATAAAAGCTAAAATTATTAATATTTAACTATGTTTGTTTTCTTTTGAATGTCTTGTGGTAGCTGGGCACAAGTGGTTCATGTCTATAATCCCAGCCCTCTGGGACGCCAAGTATTGCTTAAGTTCACGAGTTTGAGACGAGCCTGAGCAAGAGCAAGACCATCTGTACAAAAAAACAAAATAAAATTAGCCAGGCACATGCCTTTGGTCCTAACTCCTCAGGAGGCTGAGACAGGAGGATTACTTGAGCCCAGAAGTTTGAGGTTGCAATGAGCTACTCTAAGCAGGTGACAGAATGAGATCCTGTCTCCAAAAAAGGGAAAAGAAAGTCTTGTGGAAATCTGAGACAATATATTTTTCTTACCTGCTCCAAACACAGCCTGGTTATAAACAAAAACAAATAAAAATATCCCCACTACAAAATATAATAATTCTACTTTATAGGCTGGAAAAGAGACTACAAAGATATCTATAATTACCAGAACAAACTGCTTGGAATATTTCCCCTTAAGGCAAAAGCCCTTTCTAACAAACGAAACCACAAGCTAACTGAAATAAAGCATGAAAATTACAAGACCCACCAGTGATAAACATCTCCCGGAGTTGACTTAATGCCAAGTGCAGATTTCAACTTTTATGAAACTTAACATATTGACCGTCACACTAAAAAAATTTTTTTTCCTTAGGGCCATCTATGGTGTTTTACTAGGTCAAGAATTGTATGAGTAAAATATGTCTCACAAGGTCCTGGGCTCAAAACTAATGTAAGTTCAATACAACTCACATGGCAGTTAAGCACTGCTGTAATTTTTTTATATATTAAAGGCTTAGAACTACAAAAAGCAAACAAGACTTAAACACAAAAATTTAAACGCATGTTGAAAAACTTATATAATTTCTTTTAGTAGCAACACTAATTGTCTTTAAAGACACACAATTTTATTAATTACAGCAACCAAGTACCTTCCATTTGCCTAAAACTGTTCATTTTAACAGTTCATTGAACTCTCACAACTACCTTTCTATATATAGGGCAATTAATTGTCTTTGTACACTGCATCCCACCAAACTCCTCAAATTCTACTTCCAGAGATAACTAATAGTTTAGTTGTCATGTTTATGATATTTTTCTATGCAAGTAAAAATAAGAAAAAAAATTGAGGACATTTATATACAAATAAATCTCAAAGATACATATTCATCTACATATTATAATAGTATTATCTAAATTTCACATATCAGGAAATTTAATTAGTTTGCCAAAAGATACACATCTTGAAAGAGCCAAGATTTGAACTGTGTTATAAGAATGACAAATGGGTACACCTATAGAGGGTTGATAATGGTGGCCCCCAAAAAGGTATATCCACATCTTACTCCCCAGAGCCTGTGGGTATTACTTTATTTGGGAAAGGGTGTTAGCACATGTAATTAAGTTGAGGATTTTGGAACAAGAAGATCAATCTTGGATTATCTGAGTGGGCCAGAAATCCAACAAGTATCTTTATAAGACGGAGGGAGTGATGTGAAGACTAAGGCACAGACTGGAGTGATGTGATCACAAAGCAAGTAAGTCAGTCACCATCAAAAGCAGAAAAAGGAAGGAACAGACTAAAGCTTCTGTTGGGAGTGTGGCCCTAAGGATACCTGCCTTCCAGACTTCTGGCTTCCAGAACTGTGAGAAAATAAATCTGTTGGTTTACGCCATGTTGTGTTAACTTGTAAGCATAGAAAACTCATACATTACCTAAACTAATGAGTTCTCATAGATGTTTACACATTTCTAATTTTTAAATCAAAAGTAATTATTAAGCCTATCTAATGTTTAAACAAAAGATTTGGCACTCAAATAGTCCCATTTTGAGCCAGTGGGAACTCCGTCACATTGTAATCTGTCTTTGGGACAATGGCTTCAGCATTACTTCACTGCTTCCTTGCTATCTAGTGCGGAAAGAAGTCCTAGGCAAATACTGCACAACTTTTTCCCAAAACTAGATCAGTCCCTCCAAGAAGTCCTGATGTCTTTTACTTGTAAATGATATTGAAAGACCACACTTTACAAACTAGGAATGCTCATTGCTGCTGAGTTACACCACTAGTTTTAAGATTTTTCAGTGACTGAAACATGAAAACAAGTCTTCTTTTAGAGAAAAGAAAACTAAATTGATGCTTAGGTATCAAATTTGAATTTAAGATTATAGGTTTGTCACTCACTTTTCTAAATTTACTTTTTATTCTATTTCTTCTTCCCTAATAATCCTGGTTCCTAACAACACGACTATTAAGCATTAATTTGCTTTCTCTGACAGATCTAGTTTGAAAGAAACTATATCATTCTAATTATTAAATATAAGACCCCTAAATGCTGTTTAAGATTTCTTTGTGTCTGGTCTTTCACACATAAGATACACCCCATAGTAAGTTGTCCATGCCATTATGCCATGAACTTAAATACTTTAGGCTCCCTTCCTTAAATAAATTCCTAGAAAATTATCCTAGTTCGTCATTGTATCTCTATTCTCCAACAAAAAAATCCTTTTTTTTTTTTCAGACTGTCACTCTGTCACCTTGGGCAGACATATAGTATAGTATAAATCAATGGTTCTCAACCTTCCTAATGCCCTGGCCCTTTAATACAGTTCCTGTGGGTGGCAACCCACAGGTTGAGAAGTGCTAGTATAGATACTGTAATAGTTTTAATCATTTCTTTAAACAAAAGATCATATACAATTAAATGTCTACAATTTTAATTTTTTCACTTAATAGATCTTAGAGAATATCCTGGAAAGAACAAAGAGCTCTTCTATATTCCTTTAAATAGCTACATAGCATTCCATTGTGTAGTAGACATAACCATAAGTTCTTCCACCAGACTTTGTTGATGGGCATTTGGGTTCTTCCCGGTTTTTTGCTCTTAGCACTGCAATTTCTTAACCAGTAATTCCTAAGGTGTGGCACCCATAACAAAACCATCACTACCTAAAAACCTATTAGAAATGCAAATTACCGGGCAGCACCTGTGGCTCAGTGGGTAGGGCACTGGCCCCATATACCAAGGGTGGTGGGTTCGAACCCGGCTCGGCCAAACTGCAACAAAAAAATAGCCAGGCATTGGTGGCAGGCACCAGTAGTCCCAGCTACTCAGGAGGCTGAGGCTAGAGAATGGCCTAAGTCCAGGAGTTGGAGATTGCTGTGAGCTGTGATTCCACAGCATTCTACTGAGAGTGATAAAGTGAGACTTGTCTCTAAAAAAAAATAATAATAATAAATAATTAAAAAAAAAAAAGAAATGTAAATTATTGGGTTCACGTCCAGATCTGCTGAATCAGAAACTCTGAAGGTAGGTTCCAGGAATATGCATGATTAAACTCTCCAAGTGATTCTGAGGCATACTGAAGTTTCAGAAGCATTGGGCTTAATCTATAGTATTTTATATTTTTGACAGCAATCTTTGAGATCAATTCTTGGGGGGTTGCTAGGCAAAAAGATAAACATATATGCTTGAGAATTTCACAATTCTCAGATTTTTTTTTTTTTTTTTGAGATAGAGTCTCACAAGGTGTCATAGCTCACAGCAACCTCAAACTCCTGAGCTTGAACAATCCTCTTGCCTCAGACTCCTAAGTAACTGGGAATACAAGAATCTACGACAACCCCAAGGTAGTTTTTCTATTTTTAGTAGAGATAGAGGTCTCGCTCTTGCTCAGGCTAGTCTTCAACTCCTAAGCTCAAGAAATCCACCCACCTTGGCCTCCCAGAGTGCCAGGATTACAGGCGTGAACTACCTTACCCAGCCTAACTTTTTAATGACTTTGTTGTGCCTTTCTGTTGGAAAGCGTTTGATTATTTGGCTGCTGCATAGAGCAGTTTCAGTTGATACTCTATAGACCGATTATTAGTCATTTGTGACCTTAGGAAAGTTTTGATTTCAGTTAGGTGGGAGAATATAGATAGATACACAGCAGCAAGTGGTTGAAAAGAAAGCATTTTTCAGGCATGTTGCTAAAGGCATGGTCTCCTACTGCATTTTTCCATATTTCAATTTGAATTTTCTAAGCATCAAACAATGACTTCAAAATGTCATCTACTGAGAGCTCAAACAATTCCATCTTGATGTAGTTCTTTAGATGCCTTGGTGATATCAACTAGTTGAGGTTGAAATGTTAATTTGAGTGTGATGTCATGATTCTCAAAATCAGTGAAACTCTCATTGTATTTTCCAAGTAATAGGTCTGTGACAGCCGTGTATTCTTCAAATGATTTGGAGATATCATCGCTTATCAGTGAACTTTGCTAACTGGGGAGAATATTTGTCTCATATTTCCTTTTGAAGAAGTGATTTGAAAAATGATAGCTTTATCTGAAATGCTTGAATTTTTTCCCTCATATCATTTGTAAGTTTTGTTTTGTCTTGCAAAGAAATAAGTCAAGTTGTTTTAATTTGACATGATGTCACACAGAAATGCTATATTTCTATACAAATCTTCTTTCAATAATTCATATTGCTGATTCTGTTCTTCATAAAATTTAACTATCTTTTCTTGCAGAGATAAAATTTTGGCTAACACAAATGTCTCTGCCACAGCCAATGCACTCTGGAATGATAGGGCAAATCCACGCTCAATAGTCATTGTTCAACTTTAGCATGTTATGAAAATGACCACACAGTGTTGCATTTGCAGGAATATATTACAGTTAACAATACTTACAACTTAAAATAGTAGCTTTAACACAGATTTTGCTGATGCAAGATACAATGAGAAGAAATGAGAGTATCTGGATCTGTTCATACTTTTTTTAACAACAAACCCTTCATGACTTCCTGTCATGGAAGGTGAACCATCTGTACACATGCTCACTAAATTTACCAAATTCAGTCCAAATGTATGATGTTTACCATGAAAGCTGTTCTCTATTTCCAATGTTCTGTTCATAAGAGGACCCAAAGCAAGTAACTCTTTGTAGCAAAAAACATCTGTTATGACTGTGAATGAAGTACAAAACCTGTGCCAAGTCAGTGGTATCAGTTGATTCATTCAAAGAGAATGAATAATACACATTATTCTTTGGAAGTACTGCATTGAATTTTTCTGTTAAGTTGAAGGCTAATTCATACTGCTGATCTGTTATGGTTCTCCTTGAAAGAGGCAGTTGTTTGTACTCTGAACGTTAAAAGTATTCCACAACTTAAACAATGTATTCTTTTTTTTTTTTGCAGTTTTTGGCCAGGGCTAGGTTTGAACCCGTCACCTCCAGCATATGGGGCTGGCGCCCTAGGCCTTTGAGCTACAGGCGCCACCCTAAACAATGCATTCTTTCACAATTTGTACATCACTGAATGGCTTCCCTTTCTTCCTGAGTATATCGGCTACTTTATAAGTTTCTTCAATGGCGTTATTTCCAGGTCTTATTGATGCTTAAAACAACTGTCTTTGCTTTTCATCTTTTAAATTCTGCAATCGACCTTTTACACCTCTTCCTCTAATTTAAAATATCTATGGTCCTTAGGAGTGTTATAATGCTGATGAAGATTGAATTTCTTCAATGCTGATACGGCAGTATCACAAAACAAGCAAATCATCTTATGTTTAGCAGAAACAAGACAATAACTGCAATTCCCAATTCTCATTAACACATATGTTTTCTTCCTTCAGTGGTCTTTGGTTTTCTTTTGACATGATGGGCTACTAAGCAGGCGAAATTAAAAAATACTGTTGAGCTGTGCAACTATTCACAAATTCTACTTCAAAGAGAAATATAATACACCACTGTCAAAAGGCTGATAACAGATTGATGTACTAAATCCCCATAAACTCTAATCAACTAGCCTCATGTGGTAGTGGTAGCAGTTAGGCAGAAGCCAGAACTACACCATGACCACAGCAGCCATCAATTTAGCCCTTTTGGCTTACCAATGTTCTAATTGTGCTGTCAATCTGAGAGGATTATTTTGTTGAAACTTATTTATCTTTTGTTATTTTACATGCATTCATTTTAAAAATAAAATAAAGTCCTGGTACAGTGGCTTGCTCATGCCTGTTATTTAGCACTCTGGGAGGCCAGGGTGGGCGGATTGCCTGAGCAAGAGTGAGATACAGTCTCCACTAAAAATAGCTGGGCATTGTGGCTAGCACTTGTAGTCCCAGCTACTTGGAAGGTTGAGGCATGAGGATCACTTGAGCCCAGGAGTCTGAGGTTGCTCAGCACTCAACCTTAGGGTAACACAGAGAGACTGTCTCAAAGAAAAATAAATAAATAAAAATAAAATAAAAAATATAGGCTCAGCGCCTGTGGCTCAAGTGGCTAAGGCACCAGCCACATACACCTAAGGTGGTGGGTTCAAATCCAGCCTGGCCCACCAAACAACGATGGCTGCAACCAAAAACAGCCAGGCGTTGTGGCAGGCGCCTGTGGTCCCAGCTACTTGGGAGGCTGAGGCAAGAGACTCGCTTGAGCCCAGGAGTTGGAGGTTGCTGTGAGCTGTGATGCCACAGCACTCTACCCAGGGGGAAAGCTTGAGGCGCTGTCTCCCCCCTCCAAAAAAAAAATATATATATAACAAAAATGTATTAATCACCGTAAAAAGATTTGTTCTGTAAAATAAGGATTCAGTCAAAAGGCTACACTTACATACCTAGAAGGCCACATGTGCCCTTAAGGCTGCAAGTTTCCCACCCCTCTACTATAGTGTCTACAAACAACCTACTACAGTTAATACCATTTTTAAGTGACATAATATTAAAAGCTTTATCTTAAAGGCAGACAATGAAAAGGATAACTGATATAACCATTTCCATCTCACTTTTAACTGGAAGCCCCAGCCAATAGAATTTAGCAAAAAGAAGAGGAGGGGAGAGTTGAAAAAATTGTGTTATTCATAAACCATGTTTGTATAGATAGGCAATCCTAAGATTAAAATCAGATATAAAGTATCAGATTTTTTAAATTAATTCAGCAATGCTGTTGCAATGTCAATACTAGGGAGGCAATCCACCAGGGGCCCTGAATGTTGCTGGGTATGCCAAGAATGTAAGCCCTGGAATAGTCTTTATCTAGGCCATCTCTCAAGGTAATGTTTGCAGCAAGTAACCTTGAGATAGGCAATCTCTCCTCCCAAGGAAAGTATGTTTGCTTCTGCTTACCATAAAACCAGTGACTCCCTGAAGTTCAATGTTTCGTGTCTGAGATGCAAACCCACTGCATAAGTAGCATGCGCCTGGTCCTATATCTCACCACCGCTGTGACACTTGGTAATAAAGGGGAACTGACACAGGCATGCTGACATTCATGAAATTGCTTGCTATGTTGTGCATAATGTGGTCATTTTTCTCTGACCCAGAAGTCTTGTATCTTCTGTCAATATCTGTGAACCCATAAGATGCTAACTTGTTAGTTTATAAATAAGATAAAATCCTAAACCTTTCACAGACATTGACAGTCAATTAATGAAAATTAACTATATTTCTATATATCATCAAACACTTATCAAAAAATTCTAAAGCCACGCACAATAAAAAATGTCAAGGAACAGTTTTTTGTTTTTTTTTTGAGACAGAGCCTCAAGCTGTCGCCTTGGGTAGAGAACCGTCATAGCTCACAGCAACCTCCAACTCCTGGGCTCAAGCGATTCTCCTGCCTCCACCTCCCAAGTAGCTGGGACTACAGGCGCCCGCCACAACACCTGGCTATTTTTTGGTTGCAGCCGTCATCGTTGTTTGGTGAGTCCGGGCTGGATTCGAACCCGCCAGCTCAGGTGTATGTGGCTGGCGTCTCAGCTGGTTGAGCCATAGGCGCTAAGCCCAAGGAACAGTTTTAATAAAAAGTGTAGAAGACTTCGACACAGAAAAATCCATGGCATTAATAAAAGAAATTAAACTGTAAAAAATGGAGTAATAAGACCAGGTGAGGTAGCTCATGCCTATAATACTAGCACTCTGGAGAGTGAGGCAAGAGGATCAATTGAGATTAGGAGTTCAAGATCAGCCTGTGCAAGAGCAAGATCCAAGAGCAAGATCCCATCTATACTAAATATAGAGTGTGGTGTTGTGGTAGGCACCTGTAGTCCTAGGTACTGGGGAGGCTAAGGCAGGAGGATCGCTTGAATCCAGGAGTGTGAAGTTGCTGTGAGCTAGGTTAACGCCATGGCACTCTAGTCTGGGCAACAGAATAAGAATCTGTCTCCAAAAAAATGGAGTAATGACTGAGAGGCTCAGTAATATAAACATATCAACAGAACTCAAATTGATCTATAGATTCAATGAAATCCTAACCAAAATCCTAACAGGTTGATGAGAGGGAAGATGTGGAAACTGATAAGATGCTTCTAAGATTTACATGGAGATGAGGCAGACAGATATCAAGATTAATTACAAAGCTACAGTAATTAAAAGATGGTGGTATTATTCTAAGGAAACATGTCAATGGAACAAAACCAAGTCCAGAAACCAACTCACAAATGCATGGTCAAATGAATCACGACACTAGGACAATGCAATTGAAGTAAAGAAAAGGGTAGTCTTTTCAAAAAAAATGTTTCTAGATAATTTAGATATCCACATAGGGGGAAACAAAATAATGATCCTTATCTCACACAATACAGAAAAATTCCAGATGGTCTGTAGCTCTAATTGTAAAAAACAAAAGAATAAAGGTTTTTATTAAAATGTACACATACATATGCACACACATAGAAGAAGCTATCTCCATGTCAGTGTAATAGGCTATTTTCCTAAGAAAAGAAATACAGAATGCTAAGAAACTGTATTCATCAAAAGATGCCTTTAAAGAAGTTGTTTGCAATAAACATATTCAACAAAGAAATACATGAACAACTCTTACAAGTTACAAAGAAAAAGATAATTCATGGAAAAAATGAACAAAGTTTCGAACAGACATTTGCACCAAAGATGATATCCAAAATGATTAATAATGAAAAGGAATCAAATTCCATTAGCCTTCATGGAAAGGCAACTTACAACTACATGGATTACAATTACTCACTCAGTGAAGCCTACAATTAAAGCCCAATAGTAAGGCTGGGCCTGGTGGCTCATGCCTATAATCCTAGCACTCTGGGCAGCCAAGGCAGTTGGACTGCCTGGGTTCGAGGCCAACCTGAGCAAGAGCAAGACCCCATTTCTACTGAAGAAAAACTAGCCAGGCATCATGGCAGGTGCCTATAGTTCCAGCTACTTGGCAGGCTGAGGCAAAAGGAACTCTTAAGCCCAAGAGACTAAGCTTGCTGTGAGCTATGATGATACCACAGAACTTCAGCCAGGGCACAGAGTGAGACTCTGTCCTAAAAATAATTTCAAAGAAAGACTGACAATAACCACCAATGCTGATCATATGAAATAACTGGAACTCTCATACATTGCTGGTTAGAGTGTAAACTGATACAACTACTTGAAAGACTGATTGTCCATACACAGTATATTTAATTCAACTATGAAGTATATACTGATAGCAACAAAAAGGAAATAAAATAAAATTAAAAGGAAATTTAAAAACAGTACAAATAGATTGATGGCTCACGCATGTAACCCTAGCCCTTTGGGAACCCAAGGTTGGACAATTGCTTGCGACCAAGGATTCAAGACCAGACTGAGCAAGAGTAAAATCTCTCTACAAAAAATAGAAAAAAATTAGCTGGGCGTGGTAGCACATGCTTATAGTCCCAGCTACTTCAGAGGCTGAGGCAGGATGATCACCTGAGCCTAGGAGTTTGAGACTGTATTGAGCTATAATCATACCACTGCACTCTAGCCAGGACAACAGCAAAACCCCGTCTTAAGAAAACAAAAAATGAACAACAGAATTGTAACAGATAAAAAAACAGAAATAATCTAAATGTTTTTGGTTTTTTTTGGGGGGAGGGTAGAGACAGAGGCTCACTTTATCACCCTTGGTAGAGTGCTGTGGCATCACACAGCTCACAGCAACCTCCAACTCCTGGGCTTAGGTGATTCTCTTGCCTCAGCCTCCCAAGTAGCTG
>NW_003852417.1:16783357-16785500 GCF_000181295.1 Otolemur garnettii
TTTTTTTGTTGCAGTTTGGCTGGGCCTGGGTTTGAACCCACCACCCTCAGTATATGGGGCCGGTGCCCTAGCCACCAAGCCACAGGCACCGCCCAAATAATCTAAATTCATCAGTGGTAGAAAAGATAAATAAATTTGAGTACTGGTAGATACTTATACAATGGAAAACTATACAGCTTTAAGAATTTGATATGCTTCTACAGAAAAGAACATAAATTAATCTTAGAGATAATGGTTGAGAAAAAATACATTAGTATGACTTATTTTATATAAGTTTAAAATCTGTCTTTGGACACCATTCTTTGGACAAGTCTTGTCTATGCTACTAGAAGTTGTTAGAATGGTTATTTTGGCATAATGGATACAATCAGAAGCTAGCACAGGGAGGCCTACTAGGTCAATATTTCACTCCTTGATCTGGGTGCTGGCTCATGATGCTGTTCCATTTGTGATAAGTCAATAAGCTCTATACTTATGATATGTGCATTTTAATGAATATAGGTTCAGTAGCACAAATCTGAAATGCTCCAAAGTTCAAAAATGTTTAAGGGCCCACATTAAGTTCAATGGAAATGCTTTTTAAAGCACCTCAGATTTAAAAAATCCCAAATCCAAGACACTTCTGGTCCCATGCATTTCAAATAAGGGATAATCAATCTATTTATAGTAAAAAAATTAAAATAGGAAAAATGAGCCTGTATTGACAGACATCAGGACAGTAGTTACTTTTGAGGAAGGAGATGGAATGACATCTTCGTAGTGCTGGTAAAGGATCATCATGGTTATTTATTTATGGAGGTGGAATTATTTTCTATTCTCAATTCAAAAAATTGACAAGATTATTTCATATTTTTCCTTCTTTAAAATGGAATTTGGTACTCCCTTTTAATGAGGCTGAAAAATCACCAATAAGTTCAAAACTGAGAATAAACATTTAGATACTTTCATAGAAATTTTACATTGCTGGGCCATTCTTATTGCACTTATGAAAGTAAATAGTTTGAAGGAGAAAATTGGCCTTTTATGATGAATAATTTGAGAATATATCACCTAATTGAGGAAGTGGTGACAGAGATAGGGGGTGTGTAGGAAGGGTACTACAGCAAGGCTTTCTTTTGATAAAGATATCAAAAATAAGACTTTGTTTGAAAAATAAACATTAAGGCTGCATTTTAACCATATCAAGACTTTATTTATAATCTTTTCTTACAAAGCAGCACTTACAGAAAAATCATCCCTCACATTTCTCTATTATCACTTTATGTCGAAGGAAACTAATCAATGTCACTGATTAGTGTCGAATCCTCCAAGAAAATAAGCTACCCACGATAAATGATTTTCAAAAATAAAATGGAAACAAATTCTTTTGGTTTATTTATCAGTGGTATAAAAATAAACTAAGCTAACCTAAACACTAGTGAATAGAAAAACAAAAGAAGTGGCTATATTAACTCAGATTCTTACTAGACAAGAAAAATAAAACCAACAGAAAAGGTCTATAAACAATTTTGTTCCTTTTGGTACCTGGTTATGAAAATCTGGAAAAGTCACAAATGTTGCTACCATTCTTTTTCTTCTCTGATCCATACCTTGATTTTCCTAAGAAATTACTTTGTGCACTCCAATAATCTACACATAATGACACTACTGAATGTCACTGAAGATAAGTCTAATCAAAATTTCTTTCCCTCAACAAATCCCAGCCATACTTATCTTCCTATGGCTTCCTGAAGTCACTGTGCATGGTCCCACCTTCTTGCTTTTATGAATGTTTCCTTTTCATGACAAACCCTTCCTCCCTAATGATTAAACTCCCAAGGAAAGGACAGTGCCTTAGAACTTTTTATCATTCATAAAATGATTAGTAACCCAGGTAAAGTTAAATTAGTATCCCTTCTCTAAATGCTGTAATAATATGATAAACACATGATTTATTAAGTCATGTGCTAATTTCTGCTTTTTTTAAACCTCTAGATATGATGGCCCACACCTTATTCAACTCCCAAATACCTGGAAAATAATATTAACTGAGGGTGACAAGTATATTAAACAAAGATATTACTATGGTTGTTATAAATAAACTAGTAGTTTAAGTAATACTCTCAAGATTATAATGTGATTGACTGGTCCTCCAACGTGGACT
>NW_003852417.1:16785769-16792524 GCF_000181295.1 Otolemur garnettii
CATAGAAACATATAGGCACAGCAAAAAATTAACAAATTTCTGATCAAAAGATCAGCAATTACTATTATTTGATTTGAAATACCAAAAAACATTACACACACACACAAAAAAAAAACTCAGTAATCAAATTTAAAACAAATTTTAGAGCTTGAGGTTTATCATTTTTACATAGTTTACTTAAGTGTGTCAGATAGCGGGATATTTATCTACCACTCAGTGTAAGTTCAGAAGATACTACTTTTCATAGAGCACTGAGAATTTTCCATTTCAACAGCTGATTACAATATTGAATAAGGTCAAAAAAATAGGAACTATTAATATTAGATGCATTTGAGTTAAAAGCTTTAATTAGTAAATAATCTCTGGCTTAAATTTTTATTTCCTCCTGAAGATATTCAATGGGCCCTTTTGAAGTACTGGGGAGACTATCAGAAAAATTAGAACTGCAATAACAAAATTGAAACTTACAAGCTATATATAGTCAAAGAATTGATAGTTGAAGGATCAAAGTTTCCAAAATGATTTAGTCTTTAAAAACAGAATGATTCACTTGAGGGAGGTTTTATTCTAACAATATTCTTTCTTTAGAGGTAACAAACCCTTTTCAGTTCTAAGTCCCTTCTCTCACACCAAGTACAGTCTACTCTAAACTGGGCACATGGGGTTCCTGATTATATGCAGAGCCCCCTAACCAAAATGGGAAAGGACTTCCTCAAGTCCTAATAGAGGAGTATTTATTCTAATACAAGACAGAGCTAAATCCTCCAACTCTGTCACCACCAAGAACCCCAGAGTAAAAGAGAACATCTCCCATAGGTCTCTTTTCACCGAAGTTAACTTTGTCCCAAGGAGTTTTGCCCCCTATATACTTTTGAAAGGAGACATAATCACTCACATTCAGTAACTTAACATACATATATAAATGATGTCAGAGTATAGATAGGTCTATGGTATTTTAAGTAACTCCAGACACTACATAAATTCCTGATTAAAAGTAGTTATGAACAAGCAGTAAAATTAACAGCAGTTTATGCTCCTAGAAATAGTGATTCCTCACAGAGAAAAGGTATATTATTAATTTTCTTCACAAACCACTTTAAAAGCAGACCAAAATCTAGCCAAATTTTTCTCTATCAGAAGATAAAAATAACAATTCTGTAGTTGCTTATGATACAATTGTTATACTTTATTTTGGGAGAAAAAGCAGACACTTTACTTAACTAAGATCATTTTAAAAAACAAAAGAAATAACTATTTCAATAATTGATTTCAGTAATCATTTATCTGGAGTTACTCCACCTTACCTTGGCTTGGAATTCCATAAAACTCTTCTCTGAGCATTGTTTCCTGTCTGAAAAGTAGGAACCAAAACTGCAAACTTTAAGTTCTTCCACTTTACATAGAAATCAATAAACTAGTTTTAATATGTAATGCTGGACTAAAGTTCAAAGTTCTATCTCTGTTCCTATTTGGTTGAAATATACATACATCAAGAGAGTTTCTATCGATTTTCAACTAGAAGTATCAGTTTTGCTGTCGGAGCTCTTTATTTTTGTACATAAAAGGAAGTGGGTTTTGATACTATCTCAATGTTCTTCCTGTCTTACAATGCATTTGAAATAAAGTGATGTCAGATTGAGAGTAAAAGCCCTAAGTAAGAAAAAGGAATAGGCACAATTAGTTTGCCTTACCTTTATTGATAACTAAAACTGATTGAGAACTGCTTTGCTATATGCTGCTAGTTTAATTGCTGGCTACATGTCTGTCATTTTAATTTGCACTGGACTATAAAAACATTCCTAAAAATATACACCTAAAGGTTCAGATGGTATTTATGCCATATGTATGGTCCATGATTAACAGATGTGCATCCTATGAAAAATTAAATCATTCTTCAATTTGGCAGTTTGATATTCGTGTACTTCTTGAGAATATCAGAATACCTTAATTATTATATATGTGACATCATGTGCACCTCTTACGCCACCTTCCAAACCCCACATTACAGTCTGTTTTCTCAGTTTTCTAGACTACCTAAAACCAGAAAAGACCTTTACAGAACATTTCATCTCACTATAAACCAAGGACAAATAATCAACATTGTAATAATTTCTAGAAGAGGAATGAACAAAAGTCAGCTCAAAAACAGAGTACAGGGCAAGGTTATGCTATTCACAACTACTTATTAGGCTAATGAAAACAGGGTTCTATGGCTATTTCTTAGATCTTCCTGCACCTTGAAACATTTAGTGGGTGGCACCTGCAGTTCAGTGGGTAGAGCACCGGCCCCATATATACTGAGGGTGGCGGGTTTGAACCCAGCCCCAGACAAACTGCAACAAAATAGCCAGGGGTTGTGGCGGGTGCCTGTAGTCCAGTTATCAGGGAGGCTGAAGCAAGAGAATCGCTTAAGCCCAGGAGTTGGAGTTTGCTGTGAGCTGTGATACCAGGGCACTCTACCAAGCGCAATAAAGTGAGACTCTGTCTCTCTAAAAATAAAATAATAAATAAATAAATAAAAAATAAGAATTGTAATACTAAACACTGCAGAAGGCTGAGGCAGGAGGATTGCTTGAGTGCAGGAGTTCGAGGCTTATCTGAGCAAGAGTAAAACCCTGACTCATGAAAAAAACTGAAAAACCCAGCTGGGCACCGTAGCAAGTGCCTATAATCCCAGTGGCTTTGAAGGCTAAGGCAGCAGGATGCCCACAGCCTGAGTCTGAGGTTGTAGTGAGCTATGACGCCATTGCACTCTGCTCAGGGCATAAGGTAGAACTCTGTCTCCCCCCCCCCAAAAAAATATGACTTCTATAATTATAAGGGATACAAAATATAAGATAACAAATGTTGCTGGTATATACTGAGTATTAAAATAATTTTATTACAGTTTTTTTCCTTTCTTAAAATTTATATACATCTTTTTGGCACCTATGTATATTCCCAATGATTTTATTCCTAGTTTATTAGACTGACCTTTAATACTGATTTCCCAGATCCAGCCCCATACAGGAAACAAATCTTGCAAATTGTTTCACTTGCTTGATGACCTGGGTTGGTTCCTAATCTTAGGTCTACAATTTCCAAACTTAAAAAGAAAAGTTTAAATTGGGGAGAGACAGAGCCCTTTTTACTTTTGCCTTCACCTTTTCAAAAATAGTTGCTTAGTGGGCCCTAAGGAATGGAAGGCCCTGGACCACACCTCCTTTCAGTATTAACAGGGATTACTTTAAAATTATACGTCAAGAATATTGGTCAGAGACCCCATCTGCCTTGCTATCATTCCATTTGATCTATCTGAAGTCTGAGTAGCTCTCCAAGCAGTTGTGATCTCAAAGCTAAGATCCTCTGATTACAAAGTTAGCCCAAACTGTGTACACAGTAACTATACCAGAGAGTGTAGATGAGGCCACCAATTAACTCAATTCTCTGTAGGAGTAGCACAAACATTTAACACAGACATTGTAACAAATCAGAACTATTTTTTCTGATATAGGCATAATAGTTCTGAAGGCATTTAATTGAATGTGTCTAGTATCCTACAAACACAACCTTAGTTTCTAGATCCAAAGACAGCTCATCTACCATCACTCAAATCTAATAGGTTATTCAAGTTAGAGAGAAAATGTTTATTTTGCTCTGGAATATCTCTATCAATCCTTGATAGTGATATGGTTCTATGATAAAAGAACCATCATAAGTTAGCTTAAAATTTACCCTGCCATGAACACCTAATTATAAATATTGGGATTCTTAAAATGATTTGCCTTCTTCAAACAGACTCTGACATTAGCAGAAACAGGTCACAAAATATATCCTTAACTGAAGACTCCATTCCAGGGAAACTACAACAACAGATAACTATTCCCTACAGAAAGTTGTTTTGGTAAGCTATAAAGCAGACACCGAACAGGGGATGAGAGTAAAGAATAGCAGACTAAATTTAGTGTTTGCTGGTAGAAATGGAAAGCATTCTTTTCCTAGTAAGGAAAGAGTTGTTAGAGCATTAAGTATTCAAAGTTTAAAAGAGAGGATTAGAGCAGCAAATAAGAAGAACCTAAAAAAAGCTATAGATGACTAAGAGCTGAGTACAAATCCAGGTAAAACCCAGAACATTATCCAATGTGGTAGCCACTATCCACATATAGCTATTTAAATTTAAGTGAAAATAAAATTAACTTAAAATAAAATTAAAAATTCCAAACTGGACATCCACAAATAGATCCAAGAACTAAACACAAAACATAAAATTACAAAACTCTAAGAACATAATATAACTTAAGAGAAAATCTAGATGATAATAGGTTTGGCAGTGACTTTTTAGATGTAACACCAAAGGCACAATGCACAAAAGAAAAAAATTGATACGGTGTATTTCATTAAAATTAAAAATTTCTGCTCTGTGAAAGAAACTGCCAAGAGAACAAAAAGACAAGACACAGAAAATATTTGCAAAAGATGTATCTACTAAAGGGCTGTTACCCAAAATACATAATGAACTCTTAAAGCTCAAAAAGAAGAAAACAAACAACCTGCTTTAAAAATTGGCCAAAAATCTGAACAGACATCTCACCAGAGATATAGAGATGGCAAATAAGCATAGAAGATGTTGTACATGACCTCACCAAGGAAATGCAAACTAAAACAAGACACCACTATACACCTAACAGAATAGCCAAAATCCAGAACAGTGACAATACCAAATGCTAGCAAGATATGGAGCAAGAGGACTCTCGTCCACTGATGGCAGGAATGCAAAACTGGTATAGCCACTTTGGTAGACAGTTTCTTAAAACGAAACATATTCTTACTCACATGATCTAGCAATCTCATTCCGTGGTATCCACCCAAAGGTGTTGAAAACTTAAGCCATACAAAAACTGTGCATAGATGTTTCAACAGTTTTACTCATAATTGCCAAAAATTGGAAGCAACTAAGACATCTCTCAGTAGGTGAATGGATAAACTGTGGTACACCCAAAGATGGAATACTATTCGGTGCTAAAAAGAAATAAGCTATCAAGCCATGAAAAGACATGGACAAATCTTAAATGCATACTACTAAATGAAAGAAGCCGGCCTGGCGCATGTAGCACAGTGGTTATGCCAGCCACATACACCAAGGTTGGCAGTTTCTAACCCAACCCAGGCCGGCTAACCAACAACAACCTCAACCAAAAATAGTTGGGTGTTGTGGGCGCCTGTAGTCTCAGCTACTTGGGAGGCTGAGGCAAGAGAATCACGTAAGCTCAAGAGTTTGAGGTTGCTGTGACCTGTAATGTCACAGAATTTTACCAAGGGTGAGACAGTGAGACTGTCTCAATAAATGAATAAATAAATAAATAAAGCCAATAATATCATTATACATTGCACATTTGTCCAAAAGCATACAACGTACTCCCCCCAAGAATGAATTCTAATGTAAACTATGGACGTTGGGTGATAATGTATGCCAATGCAGGATTGGCAATTGTAACAAATATATCTCTCTGGTGGGGGACGTTGATGGAGGAAGGTTGCGCATATGTGGGAGAAAATCTTTTACCTTCATTCAGTTTCACTGTGAACCTAAAACTGTTCTCAAAAGAAAAAGAAAAATGAATTTTTAAAAAGAAATTTCTTGGTTACACTAACCATAGTTCAAGTTTTCAATAGCTAACAGCTACTGTGTTGTGCTGGACAATAAAGATAAAAACATTTCCATCACTGCAGGAAACTCTCCGGGACAGTACTATTCTAGAGGGCAAGACCTGGGAGCTGGGTAAAGAGGCACTACTACTACGGTACTAACAAAAACATCTGCCCGACAGCATTTAGCATTTACTGAAGGATCAGGTAGATTTACCTTTCCTTTTCCACCTGCTCTTTTTTCCCTCCTTGTTGCTGCCACCATCACTGCTGCTGCTGCTGTTCTCAGAACTCTGGGAATCTGACTGACCATCACTGCTTTCTTCTGAACCTTCTGATAGCTCTTTCACCCCATCCGGCACATCTTTCTGAAAATGTAGGCATCCAATTAGGATTAATCATTACCATTTCAACAAACCATTACCATTTCAGAATTAAATTTCTGATATGCAACACTGCATCTTAATCGCACTGATTAATTTTTAGCATTATAGGACTCTGTAGCAGAACCAGCAGTACCTTGTGAATTCCTATCATCTCTCTTTTTGCATCAGATAAGCTAACATTTCCATCTATATCCAAAGATAAAAATTACACACCACATTCACACAGAGGCTTAGACAAAAATTGGGTAGTCTGGGTAAATATTCAGGATAAAAAAACTACATAATAACATTTTTGTTAAAATATGTACATCTGGGGCAGTGTCTGTGGCTCAAAGGAGTAGGGTACCAGCACCATATGCCAGAGGTGGCAGGTTCAAATCCAGCCCCAGCCCAAAAAAAAAAAAAAAATGTGTATCTGTGTGTGTGTGTGTGTGTGTGTGTGTGTATGTACGTACCACTGAATTCAGTTAGAGAATGAGAATCTAGGTAGTAAAATAGTACATTATTCAACTCTAATTGGTTTCTAAACATTGGTAAGTAGCAAAGGTCAAGAGAAAAAAAATTATCTTGAAAAATCAAACTGATTGGCACGGTGCCTGTAGCTCAGTGAGTAGGGCACTGGCTACATACACTGAGGTTCACAGTTCAAGCCCAGCCCAGGCCTGCTAAACAAAAATGACTACCACAACAAAAATATAGCCAGGTGTATAGTGGGTGCCTGAAGTTCCAGCTACTTGGGAGGCT
>NW_003852417.1:16792963-16804924 GCF_000181295.1 Otolemur garnettii
ACACACACACACACACACACACACACAGAGGAACTTCTTTATCGTCTCCTAATTGTACAGCCTTAGTCAGGCCTGTCATTAGTTTTAACATATCATACCTCAGTTTCCCTGTCTGTAAGGTAGACGTAATAGGACGTAATGTGCTTAATCAAAGATCATGCTGAAGTTAAATGAGCTAATAAATGTAAAACGCTTAGGATAGTGTCTAAGAGCTCAATAAATATTAGCTGCTATGTATTTATGTAATAAATAAAAATATACACATAATAGCTAAACACATTAATATCATTTCTAAGTTATAAAACTATGGATGGTTCTCTTTTCCTCCAGCAATTTATTTTCCCACATAATTTTTATAATCAGATAAAAATAATTCTGACACACAAAATGTGACCCTCCCACACAGAACTGGCATCCATATGACATTACAGCCAAACTATAAACTTCAGTCTCATAAGTAACAGCTACTTTCCATTTTTAAGTTTATGTCCTGGTGCCATTTCTCCCTGAGACTTCTCTTGTATTATACACTTTCTTAAAATATATACCCCATATTTTTCTATTTTTCCTTCAAAATGCAGGACAATTTTATGTAGTTGCCAGCCAGACATCATGACCTATAAGTTCAAAAATTATATGAAATATAATTAGCTTCTTAAACTTGTGAACCCTTCAGAATCAACTACTCATGCCCCCAATTTTAGAATAATTTCAACCCCTATTTTACTCACTCTAAATGCTATTTATTCTATTTCCCTAATGTCCCCTGCCACCATCTCTTTTACCACTCTTGTAGTTTAGGTCCTAAGTATCTCTTCCAAATGAGTATAACCACTTTTTGATAAATGTCCAGTTTCATACTTAAAATCTGTTACTTGAAATGCCTTCCTAAAAAAATGGATTTGATCATGCTATTTGCCTGAAAAACCTCTGCCATTTACTATACACACACCCACACAGACACATGCTGCTCAGTCAGGTTTTCAAAATCCTCCAGTGTTTGATTGATCTCTACCTAACATTTACCATACCCTCACTCCTTACCCCTAAGCTCAAACAAAGATTATGATCTAATCACTGCAAATCACTCTGCTTTCAAATCCATTCTGAATCCCTCCATCTGTGCTTGTGCTATGCCCGTGCCCTGGAAGGCCCTTACTCTCATTACTTTTCTGACAAAGTCTGCCTCAAATCTTATAAATTAACAACAAAAAACTTTCTAGGCTCGGCGTCTGCAGCTCAAGCAGCTAAGGCGCCAGCCACATACACTAGAGCTGGCGGGTTCAAATCCAGCCCAGGCCTGCCAAACAACAATGACATCTATATCCAAAAAATAGCCAGGCACTGGGGTGAGCGCCTATAGTCCTAGCTACTTGGGAGGCTGAGGCAAGGGAATCGCTTAAGCCCAGGAGTTGGAGGTTGCTGTGAGCTGGGATGCCACGGCACTCTACCCAGGGCAATAGCTTGAGGCTCTGTCTCCAAAAAAAAAACCCAAAAACTTTCTAGATCCCTTTATTCAAAATTAATCTCTATTATCACATTAGTTTATAGCACAGTGCATTTACTGAGGATACAATTATTTCAGTAACCGTAATGTGAGCTTCAAGAGATCAGGGGCCAAAGTTTATCTCTCTGTAGCCCCTATGGTGTCTATAATATAAAAGTATATTTGTGCTGTTATGATATAAAAGAAATATATATTTGGTCTCTGACCAGAGTTCCTGACATAGAGCTCCTTTCAGTTCTTGTAATTCGCTAAACAATAGTGTTACTGGGAGAATCTTTTGTTCTTATATTTGGTCTTTGACTCCAGTTTCTGACACAGAGCTCCTAAGACTTCTGTTATTTCCTGACTGATAGGAGCATCTTTTATTAAGATGATTCTTGGCTCGGCGTCTATAGCTCAACTGGCTAAGGCGCCAGCCACGTACACCTAAGGTGGTGGGTTCGAATCCCCAGCCCGGACCCGCCAAAACAACAATGACGGCTGCAACCAAAAAAAAACAAAAAATAGCCGGGCGTTGTGGCGGGCGCCTGTGGTCCCAGCTACTTGGGAGGCGGAGGCAGGAGACTCGCTTGAGCCCAGGAGTTGGAGGTTGCTGTGAGCTGTAATGCCACAGCACTCTACCCAGGGGGACAGCTTGAGGCTCTGTCTCAAAAAAAAAAAAAAAAAGATGATTCTTGTTGGATAGCCTCAAAATGGAAAAGGACTGCTAGGTGAACCAAGCATATGATTAGAGAGCTGGAACTTTCACCCTATTCCTCAACCTCAGAGAGGAGAAAAGGGCTGAAGGTTGGTTGAGCTGATCATCAATGGTCAGTGACTTGGTCAATCATGCTATGTTAATAAGCCTCTATAAAAACCCAAAAGAACTGGGTTTAGAGAGCTTTAAGATAGTTGAATATACAGAGGCTCTGGAGGATGGCGCATCAGGATGGCACAGAAGCTTTGTACATCTTCCCACATACCTCACCCTATGCATTTCTTCCATCTGGCTGTTCATCTGTATCCTTTGTAATATCCTTTATAATAAATGGGCAAATACATGTACAAGTTAAAAAAAAGCATTTCCCTGAGTTCTGTGAGCCTTCTTAGCAAATTAATCAAACCCAAGGAGGGAATCCCAATTTATAGTAAGTCAGTTCAGTCATAAGTACATATCACAACCTGGGACTTGTGACTGGCATCTAAAGTAGGGGGCAGTCTAGTGAATCTGACACTATCTCCAGACAGTAAGTATTAGAACTGGGTTGAATTAGAGGACAACCAATTGTTGTCTGCTGTAGAATTGCATATGTATGGGGAGAAAACCTGGTGTCAGAAGTACTGTACTGAAATAGTATGTGAGAATAAGAAAAATACTTTGGGCTTTTTTCCCTATTTCTATAACAGAGTAGGCACACTTAATCAATTGTATTAACAATATGGAAAGTCTAGAACAGCTAAAACCAAAAAGAAAGCTCCATGTGGGAGGAAAGTTCTATACCCTCAGGAAGTTCAACAAAGTATATAAAATGGAGGTAGGGAAGTAGGTAGATTAGTATCTTTATTAATGTTAATGGGATCCACACAACCACTGAGCATAGCACAAAGCTAAAAAGGTAACACACATTGATGGACATAGTCATTGTCTGCCAAGTATTCATTCTCCTTCTGCTGATAAATTTCCTTTATGGGAAAACCTTTCTCCTCAATTCACCTTAAGCGGCCTTAATCTCAATCTCATATCAAGGGTGATCATGAGTCTAAAACTAGCTAATCAGAAGAATCTACACATTGGGCAACAGTGATCATTCAGGTACAGCCACTTGGGCCAACCCAAACCAATTAAATCAAACCAGAATTGTAAGAGGCTCCTGGCTTTGGTTCTTATAACTCTTTCCTCTCCAGACTTACAGCTTACAGAATGGGTACTGGGAGTGAAGTTATGTATGATGAGGATAGAGCCTGGCTGAAAAATGAAACCAAAAGGAATTGGAGACCAACCCCTAATAACATGGATCTAGCCTAGGTTTACCTAAAATTTTCAGTTAACATGAATAAAATAAATAGGGAGCTAATAAATTCTGTCTTACTCAATCTCATTTGAATTGGTTCTCCTACCAGTTAAAGGACATTGGTAAGAAAGAATCTTTCTAGACTGAACACAGTGGCTCATGCCTATAATCCTAGCGGTCTAGGAGGCTGAGGTGGGCAGATGGCTTAAGCTCATGATTCAAGATCATCCTGAGCAAAACACAAGACCCCATCTCTAAAAATAGCCGGGGTGTGTGGTGGGTGCCTATAGTCCCAGCTACTCAGAAGGCTAAGATAAGAGGATCACTTGAGCCCAAGGGTTTGAGGTTGCTGTAAGCTATAATGCCATGGCACTCTAATAGGAGCAACAAAATGAGACTCTGTCTCAAAAAAAAAAAGAAACAGAAAAAGAAAGAAAGGGTCTTTCTCAGTGTAGGAATTAGAAATTAGCAAGCTTGTTATGTCAGAAATAATACAGACTTGAGAGGATTTGGTTTTATATTCTGGTTCTAATACTATCTGCCCAACACTGGGCAAGAAAATCCAATCTTTTGAACCTTTGCATTCTTCATTATACAAAAAAAAATTAACTGCAACTATGAATTGTAATCAAATGAGAAAGTAACTCAGAATCTTCCACAATAACACTCAATATTATTCAAATGTTGTAAGGCTCTTCGTATAGTCACTGAAAGTCATTTAAATTTAATCCTTTCAAGGTAAGATTATCATAAAGAATAAAAACAGGCTTGGTGCCTGTGGCTCAAATGGCTAAAGCGCCAGCCACATACACTTGAGCTGGCGGGTTCGAATCCAGCCTGGGTCCACCAAGCAACAATGACGGCTGCCATCAAAAAATAGCTGGGCACTGTGGCGGGCACCTGTGGTCCCAGCTACTCAGGAGGTGGAGGCAGGAGACTTGCTTGAGCCCAGGAGTTGGAGGTTGCTCTGAGCTTTGATGCCACAGCACTCTACCCAGGGCAACAGCTTGAAGCTCTGTCTCAAAAAAAAAAAAAAAAAAAAATAAAAATAAAGTTATTTCTCTGATCTACCTACAAAGAGTTATAGATTAGTTAAAAAAAAAAAAAAAGAAATGTATTGGATACAAGGTTGAAAATACTACATTCCTAAAAATAAGCTACTCAAAGAACAGAATTCTACCTCTATGACTCAACTACTATTTTTATGAGGTCACTTGTTTTATCTTTTTAAATGATTCCCCAACAAAAATATTTACCTTCAAAGTATATACTCCCATTCTACCTGGAACTTTATAGAAGATGCCTTCTTCACCTCTGGAGTTTGTGTGCAGCATTGCATTCAGGCATGCAAGAGGGGAGGTTCCACTGCAAAACAGAAAGAGGAAGAACACAATGATTTGACTGTCTCTGAATATCTAAGTTAACAGACCTAACATAAAATTGGTCAGTATCCCTTTGACTTACCATTTTTATAAACTATAAAAATATCAATATAGAAGAAGGCTGCCATAGAGAAAAACAGATGTAAAATTCATTCCCGTCTATCTAAAAAAATGTAATTCCTTAATCCCAAGTGAGTGTCTAAGATACAAATCAGGTAAAATACAGCAGTATCACAAAAATGTTTTGTTTTATTCTATTTTGTTTAGCACAAGCTTTACAAATGTCCAGAGGTAAAAGTATGCATGTACACACATATACACACACATAGATTCAAATAAAGTCTTAATTCCCTGGCATAGTGCTACACTAAATTGAATCTGGATTGTGAAATCTAACACATTGCCATGATCTCTTCTATTTGAACCTACCGAGAGATCACTTAAAAAGGTATTAAGTAGGTTTATGAATACTCATTATATATGTAGCAACTTGGTTAGATGTTTATTCTAATATATACATATTTTCTAGAATTTTAGTATGTGATAAATTATCCATAAAAAATAAACATTCTTTTCTAACTGTAATCATGTTTTGTTTTCCTACCTTTTTGTTCTTGTCTAGCAAAACAAATAGCAATAAAAATTATTAATAAGCCTTCTTGGTTTGTCCCTTTATTAAGGGAATGGCACTAATATCTCACCACTAAGCCTAATGTTACTTTACTGTTTAAGACTATAGATTAGAAGCACGCTTTTTAACAAACAGCAAATAAAATCATCTGCATTAAATACTTTAGTACAAAATATCAAACATGGCTAGCATAAAATTTAAAATGGTCTTTATCTCAGATGGATGATTAACCTTTAGTTTTTATGCAACAGAAGTTATAAAAAGATCAAGAAATCAGATACTGACTCGGCGCTTGTGGCTCAAGTGGCTAAGGCGCCAGCCACATACACTTAGGGTGTTGGGTTCGAATCCAGCCCGGGCCGCCAAACAACAATAATGGCTGCAACCAAAAAATAGCCAGGCACTGTAGTGGGCGCCTGTGGTCCCAGCTACTTGGGAGGCGGAGGTAGGAGACTCGCTTGAGCCCAGGAATTGGAGGTTGCTGTGAGCTGTGATGCCATGGCACTCTACCCAGGGGGAAAGCTTGAGGCTCTGTCTCAAAAAAAAAAACAAAAAAAAAACAAAAAAAAACAACAAATTGGGAACAAGTCAGGAGTCTCTGAAGATACATGGTATCCTTAAATTTGTTTTTGTTTTTTTTTTTAAACTTCTCACAACTGCTTACTTCTACCTCTTCTCCCTCTCAGGTCTCTGTTGTTGCTACTCAATAACCAGAAATAAGCCTACTAGAAGAGGCTACTAGATACCTCAAGTATACCTAAAGTGAGAGAGAAATGAGTCCACTTACATGGTCTTTTGGTACCATGTAAGTGTTAAGCGTCAAAAACTGGAGACTTTTGCTCCCCCTTACACACAGGTGGAGAACAACAACAAAGAAAATACAGAAACACCTTTAGCTGAAGAAAATGTTGAGCATCTCCAGGTTGATTTTTATAGTTATGTTTATCCAATTTGGATACGTCCATGTTAAAAATACAAATAATGCAACTTCAATCAGGACCCAAAAGCATCTATCAAATAAAAAAAAATTCTAGAAAAAAATGAAGAACTTGCTTAAGAATAAACTAAGCATTACTGAAGCAGTGTGTTTCTAGGACAGGAAAAATGGGCAAATAAACACTCTTATAGACTACAGGAAGAAGAAAATAGCAAATACTAGAAACAGACTGTTAATAAATTTAAAGGGTACCATTTACGTTTAATAGGAAAAAGGTGGGGTCATGCCATGGTCACCTATAGTTTGATTATTTGGCATCTGTTCCCTCTTCTTCTGGAGACAGTACTAAAATTACCTGCGAAATGGGTCCTTTTCCCATTGTTAGTCATGTAGATGAGACAGACTTAAATCCCACATTCTTCACAGGGGTAAATCCAAACTGACTAATATCTACTAAGAGTATTAGGATTAAGGCCTAAAATGTTCAATCATTGTGTGACTATGAGGGAAGGATCTGGAATCAAGTGGAACACATAGGACTGAGGAATGACACAGAAAGGATTACAAGGAGAAATACAACATCAAAAAGGGCAGAACTCAGGAAAGGGGAGGAAGCAATATTTTTCTAAGCATTATTACTTTTGCCACTGTGTCAAACCTTGCCTTAAACCACTCCCATCTTTAAAATCTTTTTGAGGGTTAAGTCATAAGAAACACAAACCCGTGAGAAACTCAAACACAAAACCATGAGAAAAAATAAAGGATATGAACAAATGATTCATAAAACATCAGTGCACATAATCAAAAAAAAACAAAAAAGTTCAAACTTAATAGTTACAAAAAGA
Organism: Otolemur garnettii; assembly: GCF_000181295.1. Classification (NCBI taxonomy): domain Eukaryota; kingdom Metazoa; phylum Chordata; class Mammalia; order Primates; family Galagidae; genus Otolemur; species Otolemur garnettii. The sequence continues at coordinate 16,800,257 of NW_003852417.1, forward strand.
AAGCAAATTAAATCAAGATACTATTGGTTTGAGTGGGAGAAATGAATAGACTCAAGCCTTAGTTAAGTCTTACACAAGTCAATTTACTGGTTTGTATGTTGTACTTATTTCTGTAAGATATTACCATTGAGGCTCGGCACCTGTGGCTCAAGTGGCTAAGGCGCCAGCCACATACACCTAAGGTGGTGGGTTCAAATCCAGCCTGGGCCTACCAAACAAAAATAATGGCTGCAACCAAAAAAAAATAGCCAGGCGTTGTGGCAGGTGCCTGTGGTCCCAGCTACTTGGGAGGCGGAGGCAGGAGACTCGCTTGAGCCCAGGAGTTGGAGGTTGCTGTGAGCAGTGATGCCACGGCACTCTACCCAGGGGGACAGCTTGATGCTCTGTCTCAAAAAAATAATTAATTAATTAATTAATTAATTAAAAAAAAAAGATATTACCATTGAAGGAAAATTGGTGAAATATTTGTGGAACGCTATAATTATTTCAAAATAAAAAGCCAAATAGATTGAGAAAAAATCCACTGCTAATAAGGTCAAAGGCTAATGAACACTCTTACTGACCGTGGGGTGGTGAAAGGGGGAATTCAACCTTCCCCACATTTCTCATTTCTGCCTCAGGAAAGTAACGTGGAAGTATCCATTAAAATAAAAATATTTGGGACCCCTGATCCAACAACCCCACTTGGATCTATCCTACAAAAATAAGATCATAAGGAATTCTGGGAAGATGGTAGCAACCCTCGTTAGGCTCCTGAGCAGAGGAAGAAAAACTGGATGGAATCAGACTCTAGGAAGCTAAAGACAAGGAGGTGAGCCAAGACAGAAGTTCAGCAAGCTGTAACTCCAAGGAAGAGAATTCAAGAAAACAAATTACAGGTACAAAGCCTATCGACTAGAGGATGGGAGACCCCTCCCCTAAGCAGACTATCTGCAAAAGACCTCTCATTTTACCTTGCTGGAGAGATCTGCTAAACTCCAGGTCTCTTTCTCCAGGGAGGTCCCACTTATGAATTAAACGGATATTTTTACCCCCAAGTCCAAACTCCCAGTCCACCCTTTCCCCCTCGCATGGCAGCCTGAAGTTATGCCCCCTGCAGAGCATAGTGTTTGGTCTTGTCCTGAGAGACCTGGGCATAATGTGGACCACCAACCATCAGGATGGAATCTGTGACTAACGGGGAAGAAAGAGGGTGTGGGAAGAAAGGGACACTCAGCGAGACGAGGTGCAGTCCCCTGGTTATGACTATGCCAGGCCAGTGGTAGTGTTGACCCTTGGCTCGGGCTATGTCTGGAGGGACAAGGTACAGAACCCCCGGCTCTGATAGCATCCACAAGCAGGAGAGTGGTTGCCCCGTGTGGACCGAGTTCCACAGACAGGGCTGGTCCCTGCGGGGGCCCTCGAGCAGAGGCTTGATAGGCGAGGACTGGGACCGGAGAGCAAGGGCGTGGTATCCTGATTCCAACAGAACCCTCCAGCAGCAGCTTATTGGGTGTGAACCAAGCCCTGAGGGCCAGGGCATGCCCCACTGCTTCCAGTGGGGCTGGTGAGCAGAAGCTCACTAGATGAGGACTGAGACCTGTGGGCAGAGTGTGGTGTCCTGACTCTAAGAGAGCCTGTGAACAGAGGCTTGCCAGGTAATGGACTGAGACTGGCAGACGGGGTGTGATCCCCTGACTCCATCTGGTCTGGAAAGCAGAAGCTAGCTGTGTGTGGACTGAGACCAGAGGGCAGGCCCAGTGTCCTGACTTCAATTGAGCCTGCAAACAGAAGCTGGCCTGGCAGTGGACTGAGACTGGCAAGGCAGGATGTGGTCCCCTGACTCCAACTGGTCTGGCAAGCACTACTCCAGACCCTACTCCAGAGGCTAGCTGTGTGTGGACTGAGACCAGTGGGCGGCGGCATTGCCCCTGGCTCCAGCTGGGCCTGTAAGCACAGAAACAGACAATAGTGTGGACTGAGTCTGGCGGGTGGGAGTGTGGATCCCTGGCTCTAATTGTGCTTTGAATCCCCTTGCTTTGAATTGTCCTTGAATCCCTCTCTGCTGGGCAGGGTTTGTACTGTCAGAGACAATTTGGTTGGAACCTGTGTCTGGGGCTGTCCACTCTGGGACATTCTGAGGTTGACCTTTGAAGTTCTGTACTGGAAAGAACTGAAGGGTGGGGGCTGGGCACTGCAGCTGTTTGTATCTCTTCACAGTCGAGATTTAAATCTAATAGTGTGGTTTCTTAGAATAGGGTAGAAGTTGGCTGATATCAAAACAGAGCTAGCCTGAACTATCTCACCAAGTAGGTCCTCAGAGTCCCCAGCCAAAACTCTAAAAGGGGCCTTTGTAAGGCTGCAGGAGATAAGCCACAATCACAAAGCCTAGAGCTTTGGTAAGGGACTATCTCTACTACCTGGGAAGCCTAATTCAATCTCACCCTACCAGTTCTAATAACCAAACAGTGGAAAATAAACATGCTGCAGACCCAACAGAAGAACTCTGGCAACATGAATAACCACAGTACATCAACCCCTCCAAGAAATATCAAGGAGATACAATTGAAGATGCATGCACAGACAAACAGCAGCAACGTCAGAAACTGAATTCAGAATATGGATTGTAAATAAGATAAATAGAACGGAAGGATGGAAATTGAATTCCAAAGAGTAGTTCTAAAGTTGTCTCAAGAAATTAATGAATTCAAAGCCCAAGTCACCAAAGATATGGACAAAATAAGAAAAGAGATAGCAGAGCTCAAGAAAGGAAAGTTAGTTGAGGATCTTCAAAATATAGTCCCCAAAATATAGAATCCCTCAGTAATAGAGTTGACTGGGCACAAGAAAGGATCTCTGAAACTGAGGACAAAGCTTTTGTTGAACGTTCCCAAACACTCAAAGAGGCAGACAAATGGAGAGCAAAAACTGATCATTCCCTGAGAGAGTTGTGGGATCATTCCAAAAGATCAAACATTTGTCTTATAGGAATTCCCAAAGGTGTAGAGCAGGTGTCCTCAAACTACAGCCCACAGGCCACATGCAGCCCACCTAGGACCCGCAGGGTGTGTATGCCACCGCTGCCTGTCCTGCTTAGCAGCCAACTCATCCCGGGGCTGGCAGTCCACCCCTCCAACGGTCTGAGGGACAGTGAACTGGCCCCCTGTTTAAAAAGTTTGAGGACTCCTGGTGTAGAGGATGGTCCTAAAGGTACAGATGCTCTACTCCAAAGAGATTTTGGAGGAGAATTTCCCAAACATTGCAAGAGATACAGAACTTCAGATAGCAGTTTCAGAACCCCAGCAAGACTCAATCCAAGTAAAGTATCTCCTAGACACATTGTGATTAACTTTGCCAAAGTTAAGATGAAGGAGAAAATTCTGCAAGCAGCCAGACGTAAGAAAAGCATCACCTACAAAGAGAGAAGTATCAGAATAACTGCGGATTTCTCAGCTGAAATGTTTCAAGCCACAAGATGGTCATCAACCTTCAGTCTCTTAAAACAAAACAACTTTCAGTCCAGGATCCTCTATCCAACTAAACTGAGTTTCACTTGCGATGGAGAAATCAAATACTTTAATGACATAGACATGTTGAAGAAATTTGCCATAACTAAACCAGCTCTCCTGGATATTCTGAGACCCATCCTCCACAATGACCAGTGGCAATGCTCTACCTCCAAAGTAAGCTCACCCAGAAATTTTTTGTACAAAACCCAACTTCCACAGTGGTGAAAGGATTAAAACTGTCCACTGGACATCCGAAAATCATGACACCCAAAATACAACGAGGTTATCAATTCTCTCAATTAATGTGAACAGTTTAAATTGTCCTCTAAAGAGGCACAGGCTGGATGACTAGATAAACTCAGACCAGATACCTGCTATATACAAGACTCTCATTTTACCTTAAAGGATAAAAATAGACTCAGGGTAAAGGGATGGACTTATATAACACAAGCAAATGGAAACCAGAAAAAAGCAGGGGTTGCAATTTTAGTAGCAGATACAACTGGCTTTAAACCAACAAAGACAAAGAAAGATAAGGAAGGTCACTACATATTTGTCAAGGGAAACACCCAACATGAAGAGATTTCAATAATTAACATTTATGCACCCTACCAGAATGCTCCTCAATTCATAAAGCAGACGCTAATGGATATGAAGAACTTGATATTTTTCAGCACTATTTTAACACCTCTTTGACAGTTTGGGATAGATCCTCCAAGAAGAAACTAAACAAAGAAATATTAGAATTAAACCTGACTCTAGAACAAATGAACTTTACAGACCTCTATAGAACATTTCACCCTAATAAAACTGAACATACATTCTTCTCATCAGTCCACAGGTCATCCTCCAAAATGGATCACATCCTAGGACACAAGTCTAACCTCAGCAAATTTAAACGTATAGAAATTATTCCTTTTATCTTCTCGGACCACCATGGAATAAAAGTTGAACTCAACAGCAATGGGAATCTCCATACTGAAACAAAGTCATGGTAGCTAAATAATCTTAGGCTGACTGATAGATGGGTCAAAGACGAGATTAAGAAGGAAATCACCAAATTTTTGAAACTAAATGATAATGAAGACACAAATTATCAAAACCTGTGGGATACTGCAAAGGCAGTCCTAAGAGGGAAATTTATAGCATTGGAAGCCTTCATCAAGAAAACAGAAAGAGA
>NW_003852417.1:16805276-16810987 GCF_000181295.1 Otolemur garnettii
AGCATCAACAATATGAAATCTCCGTAAAAAGAAAAGTCCAGGACCAGATGGCTTCACATCCGAATTCTATCAAACCTTTCAAGAGGAACTAGTACCTATATTATACAACATTTTCCAAAGCATAGAAAAAGAAGGAATACTTCCCAACACATTCTATGAAGCAAGTATCATTTCTGATACCCAAACCAGGAAAGTATCCAACAAAGAAAGAAAATTATAGAAAATTAATGAAAATTATATTCACTACTGAATATCTACGCAAAAATATTCAATAAGATCTTAGCAAACAGTATTCAACAACACATCAAAAAAATTATACACCATGATCTAATTGGTTTTATTCCAGGGTTACGGGGTGGGTTCAACCTACGTAAATCTATAAATATAATACATCACATCAATAAAATAAAAAACAAAGACCATATGATTTTCTCAATTGATGCAGAAAAAGCTTTTGATAATATCCAGCATCCTTTCCTGATCAGAATTCTTAAGAAAATAGGCATAGAAGGGACAATTCTTAAATTGATAGGGGCCATCTACAGCAAACCCACAGCCAATTATCATATTGAATGGTATAAAATTGAAAACATTTCCACTCAGATCAGGAAAGAGGCAAGGATGCCCACTGTCTCCACTGCTATTTAACATAGTAATGAAAGTCTTAGCTATCTCAATCAAGCAAGAGAAAGCAATCAAGGGTATCCAAATAGGGTCAGAGGAGATCAAACTCTCACTCTTCGCTGATGACATGATCCTATACCTGGAAAATCCCAGGAACTCAACTTCAAAACTCTTTAGAAGTGATCAAGAAATACAGCAGCGTCTCAGGATACAAAATCAATACTTATAAGTCAGTAGCTTTTATATATGCCAACAACAGTCAAGCTGAAAAAACAATCAAGGACTCTATTCCTTTTACAATAGTGCCAAAAAAGATGGAATTTCTGGGAATTTACCTAACAAAGGACATGAAAGATCTCTATAAAGAGAACTATGAAACTCTGAGAAAAGAAAGAGCTGAAGATCTTAACAAATGGAAAAACATACCATGCTCATGGCTGGGTAGAATCAACATTGTTAAAATGTCCATACTACCCAAAGCGATCTACAGATTTAATGCAACCCCTATTAAAGCACCACTGTCATACTTTAAAGAACGTGAAAATATAGTACTTCATTTTATGTGGAATCAGAAAAAACCTTGAATAGCAAATACATTACTCAAAAATAAGAACAAATCAGGATGTATCACATTACCAGACTTCAGGCTATACTATAAATCGACAGTGAACAAAACAGCATGGTACTGGCACAAAAACAGAAAGGTAGATTTATGGAACAGAATAGAGAACCAAGAGATGAACTCAGCTGCTTATCATCATTTGATCTTCGACAAGCCTATCAAAAATATTCAGTGGGGGAAAGACTCCCTATTTAACAAATGGTGCGGGGTGAACTGGCTGGTGACCTGTAGAAGACTGAAACAGAATCCCCACCTTTCACCGTTAACAAAAATTGATTCTCACTGGATAGAAGATTTAAACTTATACTATAAAAATATTAGAAGAGAGTGCAGGGAAAACACTTGGAAGAAATCTGCCTGGGAGAACATTTTATGAGGAGGACTCCCCCGACCCCGCCCCGGCAATTGAAGCAACATCAAAAATCCATTACTGGGACCTGATCAAACTAAAAAGCTTTTGCACAGCCAAGAGCACAGTAAGTAAAGCAAATAGACAACCTTCAGAATGGGAGAAGATTTTTGCAGGTTATGCTCTGGCAAAGGTCTGATAACTAGAATCTACATCAGGCGTCCTCAAACTATGGCCTGTGGGCCGCATGCAGCCCATCTAGGACATTTATCTGGCCCACCGGGTTTTTGCCATCGCTGCCTGTCCTGCTTAGCAGCTGACTTGTCCCAGGGCTCACAGTCTGGCCCTCCAACAGTCTGAGGGACAGTGAACTGGCCCCCTGCTTAAAAAGTTTGAGGACCCCTGATCTACACAGAACTCAAACAAATAAATAACCCCATTTCTATGTGGGCAAGAGACTTGAACAGAAATGTCTCTGATGAAGACAGGCACATGGCCTACAAACACATGAAAAAATGTTCATCATCCTTAATCGTCAGAGAAATGCAAATCAAAACCACTTTGAGGTATCATTTAACTCCAGTAAGATTAGCCCACATTACAAATTCCCAAAACTATAGATGTTGGTGTGGATGTGGAGAAAAGGGAACGCTTCTACGCAGCTGGTGGGAATGCAAGCTAATACGACCTTTTTGGAAATAGGTTTGGAGAACACTCAAGGAACTAGAAGTAGACCTACCATTCAATCCTGCAATTCCTCTACTAGGTATATACCCAGATGATCAAAAATTATTTTACAACAAAGACATTTGCATCAGAATGTTTACTGCAGCCCAATTCATAATAGCCAAGAAAATAGCCCAAGTGCCCACAGACTCATGAATACATTAACAAATTGTGGCATATGTACACCATGGAATACTATGCAGCCATAAAAAAGATGTAGACTTCACATCTTTTATGTTTACCTGGATGGAGCTGGAACATAGTCTTCTTAGTAAAGTATCTCAAGAATGGGAAAAAAAGTATCCAATGTACTCAGTACTACTATGAAATCAATATATAACCACCTAGACACTCATACAAATGGCAAAACATATAGTCCAGAAATTAAAAGGGAAGAGAAGAAAGAGGAGAAGGGAGGGTATTTTGGAGGAACTCACTTAATGTGCATGATGCAATGGTACATTTCAAAACTATTAAGAAATGAGTATAATTGTGATGGATGTGTTACTTAGTTCAATGTAAACATTTCATATTGTATATCGAAGCAGTACCCTGAACCCTATAAATGCATCAAAGTAGAAAGTTATGATTTAATATAAAATAATTTTAAAAAATAAGATCATAAATTAGGGACATATGTACAAAGATTTACTTCACCATTTGAAGCATCAAAGCACCTTGAAAAATAAGGTGGGCGCAGTGGTGCAAGTTTGTAATCCCAACTACTTTGGAGGCTGAGGCAGGAGGATCGCTAGAGCCTGGGAATTCAACACCAGCCAAGCAACATAGCAAGACACCTGTCTCAAAATAAAATGACCTCAAAGTCCATTAATAAGGGAGTGGTTGATGTGTTAATAAAGTAACCAACAGGAACATGAATCAGTAACTGCTGTGTTAACAGATAGAGGATTGCTAACTATGCTCCAGAAAGCTTTTTGTCCAGCCCTCACAACAATCCTGAGACAGGCAAAAATCATTATACCGTGTTTAACAAATGAAGACACTAACGTATAGAGGTCTTTAATAAGCTGTTCAAGATCACAGTGTTAATCAATGGTAAAGCCAAGATTCCAGCAACAAGAAACAGAAACTGAAGAGAGAACATATAAACTTGAAAAAAAAAGTTCAATAAGCCACGTGGTAAGTCTACCCCAATGAATGATACTCAATTTCAATATTAAGTACCAACTCTATTTAGGGGAATAAACTAGGATCTATGGATTCTAAGAGTAAAGGTTTCTTAGCTCAGAATCTAATGGAGACGATAGACAAGGCACATTGTGATCAATTAATACAGACACAATTCCAGAAACAATTAGGCTCAATGTTTCAGACATACAGATTTTTTTGGATTTTAGAAACTTAATATGATATCCCATAAATTGTACAAAAATGCCATGGAGATTAGGGGCAGCATCCCATAATCAAATACAGTGAAACACATGAATACTCACACTATGTGGGATAAACAAAGATTATTATAGTCTCACGTCAGTTCAAGAGGAATGCTGCTGTCAAGTGAACTTTAGTGCTAAATATAAGAAACTTCATTTTTCAAGCATATGGGTTATTGTAATCATGGATAGGAGACTGTGAACCTGTATATTAAAAGTTCTTTAGGTGAGAGAAAAAAAATAATCTAGTCTAGGCTTAGTACTTCACAACAACAACAAACAACAATAAACAATAATAACAAACCAGTCCTTAAAGTGAAACTTACAAGATTAAAGTAGATGGTACAAACATCTGGTGAAAAGATGAAACAGTAACTGTACAGAAACCATTGTAAAATTTCCTTGCAAATCTGGATATAATTCTCCCTTAAAGAAAACAAAGTTTTGAAAAACTCACAAGATATACATGACACAGTAATATTTTAAAAAATTTTAGATTTCATTTCAGAAAAATACAAAAAACAGAGGATCCTGGCAGAGTTTATTTTTGTGAAAAACGAATAATGGCAAGAGGAATAAAATAGGATATAGTACTCAGACTGGCTGGAATACACCTCCACAGGAAGGAGTGCCAGAATTCTATAATTAAATTAAAATAACTGAATACCTTGAAAAGTGAGGCACCACCTGTACAGGCGATAAAATCTTAGTATTGAAATCAATACCAACATTAAGGCAAGTAAGTTCAGTAGATGGCAAGTACTTGAGACAGCTGAATCAAGAACGACCTCAAGGCCAGGGTTGGTGGCTTATACCTATAGTCCTAACACTCCAGAAAGGCTGGGTGGTAGGTAGCTTGAGCTCAGGAATTTAAGACCAACCTGAGAAGAAGCAACACCCTGTCTCTACAAAAAAATACAAAAATTAGCCTGGTATGGTAATGGGTACCTTTAGTCCCAGCTAAAGGGAGGCTTGGGAGGCTGAAACAGGTGGATCAGTCACTTGAGCCTAGAAGTTTGAGGTTGCTGTGAGCTGTGATAATGCCACTGCACTCTAGGCAGGGCGACAGGGCAAGACTGTGTCAAAAAAATAGAACCATCTTGAAGATTACTTAAATATGATGAAATAGTTCAATTTTTCTTATCCATGCTCAAAAGATTGGAGGTGAAGAAGCATGGGTTCCTTTAAGGAGAGGAATAAGTCTAGAGCTATAATTTTATAATGAATATTCCACCTCACGTAAGAAGATACATTAATGTTTTATACACAGACTTGAAGAACTAAAGTGATTTCATTCACACTGCCAAAGGCCATTTTTAGTTCTTTTCACAACACAAGTGGTTCCTTAGCAATAGCTAGCACGGCCCAGTCCTTTGCTTAAGGAAGCCACTTTTATGTTCTACAGAATCCTATACTTTTCTGAAATATATAATATTTATAACTACATATACTGTAGGAAAAAAATTTTAGTTTAGTATCTGACTTTATTGTCAGCCAGCCAGATTCAATGATGTTTAATTTTATTTAAGGTCTGTTCTCTCGAAAGCCCATTCTCACTTCTCTTTTATACCTGAGTCCAAAAAGTTCCAGCTCCAGGGCCTGAGAGCAGTCATCTTGCAATTCTGATGGATAAGCCTGCTGAGAATGGAACAAGAACTAAGGAAGCAGAGCTGAGATAGTGATGAAACCGAAGGAGCATTTGAATAAGTTTTGCCTGTTTTTTTTCACTTACATTAAATAATTAATTTCCTTCAGTGTTTAAGCCAGTTTGCATTGTGTTTCCTGTTATTTACAACTGAAAATAACTGATCCAAAGCACCTAGGTAAAAGCATTCAAATTTATAAAAATATGAAAGGAAAACAGAAGAAAAAAATAGAGGAATGTTTAAAGGTAAACCAGTCTTCTATTAATAAGAAAACACTGCCTTTATGGCTGGGCACAGTGGCTCACACCACTGTGTAATGTAATGCTTGCATTATGGGAGGCTAGAAGGAG
>NW_003852417.1:16811088-16814402 GCF_000181295.1 Otolemur garnettii
TGGCTCAGTGGGTAGGGCACCAGCCCCATATACCAAGGGTGGCGGTTTTGAACCCGGCCCCTGCCAAACTACAACCAAAAAATAGCTGGGCATTCTAGCAGGTGCCTATAGTCCCAGCTACTTGGGAGGCTGAGGCAAGAGAATCACCTAAGCCCAGGAGTTGGAGGTTGCTGTGAGCTGTGACGCCAGGGCACTCTAACCAGGGCAATAAAGTGAGACTCTTTCTCAAAAAAAGAAAAAAAAAAAAAAAACAGAAAAATTAGCCTGGTGTGGTGGTAGGTGCCTACAGCCCCAGCTACTTGGAAGGCTGAGACAGGAGGATTGCTTAAACCCAGGAGTCTGAGGTTGCAGTGAGCTACAATGATGCCAAACGTACTCTACCTGGGACAACAGACCAATAATCTGTCTCAAAAAAGAGAGGATAAATGAAGAAATGCACCAAAATAAACAATTCAGAAATAAAATGTCTTTAGGGGAAAAAAGTGATATACATTGCAACTAGGTAATAAATGAGAAATATAAATGTTTTCCTTTTTTTAACTTTCATTTTAAAAGCAATAAAACTGCAAAATTATTCTATTTTCTTTGCCTTCAATTTTAAAGATCATTTAGGAATTAATACTCTCTATGGCGGGCAGCGCCCATAGCTCAGTGGGTAGGGCATCAGCCACATACATGCAGGCAGGCAGATTCAAATTCAGTTCAAGCCAGCTAAAATCAACAATAACAACTGCAACAAAAAAATAGCCAGGTGTTGTAGTCCCAGCTACTTGGGAGGCTGAGGCAAGAGAATTGCTTAAGGCCAAGAGTTTTGAGGTTGCTGAGAACTGTGACACCATGGCACTCTACCAAGGGTGACATAGGGAGACTCCATCTCAAAAAAAAAAAAAATACTCTCTATAGTGAAGAAACTAAAGTCTAGCCACTTAATGGTTATTCTACTTATAGAGTTTCAGGATATTTTATTTAGTGTACATTTTCTCCATTATTGATTGGAGGGAATATCTGGGTTATTTTTTAAAATATTAAAGTAAATACTCAAAAAAAAAAAAACATGGATAAACTATCAAAACAAAAAAAACTAATGAAAGACATGAGGTTCTTTTTCAGAATCACTTCCTTCATCACAGAGCATGCTATTAAAAAACAAAAGCTAGGACAGCAGGTAAGAAAGAAAACTACATACAGACCAAAGTGAAGGACTTCTACTTCAAGAGAAAAGACACATTGAATTGTAAGGTATTTGCTGACCAAGTACAAGAAGACACATTCAAAAAGAGTTCCAAATGCCCACAAAAACCAAGAATGGGGATACCTCTACATAACATTCAAATAAGATCAAGAGGCAAGCAAAGATGAAGAAGGTGAGAAAACCAGTGGTTTTAGAATGAATATATTTAGACCATATCACCAACATTTTTAATCATTTAAATTATATGGTAATGATCTCTAGGGGGGAAAGTAGCCTTTCACTAATATTAATATAAATATAAAAGCATTTTTAGCATTTTGGTAACTTGAACGTTTTTCATATCAAAGTATATTTTCAAATAGAATTTCAAAGGCTTTGCAAACCTATGACAGAATGGCTTACATGCTAAAATCTACCTTTAATCTATGTATATCTGACAAATGATTCATTATGTCTCAAAATTGTTGAGCTACTAAGCAGCTAAAGCTTTTCCAAATGCTGTTCTTAGATTAAACTATGACTTCTCTTAAAGCAATAAAATTTATAGCAGAAGAACCTAAAGAATAAGAATCTAGGCTTGGCACCTGTGGCTCAAGTGGCTAAGGCGCCAGCCACATACACCTAAGGTGGTGGATTCGAATCCAGCCTGGGCCCACCAAACAACAATGAAGGCTGCAACCAATAAAAATAGCCGGGCATTGTGGACGGTGCCTGTGGTCCCAGCTACTTGGGAGGCTGAGGCAGGAGACTTGCTTGAGCCCAGGAGATGGAGGTTGCTGTGAGCTGTGATGCCACGGCACCCTACCCAGGGGAACAGCTTGAGGCTCTGTTTCAAAAAAAAAAAAAAAAAAAAAAATTTTTTTTCAGATAACAATTTTTGAAGCATGAAAATACTTCAAAAGCACCTAAAAATTCTCTTTAAGCAAATGAAATATAAAAAATAGAAGCAAAGGGGTGGCGCCTGTGGCTCAAAGTAGTAGGATGCCAGCCCCATATGCTGGAGGTAGCAGTTTCAAATCCAGCCATGGCCAAAAAAAACTGCGAAAAGAAAGAAAAAATATGTATATATGCAAAGAAACAGAAGTTAGGAAAAGAATCAAGTAGAACATAAAAATTAAAAACGTATTAATAAACTTAAAAATTGTCAAATGAGATCAATGGTAGGGTAGAATCAGTGACCTTAAAGACAGATTAATAAAATTCACCCAAATTTTATTTGAGTAAAAAATAAAATAAAGAGAAAATAACTAAAAAAATTAACAGAACCTTAGGAAATTGTGAGATAATAACAAAAGGTCAACATTTACATTAGAGTTCCAGAAGAAAGGAAAAAAGAGAATAGAAAGAACATTCAAAGAATAGCTGAAAACTTCTCTTACGTAGTTAAAGAAAAACCTACAGATTCACAAAACTGAGGGACCCTAAATAGGATAAATCTAAATAAGCCCACACCTGTATACATCATAATTAAACTTCTGAAAACTTAAGTAAGCCCAAACAAAAAGTTCAGAAAGGAGTCAGAGAAAAACAATCACTACGTATAAGAGAACACCAATTCAAATGACAGCACATTTCTCCTCTAAAACCACAGAGGCCAGAAGGAAGTGGCATACCATTTTACAGGTATGAATGAAAAGAACTGTCAACTGTGAATTCTGTATCTGAAGAATCAGCTACAAAGTAAAACTAAAAGAATGTGTCACTAGTAAACCTACTCTTAAAGAATGACTAAACAATTCTTCAATAGAAAGAAAATGAAGTAAATGAGAGGGAATCTTAAAACATTAAAGAAAAAGAACAGGAATAGGTAGGTACAATAGACTATTCTCCAATTTTATAAATCATATTTGATGATTAGAACAAAAATCATACAGAGACAGTTCACTGAAAAGTGGTTAAAATGATACCAGAAGACTGTGAGAAATCACATTTATATATCATAATACACAAAGACATATAAAGAAAATACACTACTGGCTCAGCACCTGTGGCTCAAGTGGCTAAGGCACCAGCCACATACACCTAAGGTGACGGGTTTGAATCCAGCCCAGGCTCACCAAACAACAATAATGGCTGCAACCAAAAAAATAGCTGGGCGTTGTGGCGGGCGCCTGTGGCCCAG
>NW_003852417.1:16815043-16823670 GCF_000181295.1 Otolemur garnettii
AAAAAAAAAAAAAAAAGAAATTCCTTTCAAAGAAAACTGGATTAGTCACATATTGTTGGTGGGAATGTAGAATGATACAGTTACTCTACAAAACAGTTTGCAAGTTTCTTTATAATTAAGCATACAGGCTCTGCGCCTGTAGCTCAAATGGCTAAGGCGCCAGCCACATACACTGAAGCTGGCAGGTTCGAATCTAGCCCGGGGCCTGCCAAACAACAATGACAACTACAACCAAAAAATAGCTGGGCATTGTGGCAGGCACCTGTTCCCAGCTACTTGGGAGGCTAAGGCAAGAGAACTGCTTAAGCCCAGGAGTTGGAGGTTGCTGTGAGCTGTGAGGCCACGACACCTCTACCCAGGGCAACAGCTTGAGGCTCTGTCTCAAAAAAAAAAAAGGATATAATTAAGCATACACTTACCAAATAATCCAGAAATAATACTTTCTGCACATTTATCTCAGAAAATGGAAAATGTATCCCCATAAAAGAACATGTATACAAATGTTCATCAAACTTTATTTGTAATAGCCAAATACTGTAAATAATCCAGATATCCTTCAATGGGTGAATGGTTAAAGACAACTGTGGTACAACCATGTCACATACTACTACGCAGCTATAAAAAGGAATAAACTGACAAATGGGGAAAAAAGCCAATCCCAAATGGTTGCATACTGCATGATTCCATCAATATAAATTCTTGAAGTGGCAAAATTATAGAAATACAGGAGAGATTAGTATCACGGAAGGGGGCAAAAAGGAAGTATCAGGAAAGTATATATGGTTGACAAAGAGGAACATAGAGATTCCTGTTGAAACTGCTCTGTATCTCGATTGTGGTGGTGGATATATGAATCTACATACAGTATGATAAAACTATATAGAACTACACACACACATAACAGAGTGCCAACAAAACTGGGTAGACTGTATCAAAAGTCTGGTTATGATACTATACTATGGTTTTACAAAATGTTACCATTAGGAATATCTACAGAAAGAGTTATTTCTTACAAGTACTTAATGACTTGTGTTTTCCTATTCTTTAATTTTCTACAGCGAGCAATGCAGTGGATATCTGCTGTTTCTGTCTGGCCAACAGCCATTACCCTTTCTTCTGGGAAGAACGTTCAAGCTTGAGATGGGGAGCTATGCCCTATCCCAATGGAAACAGTCTTGGTAGGCCTGTCCATCAAGATGTCTCACCATCCCTGGGATCTGTGCCAACTAGATTTACTCTTCTCTAAATTTTAACCTTCAGCAGAGTTGACAAAGATTAATTCATCCCAGCTGGAATGTTTTTAAGAAACTGTATATTAGTCCAGCTACCTGATCTCTGAAGCTGCATTCCTTCTCTTAATTTCAGAGCCTGTTTCTTTCTCATGAGCCTGTGAAATACCCCCATGTTCTTCAAATAAATCTCATTTTGCTTAAATTATTCACATTTGGTTCCTATTGTTTATACCTCAAGAGACCAATCAAAAATATGCTCCCTTCAAACAAACCTAACACTAACATTTTACCTGTTTTTAAATTTTTAATTATAACTTTCACTTTGTAAGACCTTACATAAGCTTTCATTCATAAACCGTTACTCAAAAATGAATAGTTGGCTGGGCATGGTGGCTCATGCCTGTAATCCTAGCACTCTAGGAGGCCAAGTTGGGTGGACTGCCTGAGCTCACAAGTCGGAGACCAGCCTGAGCAAGAGCAAGATCCCATCTCTAAAAATTGCCAGACATTGTGGCCAGTACTGGGACCTGTAGTCCCAGCTACTCGGGAGGCTCAGGAAAGAAGATCAATTGAGCCCAAGAGTTTGAGGTTGCTGTGAGTTACGATGCCACAACACTCTACCGAGGATGACAAAGTAAGACTCTGTCTCTCCAAAAAAAAAAAAAAAGAAAAGAAAAGAAATAGTTTCTTACAAATTAACTTAATGGAGTATAAATTTAACTGGACTTAAAAGACTAAGTTTTAATTATAGGCCAAACATACTAAGTCCAAGTGGTATAAAAACCCATGGATATGGCTCCTGCTCTCAAGTCTCACAGGCAGGTCAGATAAGGGTAATAAGTAACTATAGTATAATATGGGAACTGATACAACACAAGTGTATATAATGTTACACCAACACACAAAAAGCCCATACAGTAAAGAATAAACTATAAATTTTAAATACATATCATTCTCATATAGGATTTACCAATATTTTCTCTACATCAGTCAGTGCATAAACATACATTTTTAATCTTATAACATAAAGTAATATTAACATACACATTTCCAATCTCTTACTTTCATTATTAGTCTGCAGAATACTAAGTATCCTAATGCTAGCATAAGACAAATGATGAATTTGATGAACCTTAATGTAGACTATGTTTCTAAAATTAAGACAAAACAATGATTACAAACTACAAGAAAAACAACAACCAAAAAAGCACACTCAATGAATAACCATATGGTAATAAGGTAATATCACTAGTATTTAGTTTCTGGACTAATTATCTAGTTTTATAAAGCAAACATCATGCATCCAAAGGGAAGCTCAATAAAATTTATAAAAGAATGCTTTATAATTGCATAATACTTCTTTAGAATAAAGTACTTTATAATTGCATAATACTTCTTTAGAATAAAATAATACTTCTTACCTTCTGGAATTGGAAAGCACCCCAAGAAAAAGAAAAGAGAAAAAAAGAAAGCTTTTAATTTTTCTTTACAAAGCAACAATAAAGCCAAAAAATAAACTGACCCTTCCCCTCCCAGCAACATCTACAATTTCTCAAATGAGCAACCCCTTTTTGCTACATAAAACATTACTTTCTTCTTTAAAATTTGTTAGTACAAAATAGTATACAAAAATACATCAAAAATGCACAAATTCAGTTAGTAGTCTAAACCACTACAGAAAACAGCTGCAATATCTTAACTATGTGAAAGAGTAAAACCACGAGGGCAGTTTAGAGTTAAAAGTGAATACAATGAGTATCTCCCATTCTTTAATATTCTTCCCATGCATTTCAATTTCGAGGAGCCATCATAAAGCCATCAGCTATGGACTGGACCCTAAGGTTTACTAGTGTCCCTTTGATTCATAATGGAATTCACTGTGTGAATAACAATGGATAAGAATATCCATGTTTTCTGCCAATACCCAAGCATTTTCTTTCTTTTTTTTATTATTAATTTTTTTTCTGACATCCCTACCAGGTTTTCAGGGTTGAAAGCAGACTGAAACTAGTAGATAAAGATGATGCAGGCTTAACCAAAAAGTATCGGTTAACCTTAGATAAATATGGCATCAATTTAATAAATAATTTTCCTAATGCAATCACTTCAAGGCAATTCAGCTTGGCAAATAACCAAATTATCTACGCTGCAGGGTAATGATTTCTGTTGAAAAGCAGCAGAGGATACTGATTTTATTTCCCTTGCTGTAATATACTTTTACACAAGAAGTGTAGGGGAAAATTAGGTGTTTTGATGATTTTTTGGTATGAATGACGTGAGCTAAAACATATAAACCTTAAATACCACATAAGAGAAATTATTTTCTTCACAATAAAAATATTAGTACTAATCAGATGTGATTGGGACTTTCCCAAAGAGGTAAAATTTCAATCTAGAAAATGTTTATCACGCATGATCTTTGCTAGCTGGTTCCAAGGGTTCCTTACAATCTTAACCCTAAAGCTACCTGGCTTGATAGAAAAGACTGAAATATAAGAAAAACTCCTTGCTAGCTGACAATTTTAAGCTCCACAAAACAATACAAAGAAGAGTTACTTAAATGTTCAGGTTTGTTTTTTTTTTTTAATGTCTTGGCAGTTTCAGAAGCCATGTTATTACAATGGTTGAGGTTTTATTTCAAATTCTCCCAGAAAGCAACCTGTAATTAGACAACAACCAACAACTAATGCTGTTAAATGTCAGTGTGGCCTTTGATTCAAAAAATAATAGAGCAAATATACTAATTAGAAAGGTGTGGAGAACCATAGATATAAAAATGGTAGGATACACTGAAAAAACAAAACAACACAACGAGGTTTCTAGTTTCACTGAGCTGACTGTACAACCCTGGCCAAGTCTCAATCTCCAATGGGCCTTAAGTTTTCAATAATAAAATAAGACCTAACTATAAAGTATTTTCCAGCTGTAACACTATGATTGAAATAATGTGATTAATATGGAAAAGGAGTGGAAGAGGGAAGGAATAGAGAGAGGAATGCAACAAAGACTACTCATTTTGGAGTACTGTTAATCAGAGGCATCATGCTATAATGTAACTAGGCAAGCTTCACTGACAAGGACACATGTCCATGTCATCTGCTTGCTTCCAAATTTGCCAGTACTACTATATAACTAGTACTTAACCTCATTTTCCATGTCTTTTTCCATAAAGAACCAATGTTTTTACATTGACTTCTTTCAGGTGTCAAAGAAGTAATATCCTAATTTAAAAGCTAAATAGCTAGCCACATTAATTTATTAGCTATATAACTCAGTCATACCAATCTTATAGTGTGAAAATTCAAATTCATGTCTCACCAAAATTACTAATTATATATCATGAACCCCTGAGATCACTAGTGAATGGTCTGATTCACAAAATGCTCAATTCATGTATGATAAATTGAATAAAGATTCCAATTTCTTTTACTTTTTCTACTCACAAATGTAAAAACAAGGAAAAAATAGAGAATAGGGTCTCTAGAACTGAATCCTATTTTTTTCTTCTTTCCTAAAAACTCTTTCTCTATTAACTGACATAAGAGTTAAGGTAATACAACTAATAAGATGAGTAAAGCAGGTTAAGAAAACTCCAGTGAGGGGAAAAAGCACTAAAGGCAACTTCAGAAGAAAGACTTGAAGTGCTTCTACACTAGATGCTGTTCAAGCTTATCTGCAAATGAATGGCAGCCACAGCTGAGGGAGGGGGAACCTGTTGCAAGACCAATCTAAGAATAGAAGTAGTGATGTACGTAACAGCAAAGGTTTACCAGGAATGGTTTCCAAGAACACACAAGCACTTGTTTTATTGGTTCAATCAATAGTGTACATACTTAAATGTGTAGGTTTAGTTGCTCTTTGTTGTTGTTGTGTTTTTTTGACATAGAGTCTCACTCTGGGGCCTTGAGTAGAGTGCCATGGTGTCATAGCTGACAACAACCTCAAACTCTTGGCTCAAGAGATCCTCTTGCCGGCTCAGCGCCTGTGGATCAAGTGGCTAAGGTGCCAGCCACATACACTTAAGGTGGTGGGTTCAAATCCAGCCTGGACCTGCCAAACAACAATGACAACAACCAAAAAAAAAAACAAACAGCCAGTCGTTGTGGCGGGCGCCTGTAGTCCCAGCTACTTGGGAGACTGAGACAGTAGACTCACTTGAGCCCAGGAGTCGGAGGTTGCTGTGAGCTGTGATGCCACGGCATTCTACCCAGGGGCACAGCTTGAGGCTCTGTCTCAAAAAAAATTTAAAAAGCCTATGTTAAATGGCCTATTCCAGACTATCTGTAATGTCATCCCTTTTCATTGCACCTTTAAAATGAGTAGACAACAAAGACTACCAAAAAATCTAGAATTCTAGTCTGAGCCAAAGAAAAACAAAACGATTCTGACTTGAAGTCTGTGGCCTAATGGAGGATGGTTCCATGAATTTAAAGCTTAACCTAATTTCATAATTTCAAACTGACTTGGACTTGGGTACTGGTGAAGACAGAGCAAGCCAATGATTGTATTGCTTTCTCATTAAAACTAAAACCTCTGAACACAAAAAGCAACTTCCAGGCAAGACGCGGTGGCTGATGCCTATAATTCTAGCACTCTGGAAGGCTAAGGAGGGTGAACTGCTTGAGCTCCCGAGTTCAAGACCACCTTAAGCAAAAGTAAGACCCTGTCTCTACTCAAAATAGAAAAACTGAGGCAAGAGGATTGCTTGAGCCCAAGAGTTTGAGGTTACTGTGAGCTATGAGGCCATGGTACACTATGCATGATGACAGCTTGAGACTGTCTCAAAAAACAAAAAAAAAAAGAAAAAGAAAAAAAGAAAGAAAAAAAAAGAAAAGAAAAAGCAACTTCCCACCACAAAAAAGATATAAAAGTACACAGATGTTTGTAGTAGCATTACTCATGACAGCCAAAAAACAAAAATGTCCAGCAATGGATGATGGATAAACAAACTGTGGTATATGCACACAATGGAATATTTATTCTATAATAAAATAAAATTGCTATAACACGAGCAAAGCTTCAAATCATTACACTGTGTGCAAGAAGCCAGTTACAGAAGAATTATTGCTTAATTCTATTTATATGAAATGTCTAAAATAGGCAAATTCATAGAGACTGAAATTTGATGAGTGGGGTGGGGGTATCAAAGTGAGAGAGTGATGGGTAGTAACTATGGAGTTGCTTTTGGGGGCAACAAAAATGTCTGCACACTTTGAAATGGTCACTTTGATGGTATGTGAATTATAACTTAATTTTTAAAAAGCAACTACCTAAAACACTAAAAATTAAGAAAACTGGCATACTGAGCAGTCAAAACTTGACTGATATGAGGTTATATAATAAAGAGTTTAAGTCACGTAAGTTTACCCTTACCCAAAGAAAGGTCTGGCTTTGGTCTTAGCTTCTGGGAAGTAATCACTACTAGTTCCTACAAGACCCTTGGGGGGCCAGATACTAACAGTGTGATTTAGAGTGGGGGCTTTGAGACACCCAACAATGTAATTTGATTTATGGCAGAGGCTTGTGTCTTTTTCAGCTGATCTCTGGAGGAGCTGGAGACTAGAAACTAAGATTGGCCACATAAGCAATCAACATGCCTACATGATGAAGCCCCAATAAAAACTGGACACCCCAAAATATTCAATACTGATATGAAGCCAACAGACGATCTCATACATGCCCATATAAGAGAAAAACTCAAATCAATTTGTGGGGGTGGAGGGGATGGGAGAGGAGGAAGGGTGTGCTCCCACTTACTGGGTACATTGTTAGGGGTATGTGGCATACCTCTTGTGGGCAGGACACAATTGTAAGAGAGACTCTACCTAACAAATGCAAAAAACAAAAAAAAAAAACCTGGATACACAGGCGTTGAGTGAGCTTTGCTGGTTAGAAACACTCCATATAAACTCACACAGTGATGCCTATAAAGTAACATTTTCCTGAGTCTATGGGCAGAAAATAAAACTGAAAGCTCTGTATATAGTATTCTACCTTGACTCTGACCGATACGACTCTTTCTTTGGCTGACTGGCTGATTCCAATCTGTAACCTTTCCCTCTTACCTTTCCCATAACTGTGAGCATAATGACTTTGAGTGAGTTATGCACGTCCTTCTAAGCAAATTATAGAACTTTGAGAGTACTCTTGGAGACCCTGAAATGTGCAGTTGGTCTAACAAGTGAAGGCAGTCATATGGACTGTGCCCTCTAATTTCACAGTTGGCTAACCTCTTGCAGAGCTAGTTTCCAAGATTTTTTTTTCTCACCATTTTAACTAAAGAACAGGGAGGTATAAAACTACAGGTTACAGGTGAAACTCTGAGAGGAGTCCTGTCTTTCTGGCCAGAAAACAGGGAAATGGAGCCCTGTAGGAAAGAAAGAAAATAATGGGGGAAGTTCCAGAAGAGAATGGAGAAGAGAATTCTCTATCACCATAAAGGCTTGGGCTCATCCATGAGCTGTGCATAATTCCCAACCAACACAGCTTTCTTTCTAAAAAAGATACCTCCAGGTCCAGTTGATTTCACTTGGAATCTCAGCAAACATTTGAAGAACTAGCACCAATGTCATCCAGAAAATAGAAAAGCATACTACTCAATTCATTTATGAGGCCAATGTTACTTTGATACCAAAACCAGGCAATGACAGTACAAAAATAAGAAAACTAAATAAAGACCAACATTTCTTATGAACTTAAAAACAAAAATCCTCAACAATCTTTTACTAACTAAATGCAGTAATGTATAAAAAGAATTTATATACCACAACAAAATTAGAATTTATTGCAAGTGTGGGCCAGGTGCAGTGGTTCACGCCTGTAATCCCTGCACTCTGGGATTGCCTGAGTTCACAACTTTGAGACCAGCATGAGCTACAACAATACTCCTTCTCTAAAAATAGCAGGGCTTTGTGATAGGCGCCTGTAGTCCCAGCTACTCAGAAGGCTGAGACTCCAGAACCACTTAAGCCCAAGAGTCTGAGGTTGCTGTGAGCTATTACTCTATAGCACTCTATCGAGGGCAACAAAATGAGACTCTGCCTCAAAAAAAAAAAAAAATAATAATAATAACAGAATTTATTATAAGAGTGCAAGGCTGACTCAGTATTTAAAAATAAATGTACACTAGGCACAGTGGCTCACAACTGTAATCCCAGCACTTCGGGGGGACAAAGTAGAAACATCACTTGAGGCCAGGAGTTTGAGATCACCAGTGTAAGACCCCATTTCCACCAAAAAATTAAAAAATTTAGTCAAGCATAGTGGTACATGCCTGCAGGCCCACTACTTGGGAAGCAGGAGAATTGCTTGAGCCTGGAAGTAGGAAGTTATTGTGAGCTGTAATTGTACCAGTGCACTCCAGCCTGGACAACAAAATAAGACCCACCTCGCTCT
>NW_003852417.1:16824186-16829678 GCF_000181295.1 Otolemur garnettii
AAAAAAGAAAATTGTATGTACAGGTGGAGCCTGTGGCTCAGTGGGTAGGGTGCCAGCCCCATATACCGAGGGTGGCAGGTTCAAAACCAGCCCCGGCCAAACTATAACAAAAAATAGCTGGGCATTGTGACAGGCAGCTGTGATCCCAGCTACTTGGGAGGCTGAAGCAAGGGAATAGCTTAAACCCAGGAGTTGGAGGTTGCTGCGAGCTATGTGATGCCACAGCACTCTATTGAGGGAGATAAAGTAAGACTCTGTCTCTACAAAAAAAAAAAAAAAAAGAAAGAAAGAAAGAAATAAAAGAAAAGAAAATTGAATGTAAAAATTTTTATAATAATAAGAAATGATGGATAAGCATTCCTATTATTAAAAGACTTTGAATTGGGTGACACTTGTGGTTCAAAGGATTAAGGCGCAGGCCCCATATGCCAAAGGTGGCAGGTTCAAACCCAGCCCTGGCCAAAAACTGCAAAAATAAAAGACTTTGAGTTAAAAAAAAAAAAAATAGCAGGTGTTGTAATTTTAATTACATACCCCCCAAAAGATATGTTCTAACTTCTGGTATCTGTGAATTTGTGACCTTATTTGGAAGCAGGGTCTTCACAGATATAATCAGGTATAAAATGAGATCATCTTAGATTTGGGTGGTTAATATTCAGGGACTGGTGTTCTTTTTAAAAAGATGAAAATTTGGGGTGGTACCTGTGGCTCAAAGGAGTAGGACGGCAGCCCCATATAGAGGAGTAGGACGGCAGCCCCATATACCAGGGGTGGCGGGTTCAAACCCAGCCCCCACCAAAAACTGCAAAAATAAATAAATAAATAAATAAATAAAAAGATGGAAATCTGGACACATACAAGCAGAACATCATGTAAAGACAGAGACAGAGATTGAAGTGATGTCTCTACTAGCCAAAGAACTTCAAGTATTCCCAAAAACCACCAGACCTCAAACTCTTGGGCTCAAGCAATCCTCTTGCCTCAGACTCCCGAGCAGCTAAGACTACAGGTGCCCACCAGAACACTTGGCTATTTTTAAGAGACAGGGTCTCACTCTTGTTCAGGCTGGTCTTTAATTTGTGAGCTCAAGCAATCCACCCACCTCAGCCTCTCAGACTGCTAGGATTATAGGCGTGAGCCACTGTGCTGACAGAGTCTTACTTATGAACAATGATTATTACATACTTCTGTAATATAATAAAGCTCCTGGAGATTCAAGGGTGTAATCTTTAATCCAAATTGTCCCCAGTCTGTTATATTTGAACATGATAAGATCATTACTTGACATATATACTGCTTTCTATGTCTTTTTCATTTCATCCTTTTTGGCTAAAATTATTTCTTTCTGGACTACCTGTCTACTTCTAGCATTCTCCCTACACTAAAGTAATTGTTATCTACTAACAGCCAAGCTTATTAAATCAAAACCCTGAAGTGCCAGATGAAGACCTGAAGATGGCTCCCCTTCCTAAGAATTAAAGTGCATGGGCATGGAGGTAGGGACCCTCTAAGAATTTTTTAACTTACTTCTTGTCTTAAAACTATGCAATTGCAATGATTTAAACTCCAAACATTTGAAGCTAAAGTAAATTAGTAATTATCAAAGTACTTAGTACTAAATAATCAATCTTCAGGACTAAAATACACTACTATATATTATAAAATATTGTAATCAAGTATTATAATCATTACTAGTAATATTTAAATAACTCACCTGATTTCTTTTAGTCCTTCTCTCTGGATAACTTGAAGAATTTCTTTATGACTCATGGGTGTATTGGGGTATTTTTCTAAGACCTGAGAAACAAGTATATAATAATAAATTATTTCATCTTATTTTAAGTTATTATAATTATATATGTAATTGTATTTCTTCTTATAATTGCATCTTAATAATTATATCCAGAACATATACATCCAGAGACTTTTCATCCCTCATGTTGTGGGATACCAAGTAGAAAATTAACAGAATATAAACTGGATCTTAGTTGAGCATAGCGGTACACACCTATAATTCTACCTAGGCAACAGAGTGAGACCCTGTCTCTTAAAAATAAATAAAATAAATTAAAAATCAGGTGTTCTTTTCCTCAGTTACAAACAATAAGTCCAATGCTGAAGCAGAAACTGATCAAAAAAGCTAAGATTAATGGTTCAATTAATGAATATGCCACTGTTTACTTGCTGCCTCCATCCCCACATCCCATTCCTTCTTGTGACCTAATTACCTTAAGATGATTAATTTTTACATCCCCAGTAAAGTCTAGTACTACATGGGTGCACAATCAATTCTTAACCAAAACAAATAAACAATACAGTTCTGATCAAATTACAATGCTATGGTCTGGTTCTGATAAAGACAGTAAGAAAAGTCCATCCTGTGTCTCCCACTAAATGCAACTAAAGCCAGGGACAGAATGAAAGAAACAGCTAATTAAGGACTCCGAAAATGGTAGTAGATCGCTTAAGGAGAAAACCACAAGTACCATAAGCCCAATAGTGAGTTTCCTGGTTTTGTTTCCTCTGGTACCTCCCAGTCTTGACTCAAAGGCAGCCCAAAAACTCAGAACTGCACACTAAGTACAGACAGAAAGTGTTCTAAGAGAAAAGTCTTCTCATTTTTAGTCTGAGGCACAGTAAAAGGGGGCCTTGCTACGCGTCAGATGGGGGGGGGGTCCTTTAGGGGTTTTTTCCCCTTTCTTTCTCTCTGCCCTTGTCCTGGGCAATCCCACGGCAGACATTTGTGGCGATACCAGCGGTGGCTACACAGGGTCCTAAAATTCCAAGAAAGAGGAACTCTGCTGGTCCTGCAAATGTGAGGGAAACCCCCAAGATTTATATTCTTTCTCTACTATGCCACTACTTAGCACAGCAGATTAAAGTGTGTGGCAAAACAGAAATGAAATCCTAAGTTTTCTAGACAGAGAACAAGGAAGACAGGTGTCTAGGAGCCAAAACACAACAGGGAACTTGCATAAAGAAAATAGATTAAGAAAGTGATACCATGAAGTTCTACAAATACTTCCAGGGTCACTCTGGTACTTACTATACATGTACATATATAGACCTGACCTTAAACAACATGCTATCAGGCATATCAATGCCTAGTTCCCAAATACTAAGTGGCATTCAAGTGGAACAGATCCAAATAACACTACAAATGCTTTGAAACCTGGACACTGGAATTTTAGTGCAAGGAAGGCAGGTAGACAGTTGTAACTTGAACCTAACAAGGTGAAATATTTCCTTAAAAAATTCCCTCACCCTTCTTCCCAAAACATTATTTTTCACAGGACTTATTATATAAGACAAGTATCATAACATAGCATGAAAATGTCTAACATACAATCCAAACTCACTTGACATATAAAGAACTATGAAAATCTCAGTAACTCACAACAGGAAGTACAAGCTACATACAACAAACTCAAGATGACTGTGATATTGCACTGTGATATTGGAAATACCAAATAAAAGCAAGTATTATATGTTGTATAGTTTAAGAAGTCAGAGTGAATATTCTTGAAACAAGAAAGAGTCTCAGCAGACTGTTATGTACTTTGTGTTTTGTTTCATATATTTACATTTATTTAAAATTTAGTTCAAATTTTAGAACTAAAACATTCAATAATCAGAATTAAAAACTGAAATTTCCTGGAAAGGTTCAACATAAGAATCTCTGGAAATAACAGGAAAAAGTGAGTGAACTTGAAGATAGAGAAATAAAACTATCCAATCTAACACATACAGAGAGAAAAAAAGAAAAAAATAAAGAGCCAATGGATCAATATCAAAAGCTCTAACATTCATATCATCAGAGTCACAAAAGGAGAGAAAAAAAGCAGAAAATTCCCCAACTTGGTGAAAAATAAACACAATTTCAAAAAGATCAATGTCTCTCACACAAGATAAACTGAAAGAAATCCACACCCAATCACAATCAAATTACTGGAAACAGCAAGAGAAAAACAATGCATTCCAATTAAGAGAATGGCTATGGATTTCTCATAAGAAACTATGGAGGGCACAAGCAGTGGAATAACATTTTAAAGTGAAGCAAGATAAGAACTGTCCAACTAAAAAATTCTATATCTAGCAAAAATATACTTCAGGAAAGAAGAAGAAATCAGGACATTCTCAAATGAATTACTATCAATAGACTTGCTTTAAAATGACATTTTTAAAGTGAAAACAATATTTTCAATCTAAATTTTAGGCAGGAACTTTCTTATACCTAAATCTATTTCCGTTCTTACTATTTAAAAAATAAAGACAATCTGGCTATTAAAAAATGCCAACGAAAGTTAAAATTAAAATAATTCTCAAGAATCTATACTAGTATATTAGTATAGTAAGTGATAATAACAGATAAAAGACTGGTGTAATAGAAATCATTAATGTCAAATATCCTATATCACCCATGTAAATATCACAATTGATATAAGCAGCTACCATTTATGAAGATATATGCAAAGGTTTTCTTTACATTCTCTTGCTTAAATGTCTCAGTAACCTCAAAAAGAAAATTACTATTAACCTCATTTTAAAAGTGAAATAAGTAAATCTCAGTAATATAACATACTACAGCAATATAAATAGTAGCCATAATTCAAATCCAAGTCTGCAGCACTACTGCACACTGTTTCCATCTAATTGCTAAGTAAAGCTCAGTCATATAACATAACACAGCAACATAAATGGTAGCCACAATTCAAATCCAAGTCTGCACCACTACTGGATACTGTGTTTCCATCTATTTGCTCAATCATAAAAATACAACATATTTGTTCATCACCTCCTTTCATGTCTCTATTACATTTGACATTATTACATTTTCCCTTCTTAGACATCACCCTTCCAGACTTTTCTTTCTTTTTTTAAATAAATATTTCTTCATAGTGTTCTCTGTGAATGTCTTTCCCTCTCTCGCTTTCCCTTTTTTTTTGGGAGATACGGTCTTCCTCTGTGACTAAGCTGCAGTGGAGTGGCATGATCACATCTCACTACAGCCTCCAACTACTGGGTTCAAGCAATCCTCTTGCCTCAATCCCAAACAAATTGTTGGGATTACAGGAGCAAACTACCAAGGTCAGCTGACAATGTCTTTTTCTAAATCCACCCGGGAGGCTGAGTCAAAAGGATTGCTTAAGCCCAAGTTGGAAGTTGCTGTGAGCCATCGCTGCCAGAGCACTCTACCCAGGGCAACAAAGTTGAGACTGCCTTTAAAAAAAAAAAGGCAGCTCGGCGCCTATGGCTCAAGTGGCTAAGGCACCAGCCACATACACCTAAGGTGGAGGGTTTGAATCCAGCTGCAACCAAAAAATAGCCAGGCGTTGTGGCGAGCGTCTGTGGTCCCAGCTACTTGGGAGGTTGAGGCAGGAGACTCGCTTGAGCCTGGAGACTCGCTTGAGCCCAGGAGTTGGAGGTTGCTGTGAGCTGTGATGCTACAGCACTCTACCCAGGGGGACAGCTTGAGGCTCTGTCTCAAAAAA
>NW_003852417.1:16830214-16832466 GCF_000181295.1 Otolemur garnettii
TGGAGGTTGCTGTGAGCTGTGACGCCACAGCACTCTACCGAGGGCAATAAAGTGAGACTCTGTCTCTTAAAAAAAAAAAAAAAAAAAAGGGCAGGGCCAAGCTCTGTGGCTCACAACTAGCACAACTAGCAGGGGTGTGGTGGTACACACCTGTAGTCTCAGCTGTGTGAGAAGCTGAGGCTGGAGGAGCATTTGAGCTCAAGAGTTCAAGGTTACACTTGAAACTGCACTTACAAATTGATGAAGGGGTACAAGATGAGACTAAAGGGCCCCAAACTCTGTGAAGGAACAGGCAGCTAAAATAATGATAATAATCAGCCACTGGCACCTTGTTTGCTCTGAGCACCATTTGCTTCCAGCTGGTGGTTATAAAGATTCTTAACTTTTTCCACATAGCTGGTAGTTTGTAAAGATTCTTAACTTTTCTCCATAGATAACATTACCTTTTGGAGCCCTAAAGGTAGTTTCTGAGATATCTTCCTGGTCCTGAATTCCACTGAATTGACTGACTGACCCACCCAGACCAGCAGCCCATACCAAGAAACTGACTAGACTGGAATCATGATCCCGAGCTGAAGCAACACAGGCAGGTAATTTCCAGACCCCTATAATTTCACCCCAAACTTAGGCAATTAGCAAACCTGATTCCCTAATCCCTGCCTGTCAAACTGTCTTTAAAAACTCTGTCTCCCCAATTTTCCAGGAGGCAGATTTGCAAAATTCCTCTCTCCCCCTCTACATAAGCACTATGCAGAATAAACTTTCTCTGCTGTCAACTCTGCTGTCTCTGGGTATTGGCAGATGAACCTGACTGGCCAGCAACACAGTCAGCGGTGATCACAAGACTACACTCAAGCCTGGGTCATGACAGTGAGACCCCACCTGTTGGGGGAAGACATCACCATCACACTTACTACAAATACTTCTTTGAGTTTATTCTTCATCTTTTTGTTAACTGTTGATTTTCTGTGGAGGTTTTTATTAATTTTATTTATCATAACTAATTGATCCTGTCTTTTGATTTCTTGTAGCACTTATACACTTCAACGTAGCTTCTCTCCCTTCAATAACTTAGTAAGTATTCTGCGTTTGCTTTTAACTCTTGTAATTCACATAAGAAAATGTGCACAGACAGAAATGAGAAAAATGTGTGAACACACTAGGGAAAACCAAGAGGAAGAAAAGGAAGAAAAATAAAATAAAATAGCCACATATATTTATAAACATAAATACCATGTCAAATCATTACATTCTTTTACAAGTTTTATGTAAGTGGAAAGACTACAGTATTTTTGCAAAATATTCAGCTTATTTTAACCACAGGAGGGCAGTATTTATCAAACAAAATCTGATTCCACTGAAATTTTTCATAGACTACAAAACACAACTTTTAGAAACTACATTTTGACAGTATGAGTAACTGCTCAGAAGATTTAAAATCAATATCACATGGAATTAAAGTACAATAAGATTTTTTAAACATATTTAAAATATCCAAACTAATAGCATGGTGATCTTCACAGATTGTATTAGTGTTATATGGTTCACTTGATATCCAAAGGGTTAATTAGGGTAACCAATGCCATGGTAATAAATGTGATCAGTCAGGGAATATACACAGCGAGAAGAGGTGAGAATCTATCCTACAGAATATACCACCCATTTAAGAGCCAGAAAACTAGCGAATAAACTAAGAAGTGGCCAGAGGGATAAGAAGAACACCAGAAAACTTTGGTTCCACAGGGAGGCACCTGTGGCTCAAGGAGTAGGGTGCTGGCCCCATATACCTGTGGTGGCAGGTTCAAGCACAGCCCCAGCTAAACCTCAAAAAAAAAGTTTTTTTGGTGCTTCAGGAAAGATAAAACTATTCTATCTTAGCATACCTAGGGCATAACATTAAGAGGAAAAAAATTATTCTAAGATTCAAGCCAATTAACAATGTCAAAACCCAAATGCATACAGAAATATAACTCCTATATTTAGCAACAAGGAGATATTTAATTAGCTTTACAAATTCAGATTCCACTTAATGTAAAGGTAAGGCCAGGAGTCAGGTCTCACACCTATAATTCTAACACTTAGGGAGACTGTGGTGGGAGGATTACTTACACTAAGGAGTGTGAGACCAGCCTGAGCAAGAGCGAGACGCTGTCTCTACCAAAAATTAAAAATTAGCTGGGGCTCAGCGCCTATGGCTCAAGTGGCTAAGGCGCCAGCCACGTACACCCAAGGTGGCGGGTTCAAATCCAGCC
>NW_003852417.1:16833746-16839002 GCF_000181295.1 Otolemur garnettii
ATTATGGTGGGCACCTGTAGTCCCAGCTACTCAGGAGGCTGAGGCAAGAGAATCGCCTAAGCCCAGGAGTTGGAGGTTGCTATGAGCTGTGACACCATAGCACTATACTGAGGGCAATAAAGTGAGACTCTGTCTCTAAAAAAATTTAGACAAAAAGAATAACTAATGGTGCTGAATGCCTTCAAAGGAAAGGCCCTTAGCAGTATGGTTGGCAGGTCTGTTGCTTACTACCTTTGTCCTGAGATGCACTCTTCTGTTGAGCTTCTGTGACACTGAGACTCTCCTTGGTTCCTTCCTACCTCTCTAACAGAATTTTTTCATCCTCCAAATCTTACAATGTCAATCTTCAGGAATCTTTTCTCAATTTCCACTATCCTTGGACATTTTCATCCTCCTATGGCTTCAAAAATAACTATGCTCCTAGAGCAGGTCCCAATACATACCCAGTATGGTATGTCACAGTGCACTGTAACTGCATTTTACCTTATCTGTCTTCCCCACTTAAGATCCATGAGGCGATCATGCCTATGATTTATCCTATTAGGGTACATGTAAATTTGTCTAAAGGTTGAATATAAATGTCTTAACACAACAATTATGAGAAAGACATGATGGCTATGTTAGCTAGTTGGATGAGAGTTTTTCAAACTGTATATGGAAGCAACACACTGTATCCTATGATAGAATTAATGTACACAATTATGATCTAACTAAAAAAAAAAAAAAAAAAGATCCATGAGGCACTTATCCATGAGGACTGGGAACATCTGTGTTGTTCATCTAGTATTCCCAGTGCCTATTATATGGTAGGTCTGAGGCATTTGATGGTTGACTGACTGAATTAAGACCATAGGTGGCATGATTAGTCTCAGACAATGGTTAAGAATGCCTTTTTTAAAAACAAAAAAGGAATATAAAACATTGGGGCAAATGCAAATAAATCTATAGATTTGGGGATAGAAACTTGAGGGACACAGCTGGGAGGTTAAGTGACACATCTTTGTGGAAAGTAATATGGCAATAATGTAAATTCAAGAGCCTTTCAAAGAATGACATCCTCTTACCCAACAACTTCTAGCAATTGGTAATAGCAAAATAATAGCAATACACAAGGCCTAAGCACAAAGGTGTTTATTACAGTATTGTTTGTGTTATAAAAATAAACTATATAGGCTCAGTGCCAGTAGCACAATGGTTACGGTGTCAGCCACATACACCAAGGCTGAAAGGTCAAACCAGCCCGGGCCAGCTAAAGAACAATGACAACTGCAACAAAAAATAGCTAGGCACTGTGGTGGGCGCTTATAGTCCCAGCTACTTGGGAGGCTCAGGCAAGAGAATCGCTCAAGCCCAAGAGTTGGAGGTTGCTGTGAGCTGTGATGCCACAACACTCTACCGAGGGTGACGGGTAGAGTAAGACAGTCTCAAAAAACAATAAATAAATAAATACACTAGATAGATAGATAGCCAGGCACGGTGGCTCATGCCTATAATCCCAGCACTTTGGGAGGCTGAGGCAGAAGGATCCCTTGGGGCAGGAGTTTAAGACCAGGCAGGGCAACACAGAGAGATCTCATCTCTAAAAACTGTTTTTTTTAGGCTGGATGCCCATAGCACAGTGGTTACGGCGCGAGCCACGTATACTGAGGCTGGTGGGTTCGAACCCAGCCCGGGCCAGCTTAAACAACAATGATAACTGCAACAAAAAATAGCCAGGCATTGTGACAGACGCCTGTAGTCCCAGCTACTTGGGAGGCTGAGGCAAGAGAATCACTTAAGCCCAAGAGTTGGACATTGCTGTGGGCTGTAACGCCACAGCACTCTACCGAGGGCAACATAATAAAACTGTGTCTCAAAACAAACAAACAAACAAAAAAACAACTGATTTTTAATTAGCTGGGCTTGGTGGCACATGCCTATAATCACAGTTACTTCAGAGGGAGGAGGACTGTTGGAGTCCACAAGTTTTGGATTGCAGTCAGCTATGATCAGACACTGCACTTTAACCAGGGCAACAGAAAAATTCTGTCTCTCTTTTTTTTCTTTTTTTTGGCCGGGGTTGGGTTTGAACCCACCAGCACCCTACTCCTAGGTGCCAGCACCCTACTCCTTTGAGCCACAGGTGCCGCCCAGAAATTCCATCTCTTATAAAAAAGAAAAATCTAAATACCCACCAGGAAGACAATAAAGTAAATCAATGTAACTTCTCTTCTAAGAGCCTTAGTTTAGCAAAGAGAGAACACAGGTATCTTTGGGTTCCTCAAGTTAGACAATACCTGAAAAATAGGAAGATCTCAGTAAATTACTTCTATATTGAAAACTGGCATGCTGCTCTCATTAAAAATATGTGAGACAAGAGTCTCTGTCGTCCTGGCTAGAGTCTAGTGCCGTCATTATAGATCACTGCAACCTCACTCCGAGGCTAAAGCAATCCTCCTGCTTCAGCCTTCCTAGTAGCTAAGACTACAGGCTCAATCATCATGCCCAGCTAACTTTTTATATTTTTGATAGAGACAAAATCTACCTCTTACTCAGGCTAGTCTGGAACTCCTGACCTTGAGCAATCGGCCTACCTCAGCCTCCCAGAGTACTAAGATAGAGACATGAGCCACAGTGGCCAAAAATATTTTTCAGTAGAGGTGTCAAATGTGAGGAAATGTTTATGCTATGCAAAAGTGAATACACAATAAAATGTCTTTTTTGAGACAAGAATCTCCAATTGTCGCCCTCAGTAGAGTACTGTGGCATCATAGCTCACAACAACCTCTACCTCTTGGGCTAAAGTGATTCTCTTGTCTCAGCCTCCCAAGTAGCTGGGACTACAAGCGCTTGCCACAATGCCTGGCTATTTTTGTTGTTGTTTTAGCAGGCCCAAGCCAGGTTTGAACCCACCAGCTTTGGTGTATGTGGCTGGCGCCCTACCCACTGAGCTACGCGCACCAAGATTTCAATAAAATAAGGAAAAAATAGATGGAAGGATTAGAATAGATAGCCAAATATTAATAGTATGCCCTTAGATCACAGTATCAATTTACAGTCCAGGCCCACAGGATAAATAGGCTTAAGGATTCTATGAACACCCTTTGGGAATTATGCTGAGTTCTTAGTGTTTATATGTTTTTTTAGGAAGAAGATCCAATTTTCATCAAATTTGTAGAGGAACCATTCCCAGTGACTCCTGGGGGAAAATAAATAAATAATTCCAAAGGAAAGCTTAACCCCAAAATGATTAAGAATATTCCTTTATAAGGCTCAGCACCTGTAGCTCTGTGGCTAGGGCACTACCCGCATACACCAGGGCTGACGGGTTTGGCCCAGCCCTGCCAAACAACAATTACTACTACAACAAAAAAATAGCTGGGTGTTGTGGCGGGCACCTATGGTCCCAGCTACTTGGGAGGCTGAGGCAAGAGAATCACTTAAGCCCAAGAGTTTGAGGCTGCTATCAGCAGTACCCCATGGTACTCTACCAAGGGTAACAAAATGAGACTCTGTCTAAAAAAAAAAGAAAAGAATATTCCTTTATGTGTCTGAGGAAATATAATTTCTCTCCTCTTTCTTTACCTAGGGGTGTTTGACTTGCTGCCCACAGGCCCCATGCTGATTACGCAAGGACTATTTTTTGCTTATCAGTGGTGTTGGATATCATGAAAAGTAAGCACAGACCTTTCTTTTGGTAATCAGATTTCATTAGTGTTTGAGTATTTACTGTGCGGCCCAAGACAACTATTATTCTTCCAACGTGTGGCAGAGGGAAAAAAAAGATTAGACACTCCTGCTTTATACTTTCTATTTTTAACTTTCCAAAAGACACATTAGCCAGATAACTGGAGGAGGGGAAAGTTTTATAAAAGTATCTACAGTTGGGCGGTGCCTGTGGCTCAAAGGGGTAGGGCGCCGGCCCCATATGCCAGAGGTGGCGGATTCAAACTCAGCCCCAGCCAAAAAATGAAAAAAAAAAAGTACCCACAGCTTACAAAAATAATCCCTAACAAAAAAGTTAAAGGACCTAAATACAAAGATATGTCATTAAAACACTTTTCAGTTTAGCTTAACCCCAACTATTATCCACCTTAGAGAATAGAGATTTCATACTAGGTCCAGCCAACGAAGAAAAAGCTACAGGACTAGGCAACCAAGTCTGGCAGTATCACTCTACAAATATGTGTTACTATCATACACACACACACACAGAAAGAAAAAAATTAGGAAAAGAATTGATTCTATGTCTAAGCTAAAGAGTAAGTTTCAAATTCTAAGGTGGTTAGGCCATGCCAAATAAAAATTTTCAATAAGTTGGGCAAGGTGGCACATGCCTTTAGCCTCAGCTACTTAGGAGGCTGAGGAAGGAGGATACCTTGAGTCTAAGAGTTATTTGGAGGCCAACTTGGGCAATATGGCAAGATCCCATCTCTAAAAAAAATTAAACTTAATTATTATTATTATTTTTTTTTGGCCAGGGCTGGGTTTGAACCCACTACCTCTGGCATATGGGGCCAGTGCCCTACTCTTTTGAGCCACAGGTGCCACCCTAAACTTAATTTTTTTTTTAATTAAAAACTTCCAATAAATCAAAATAGGTAAAATCATACACTTTAAAAAAATGGAGTTGGTATTATAGTAATCATAGATCCTAATTAATGTTAGGGTATATCTCTCATCCCAACCTTTTCTCTACTGTAATACTCACAAAGAATTACAAGACAGAAATAAGAGTATATGAATAGTAAAATCAGTAAGGCTTAATGATTATGCAAATAAATCAAACTTTAAACTCTTCAAAAGTTTTCCATTTTTTCCTTCCAATCACTAATGAAATGGTTCAGAAAATTGACTGCTTATTAGAAAATAGTTGCAAAAATCATAAAGTTTTCAAATTTATTTTGTAATTAAAATGCCAATAAACCCAGTCAGGGGCAGTGGCACACGCCTATAATCCTAGCACTCTAGGAGGCCAAGGCAGAAAGATTGCTTGAGCTCAGAAGTTTGAGACCAGCCTGAGCAAGCATAAGACTCCATCTATACTAAAAATAGAAAAATTAGCCAGATGTTGCAGCACACGCCTGCAGTCTCAGCTAGTTGGGAGGCTGAAGCAGAAGGATCACTTGAGCTCAGGAGTTTGAGGTTGCTGTGACCTATGATCATGCGACTGCACTCTAGGGGTGACAGAGTAAGACTCTGTCTCAAAAAATAACAATAGGCTCGGCGCCTGTGGCTCAAGTGGCTAAGGCGCTCGCCACATACACCTAAGGTGGC
>NW_003852417.1:16839872-16849000 GCF_000181295.1 Otolemur garnettii
TTTTTTTTTTTTTTTTTTGAGACAGAGTCTCTAGCTGTTGCCTTGGGTAGAGTGCTGTGGTATCAGAGCTCATACCAACCTCTAACTCTTGGGCTCAGCAATCCTCTTGCCTCAGTTTTTCTATTTTTAGTAGAGACAGAGTCTTGCTTTTGCTCAGACTGGTCTCAAACTCATTAATTAAACTTTTTTAAAGGTACAGTCTCCTTGGTCAGATGACAGCTATAAAGACTGTTCTCAGAAAAAAAGCATCTTTTTTATTGTTAGTTGAAGCCTAAGGTAGATTTGTGTTTTTAACAACTTACCTACCGTTCAACATTCTTCCAGTAAAAAGACCCTGACTTTTGGAAATCCACCCCCTCCTACATTCTCAATCCATATCATGGACATCAAGCTAACAGTAAAGCTTGAACCTAGGCCTGTGGCTCAAGCAACTAAGGCGCCAGCCACATATACCTGAGCTGGCGGGTTCGAATCCAGCCCGGGCCTGCCAAACTACTATGATGGCTGCAACCAAAAAGTAGCCAAGCATTGTGGCAGGCGCCTGTAGTCCCAACTACTTGGGAGACTGAGGCAAGAGAATCTCTTGAGCCCAGGAGTTGGAGTTTGCTGTGAGCACTGATGCCATATAACTCTACAGGCAACAGCTTGAGGCTCTGTCTCAAAAAAAAAAAAAGAAAAAAGCTTGAACCTAATTAGCACTTTCCATCCTCTTGGCCACAGTAATTGGTTTAGAAATGGGCAGAAGACTCAAGCCAAGGCTGCCTAAAGGGGCAGAATGAGAGAAAATTAAAGATTTTTTTCACTCCAGCAACCACTGGACCTAAACCTGAATGATGTGAAGCTGAAGCTAACAGTCTTCTTGCTACACACAGTTTGAGAATCAAGCAAACATCCAAAAGACAAAATCATGATAATGCATTTAAAAATTGAATGCAACTATAACTGGAATTCTTAAGATTTTTCACTAACAAATTAAAAAATTCCCTTTCTTTCTTCTACCACTTTGGTATAGGTTTTCTATCACTTTCCTAACGGTCCTAATCGAGACTGACTCCAGCCCTAAACCAAGACTAAGAACTTCTGGAGTAGGCTACAAATCTATATAACAGTTCATAACAATAAAGAGTTCATAACAATAAAGCTAATTATGGAGAACAGGCTGGCAATAATTATAGCCTACTAGTCACAAAAAGCTTTCAACCATACTAGCAAAAAAGAAATTTCCACATGCTTGTTTAATATTTAAACTTTGTAAATTATTGAACTATATGATGAAATAGTCCCAGAAAAGAGCCAAAGCAAATGCCTTGAAGCTACCAAGACAAGGCAATTGTTTTAGAACTGCAGAGCTCCCAGATGTCAAATAGAATCCATGCTTCCACATCCTTGCTAAATACAACCAAGGCCAGACAAAAATCTCACCTCTTCTATGAAGCCTGCTCTCATCCTCGGTGACACCTTTCCCTCTCAACTACCTTAAGCACTTAACAGTGGGCAACTTTAGCAGTTAATTATACATTATTTTTTTTAATTGACTCTAATTATTTTAGAATCTTACCATGTTTCCCTGAAAATAAGACCTACCCAAAAAATAAGCACTAGCAGGATTTCTATGCATTTGTTAAATATAAGCCCTACCCCGACAATAAGACCTAGTGATGGGCGTGGCTATGCAGCCTATCTGCATAGCCATGCCATGCATTTCAGTAGGGAGCAGTAAGGAAGAGCGGAATACCTTTTATCTGCCACAGCTCCTTTCTCTGCTCTGCTGGGGTGCGGCGGTGGCAGGTATCCTATTGCGCACTTGAGAATGGCTAGGAGAAAGGAGTTCACGCATCACTAGCACCAGCCCCACCAACAAGGTGGGCTTCCCCCTGTCAGGTTCCAGAAGAAGATAACTTAACTGTATTTGAATAAATGTAGATTGTTGTATTATACTTAATAAAAATAAGATATCCCTAAAAATAAACCCTAGTGTGCCTTCTTGAAAAAAAATAAGACAGTGTCTTATTTCAGGGAAACATGGTACTCTCATCTCCACATAATAAAATGCACTTATGGGCAGCGCCTGTGGCTCAAGGAGTAGGGCACTGGCCCCATATACTGGAGGTGGCAGGTTCAAACCTGGCCCCAGCCAAAAACTGCAAAAAATAAAAAATAAAATGTACTTATTTGCTAAGGCAAAAGAGCCAAGCTTTTACTTAAGAGAGAACTTGCTGAAGCAGAGAAGGACTGCTAACTAGGTAATCCCAACTTAGATTTCCTGAATCTCACCTTCTTTTTTGGAGAAAATGCAGTGTTTTCTCTCTGTAGTTAATACAATTACAACGATAATCACCCTCCAAAATCACCATAATTTCTATGTAAAGTCTCAGTTCAAATGTGAAATAAAATCTTTTTTTTTTTTTTGGCCTGCCCTTGCAAAGTTTAAAAGAAAAAATACAGGCACTGTAAAAAGAGAACATTACTAAATAGTAAGGGAAAGTTGCACAAGAGAACAAAGGGGGAAAAAGTCAACTTGCAGTCACTTCTCATGAACAGGTTTCTGAATTTCATCACGATGGCCTTCTAATACCAATCTCTATTCCCTTCCTAACTCACTGCCAGCTGACAGAAGGTCTAGTGACCAGTACTTGAGTTCACACAAGGAGAGGCTTCCATTCCTTCACAATCAGTAAGCTGAGTGTTATCTCCTAAAGGTCAGTGACTATATTACATACTAAGGACTTTCCATAAAATAAAACAAGGTTAAGAAGGAGGAGGGTAAAGAGAGGGAGAAAAAAGAAAGAGGAAAACACTGCAAACAAATTATATTGAAATATCAATGATAGTTGCCATTGTAATAACCTCCCCATGTTTCCCATCATGTAAAAGTATTATCTAGAATTTTTTCATTAATATGTAGTCAAATCTCATCCTTCATGGATTCCACCTTCGTTAAGTATGCTTTTCTTTTTTTTTTTTTTTTTTGAGACAGGAGCCTCAAGCTGTCCCCCTGGGTAGAATGCCGTGGCATCTCAGCTCACAGCAACCTCCAACTCCTGGGCTCAAGCGAGTCTCCTGCCTCCGCCTCCCAAGTAGCTGGGACCACAGACACCTACCACAACGCTCAGCTATTTTTTTTTGGTTGCAGCCGTCACTGTTGTTTGGCGGACCCGGGCTGGATTTAAACCCGCCACCTTGGGTGTATGTGGCTGGCGCCTTAGCCACTTGAGCCACAGGCGCCAAGCCCTAAGTATGCTTTTCAAAGAGCAACACTAAATACAGAGCCGTATGAGGGAAAATATTTGCAAAGGTGACCACATACACATGAAAAACTTGGAAAGGTACATACGCACATGCACGCACAAACATGCACAAGAATACACATACACACGTGTGTGCACACATCCCCACAAAGTGTAAAGAAAATACAAGTGGGAAAAACTAGAAAACATACACACAAAGCTATAACAAAACCAACGGGAAAAACACCAACAATTCAAAAAAAGAACTGGCAGGGCCAGGCGCAGTGGCTCATGCCTGCAATCCCACTTGGGAGGCAGATGGACTGCCTGAGGTCCAGGATTCCAGACTAGCCTTACACCTTGTCTCCAAAACTAGCCGGGCACTTATGGCAGGCTCCTGTAGTCCCAGCTACTTGGGAGGCTGAGGCAACAGGATCACTTGAGTCCAAGAGTTTTGAGGTTGCTGTGAGCTATGATGCCAGATCACCCTACCAAGGGCAACAAAACAAGACTATGTCTCAAAAAAATAAGTAAATAGAAGAACTGGCAAAGGATATAAAGAAATAGTTCAGAGTAGCAGAAATAAAAGTGGCCAAAAGATATCTAAAATGATGTTCAACCCCAGCCATACACCATAAATATAGAAATCAAAATCAAAACCAGATTTTTTCACCTACAGATTTAGCAAATTGAAAGGGTCTAAAAGCCCCGTGTTGAAGAGAGTATGGGGAAACAAGATATTGTTGTCCACTGCTATAAAATGGTATAACACTTTTGGAGCACAATTTGGCACTCTCCAGCCCTATCTGGATACACCTTTGACCCAGCAATTCCAACATTAAAAAACTAATTCTACGGCGGCACCTTTGGCTCAAAGGAGTAGGGCGCTGGCCCTATGTGCCGGAGGTAGCAGGTTCAAACCCAGCCCCGGCCAAAAACTGCAAAAAAAAAAAAAATTAATTCTAATACTATAGTACTAACATTAAATTATTATAAATACACAAAAATATGTACAACAATATTTACTGAAGTCATGTTTGTAATATAAAACTGAAAATAAACTAAATTCCCCAAAAGAATTATCAATAGTGAAATAGATTTCTATGCCTTCATCAAAAAAGCACTGTGGGCACTAAAAGCATAGATAATCCCAGGAAAAATAGACAAATTGCACTACATTCAAATTCAAAACTTCTCTGCAGGTGGGGCAGAGAAATAATCCCAGCCCTCCAGCTGAGGTGTATGGACTGCTTGAGCTCGAGAGCTAAGAAACCAGCCTGAACAAGAGTGAGATCTCCTCTCTACTAAAAATAGAAAAACTAGCTGGACATTTTGGTGGGCACTTGTAGTCCTAGCTGTTCTGGTGGCTGAGGCAAGAGGATCGCTTGACCCCAACAGTTTGAGGTTGATGTGATGTATACACTAGGGCACTCTATCCAGGGCAATAGAGTGAGACTTTTGTCTCAAAAACAAAACACCAATCTTCTGTGGAAAGGATCCAATCAACAGGGTGAAAAGGTAACCTGCAAAATGGGGGGAAATAACTGCAAATCACATATATTATAAGGGGTATATAACTATATTAAGACCTCTTACAACTCAATAACAGAAACACAAGTAATTCAAAAATGGGCAAAGGACTTGAACTGACCTTTCCCCAAAGATGATATGTAAATGACCAATAGGCATATGAATACTTACTTAACATCACTAATCATTAGGGAAATGGAAATCAAAACCACAATGAGGAATCACCTCACATCAAAAGGATGGCGGCTATCAAATAAACAGAAAACAGTGTTGACAAGGATGTAGAGAAACTGGAAACCTAGTACAATACTGATAGGATGGAAAACGGTGCAAACACTATGAAAAACAGTACAGCAGTTCCTCAAAAAATTAAAAATATAATTGTATGATCCAGCAATACCAGTTCCAGGTATATATTCAAAAGAATTTGGCTCAGGGCCTGTGGCTCGAGTGGCTAAGGCGCCAGCCACATACACCTAAGGTGGCAGGTTCGAATCCAGCCCGGACCCGTCAAACAATGACGGCTGCAACCAAAAAATAGCCGGGCATTGTGGCGGGCACCTGTGATCCCAGCTCCTTGGGAGGCTGAGGCAGGAGACTCGCCTGAGCCCAGGAGTTGGAGGTTGCTGTGAGCTGTGATGCTATGGCACTCTACCCAGGGGGACAGCTTGAGGCTCTGTCTCAAAAAAAAAGGATTCAAAGCAGGGTCTAGAAAACATACAAGCATGTTCACAGCAGCACTGTTCACAGCCAAAAAGCAGAAGCCAATCAAGTGCCCATCAACAGATCAAGGGATAAACAAAACGAGGTGTGCACACAATGGAATATTATTCAGCCTGATACAGCATGGATTGGATGAACCTTAAAGAAATTATGTTAAATGAAAAAAAGAAATCACAC
Organism: Otolemur garnettii; assembly: GCF_000181295.1. NCBI lineage: Eukaryota > Metazoa > Chordata > Mammalia > Primates > Galagidae > Otolemur > Otolemur garnettii. Next base: position 16,845,530 of record NW_003852417.1, read on the forward strand.
CCACACACAAAAAACACTGTATGGTTTCACTTATGTAAGTAGTCAAACTTATAGAAATGGAAAGTAGAATGGCAATTGCTGGGGGACAGGGGAAGGAGTGAATGGAAAGTTTAATGGGTATAGAGCATCAGTTCTGCCAAATAAAAGATTCTGGAGATTGTTTGCATAACAACGTGAGTAACACCAGTGAACTGCACGCCTAGAAATGGTTATTTGTAACCATTCCATGTACTTTACCCCAATTTTTAAAAAGAGAAACAATGTTAAGGCTGTGTGAGATGGATCATGCCTATAATGCTAGCACTTCAGGAGGTGGAGGTAGGAGAACTGCTTGAGGCTGGGGGTTGAGCCTTGCCTTAACAAGACAGAGACACATCTTTACAAAAAATAAAAAAATTAGCCAGGTATAGTGGCTTGCTCCTATAGTTCCAACTGCCCTGGGGGGAGTGAAGCAGGAGGATGGCTTGAGCCCAGGAGTTTAAGGTTGTAGTGAGCTATGGTGACACCACCACACAGAATGAGAATCTGTCTCCAGAAAGAAAAAACAAAAAAAAAGAAAAGAACAAGGCTTTTTCTAACATGTGGGTGACTATGGAGTTCTCTGCACTAAGCCTGAAAAGAGAATCCATGAAGAAAGGACACCCTATTTTTTTTGAGACAGTCTCAAGCTGTTGCCCTGGGTAGAGTGCTGTGGCATCAGAGCTCACAGCAACCACCAATTCTTGTGCTCAAGTGATCCTCTTGCCTCAGGTTTTTTTCTATTTTTAGTAGAGACAGGGTCTCACTATTTTGCTCAGGCTGGTCTCAAACCTGTGAGCTCAAGCTATCCAACTGCTCAGCCTCCTGCTAGGATTACAGGCATAAGCCACTGCACTCAGCCCCACACCCTGTTCTTAAGTAACTTAGGCAAGAAGTGATACACATTCCTTCTGCTTCTGCTCACATTCTACTGCAAAAATAATCACTTGGCACTGTCCAGACACAAGGGGGTCCAAGAAATAAAATCCTCATTTGGGGAGCTAGGACAAACTACATGTACCCATCTCTACATACGGTTTTTATCTTTGATCTAACTTCATAAATAAATACTTTCCTTTTTTTTTTTTTTTTAAGAACCAGAGTCTCACTTTGTCTTCCTCAGTAGAGTGCTGTGACGTCACAGCTCACAGCAACCTCAAACTCTTGGGCTTAGGCGATTCTCTTGCCTCCGTCTCTTGAGTAGCTGGGACCACAGGCACCCGCCATAATGCCCGGCTAATTTTTGTTGCAGTTTGGCCGGGGCCGGGTTTAAACCTGCCACCCTCAGCATACAGGGCCAGTGCCCTACTCACTGAGCCATAGGTGCCACCCAATAAATACTTTCCTAATCACAAAGTACCTGTGCATTCCTGAAGTAAACTCTGATTAATCTTGGTATATACTGTTTTATTACATTACTGGATTTACAACTCATACACACATATCCTTAGTAAAATTAGCTTGCTTTCTTTTTTTGTTCTATTCTCAATCAAATTTTAGTATGATTTACATAACATTACTTCAACTAAATAAATGGTACACGCTTAAAAGATTTTAATAGTAAAACTGTTAACCTGCCAAAAGGAAATCTGGGCACAAGGTCAATAAAAATTGATTCTACAGGCTTGGCGCCTATGGCTCAAGCGGCTAAGGCACCAGCCACATACACCTAAGGTGGAGGGTTCAAATCCCCAGCCCGGGCCCGCCAAACAACAATGATGGCTGCAACCAAAAAATGGCCAGGCGTTGTGGTGGGTGCCTGTAGTCCCAGCTACTTGGGAGGCTGAGGCAGGAGAATCGCTTGAGCCCAGGAGTTGGAGGTTGCTGTGAGTGTGATGCCATGGCACTCTACCCAGGGGGATAGCTTGAGGCTCTGTCTCAAAAAAAAAAAAAAAATTGATCCAACAGACATGTAGATCCTAGTTGCCCAATACAAACAGAAGAAAGCTGCTTAGAGAAATATTGCAACGTACTGGGTACAGTGGCTCAAACCTATTATAATACTGGCACTTTGGAAGGCCAAGGTGTGAGAATCACTTGAGGTCTGGAATTCAAGAACAGCCTGGGCAATAGTGAGACCCCAATCTCTACAAAAAAAATTTAAAAGAACATATCATACAGCACATGAAACAAACCAGGAAGCCAACAGATGCTGAATAATGGCTGTGTCAAGATTTAAAATAAAAATGTCATAGTTTTCCCAAAGCCCCTGAAGAACTTAGATTTTATTGGTGAAGGCTTGTTTATTCCCAGCCACAGGCAGGAAAAATGATACCCCACATAAACCACCTTCCATAGAACAATGCCAATCTAGTATCATTTCAAAAGATCGTCACTTATCTAGGTAAGACACTCAGCATGAGAGGAGCTAAAGAGTAACTGAGATGAGAAGAAAGTAAAACCCACCAAGAGTTTCAGGGAACAGGGCTCAGCACAGTAATGAACACATTAGCTCTGGCTTTATCTTGTACAACTTTCCTCCTCAGTTACTTACTGTACTCCAGCTATACTGCCTAGAGTTTTTGCTCTTTTCCTGGGTATATGCAAAGCTTCATCTCCTTCAAATGCTTGCTCAAATGTCAGTTTCTCTCTCTTAGGAAATTTTCCCTGAATATTTAATTAAAACTGCAAACTAAGGCTTGGCGTGGTGGCTCACACCTGTAATCCCAGCACTTGGGAGGCTGAGGTGGGTGGATGCCTGAGTTCAAAGGTTCAAGACCACCCTGAGCAACATCGAGACCTTGTCTCTAAAAAACAGCTGGGCGCTGTGATAGGCACTTGTAGTCCCAGCTACCTGGGAGGCTGAGGCAGGAGAATCATTTGAACCCAGGAATTTGAGGTTGCTGTGAGCTAAGATGCCACCGCACTCTACTACAGGTGACCAAGTGAGACTCTGTCTCAAAATGAAATAAAATAAAATGAAACTGCAAACTAATCTAATATCACCCTGGCATTTCCCAGTCAACCAGCTTTATTTTCATTTATTTACCATGGTGTCTGTCTTTCATCCCCACCTGTAAGTTATTACATTCCACACAGAAATTTTTTTTTTCTGATTTGTTCACTGATATATCAACAGATCCTAGAAGAATGCCTAGCATATGGTAAGTGCTCAATAAATATTTATTTAACTAAACTGAATGTGCCTTAGTCAGGCACAGTGATGTGTGCTTATAGTTCCAGCTACTCATGAGGCTGAGGCAGTAGGATTGCTGGAGCCCAGGAATTCAGACCTGCCTGGACGATATATTGAGAATACCACCTCAAATTTTTTTTTCAAATTTACAAATAAACAGAAATTAAATGCTCCATGTAACCAATTGCTAAAGATAAGGCATGGAGGAGGTTTGGAGGTTGAAAATTGATCCTATCTTAAGCCAACCTACGACTCACCAAAGAATTGCTTCCTCTATTAGCTTACAAACCTAAAGACCTGATTTTTTTTTTTTTTTT
>NW_003852417.1:16850751-16852996 GCF_000181295.1 Otolemur garnettii
AAAAAAAAAAAAAAGAATAAAATAATGTCATTTGCAGCAATTTGAAGAAAACTGGAGACAATTATCCTAAGTGAAGTACAGAAATACAGAATAGAAAACCAAACTCCACATGTTCTCCTTAGTAAGTGGGAGCTAAACAATGGGTATACACAGGCACAAAGGGACTTAAAAAGGGCACTGGAAACCAAGAAAGGGGGAGGGTAGAAGAGGCCTAGAAGATAAAAACTTGCCAATTAGGTACCATGAACACTGTCCTGATATTGGACACACTGAAAGCCCTAACTTCAGCATTATGTAGTGTTTCATGTAATAAAAACATTTGATCACCTTTAATATTAGTATTTGGAAATTTTAAAAGTTATGCCAAGAACAGAAAAAAAAGCAAATTATAAGTAACTATATCTCTAACCTTTGCAAAGATAATACCCCAAATTACAAAGATGAGCTCCTGTTCTAGGAAAGAGGGACTAAGCATATTCTGCTCTGTCACTCCAGCTAAATGTAGCTGTAAAACCTGGGCAGACTGCAGAGAGCAGCTGAGGACTTTGGCTTCTTGTCAAGTTCACATAGAATAATGTCCAACAAAACAGAACACATTCTGGGCCATGAAACACACCATAACAAATTTAAAAGAATAGAAATCATACAATGTTTGTTCTCAGAGAACAATGGAATTAAATTAAAAATCAGTAAGAGAAAGATAGGTGGACAATCCCAAAATATGTGAAAACCAAACAGCACATTTGTATATAACCTGTAGGTCAAATAAGAACTCTCTAGAAAAAAGAAATCTTTTTTTTTTTGAGAGAGAGTCTTGCTCTGTCACTGGAAGTACAGTGCAGTAATGTCATCACGCAACCTTAAACTCCTGGGTTCAAGCGCCTCTTACCTCAGGAGGTTCTACCATACTTTAAACTAAATGAAAAAAATATATATAACTTAACAAAAGTTGTGGGATACTGGCCAGGAGCCAGTCGCTCGCCTCTATAATGCCAGCACTTGGGTGGCTGAGGCGGGTAGATCACTTGAGCTTGAGAGCTCAAGACCAACCTAAGCAAGAGTGAGATACGTCTCTAAAAAATAGCTGGGTGTTGGAGAGGGCACCTATAGTCCCAGCTACTTGGGAGGCTGAAATAAGATTACTTGAGCCCAGCACGCTACTGAAAGCAAGAAAGTAAGACTCTGTCTCAAAAAAAAAAAGTGGGACACAGTAAAAGTAGTGATTAGCCACACAAAGTGGTACACACTTGTAGTTCAACTACTTGGGAAGCTGAGGCAAGAGCATCAGTTGAATCCAAGAGTTTAAGACCAATCTGAACACACAGTGGGATACCACCCAAAAAAATGCAAAACAAAAGTAGTGTGTGCAACCTTTTTTCTTCCTGAAGCACAATGGAAGAATTGTCTGAAGCCACACATTAAATACACAAACACTAACTAAAGCTAATTAGAAAGAAAAAAAAAAAACAGTCCCTGCATACTTTTCTCGATACTCAACACCACACATAAGCAAAAGAAGTCCTGCAGGCTGGACACCCCTGGCTTAGAGGAAAATTTAGAGAATGGATGCATACACTAGAAAAGCAAGTCTGAAATCAATAATCTAAGCTTTCATTTTAAGAAGCTAGAAAAATAAAGCAAATTAAATCCAAAGCAACCAAAGAATAAAAGTTAGAGGGAAAGGCTTGGTGCCCGTAGCATAGTGGTTCCAGCACCAGTCACATACACCAAGGGTGGTGGGTTTGAACCTGGCCCAAGCCAGCTAAACAACAGTGACAACTGCAACAAAAAAATAGCTGGACATTTTTCTGGGTGCCTCTAGTCCCAGCTATTGGGAGTTTGAGGCAAGAGAATAGCTTAAGCCCAAGAGTTTGAGGCTGCTGCGAGCTGTGACGCCAGGGCACTCTACCAATGTAGATGTAGTGAGGCTCAACACCACACACCACACCTTCTTTTGCTTATGTGTGGCAGGCAATATAGTGAGAGAAAAAAAAAAAAGAGGGAAAAAATCAATAAAAATGACAACAGGAACTCAATATAGAAAAGCCCCCCCCCCCCCGCAAAAAGGTAGTTCTTTGAAAAGATCAGTAAGATGGATAAGCCTCTAGTCAGACTAAGACAAAAGAGAGACGAGACAATTAACATCGTATTCTGAGGCGTGGCGCCTGTGGCTCAAGTGGCTAAGGGGCCAGCCACATACACCTAAGGTGGCAGGGTTCGAATCCAGCCCGGCCCACCAAACAAC
>NW_003852417.1:16853282-16854390 GCF_000181295.1 Otolemur garnettii
CTGTGATGCCACAGCACTCTACCCAGGGGAACAGCTTGAGTCTCGGTCTCAAAAAAAAAAGAACAAAAAAACAATGTGTTCTGAAATTAACAATGTCAGAAAAAGTAGAGGGGACATCACTACAGAGATCTCATGAGTATTCAAAGTACAGTAAAGGAATACAGCAGAACCTCCAGAGTTAACCATCTCCCTACATTGACCACCTCCGTAAGCTGACCTTATTTTCATAGACCAAACACACACCATATATACGTATTACCACAGTAGGACTAATTCCGTATGTTGACCATCTCCATATGCTACCAGTTTGTTACAGTAAACAATTCTGTGCCTACATTTGATAACCTATGGGTCAATTCCTTGAAAGACACAATCTGACAAAACTAAAACAAGAAAAAATAGCAATCTGAATAAGCCTTTCTCTATCAAAGAAATTTAATTAAGAATAACATTTCAGGGCGGTGCCTGTGGTTCAAGGAGTAGGGCGCCGGCCCCCCCCATGCCAGAGGTAGTGGGTTCAAACCTAGCCTCAGCCAAAAACTACAAAAAAAAAAAAAGAATAATGTTCAAGGACCAGGTACAGTGGCTCATGACTATAATCCTAGCACTCTGGGAGGCTAAGGCAAGTGACTGCTTGAAGCTTGAACTCAGAAGTTGAAGATCAGCCTGAGCACAAGGGAGACTCCGTCTCTTCTAAAAATTAAAAAACTAGCCAGGTGTTGTTGTGAGTATCTGTAGTCCCAGCTACTCAGGAGGCTGAGGCAAGAGGATCACTTGAGCTCATGAGTTTGAGGCTGCTGTGAACTATGACTCCATTGCACTCTACGAGGGCAACAAAGTAAAACTCTTGTCTCAAAAAAAACAAAAGCAAATAAGAAAGGGAGGAGGAGAGAAAAAGAGGGAAAGAAGAGAAGAGGTAAGAGGAAAGGGGGAAGGGAAAGAAAAGAAATTATGACGTTTTAAGGCACAGGAAAACCAGGCAGCTTGACAATGGATTTATTAAGACATAAGGGCTCGGCGCCTGTGGCTCAAGGGGCTAAGGCGCCAGCCACACACACCTAAGGTGGCGGGTTCGAATCCCCAGCCCGGACCTGCCAAACAACAATGA
>NW_003852417.1:16854785-16857785 GCF_000181295.1 Otolemur garnettii
GCCACAGCACTCTACCAAGGGCAATAAAGTGAGACTCTGTCTCTAAAAAAAACAAAACAAAACAAAACAAAAATTACCAAAGTAAATATGATACATGATTCCTGATTCCATTCTCCAACCACTTAATACCACTGTTAAATACATTACCACTATAAGATACAAATATCCTATGCCACAAAGGGAGGAAAATGAGTCACAAAATAAATTTCAAACTAATCTGACAAGTATTTATTAAATGCCTACTATGTGCCAGGATAGTAGGAATAAAAAAATAATTTTTTAAAAAGACATTAACATTTGCTCTCAAAAAAGCTCTTACTTCAGAAAATGGGCCTCAGAAGCATTGTTCCCAAATTTATGGTTGGGCCACTGTAGATTCAGAGTTGAGAAAGAAACCTCAAACAAGAAAAATACTTCCAGTAAGGAATATATTTTCCCTTCTACCTCTTCACAGTTATACCACATGACGAACAGACTACAGAACAAACTGTCATTGCTTCCAAATCAACAGAGGACCAGCGTGTTTTGTCAGGTCTTAAGCAAAGTAAAACTTTCATGATTCTTTGTGACCAGAGAATGAATTTAAAACTTACGAGATGAAATGAAGAACAGATAATGTTAGAACTTCTCTGTGTTTTCCAGAATGTTTATTCAGGGCTGTGCATATAGTAGTGCTGGAAACTTAGGGAAGAGTCACCAAAATTTGAGAGATGGAAATGGCCCGAAATGGGAAATGTTGAGCACTCTCAATGATTAGTGAGATTGGTCAACCAATTTACATTGGATAAAAACATGTAGTGAAATAATGTAGATTAGAATATAATTTATTTTAGTCAAGGGCAATCACTGAGTCATAAAGCATAATAGAAATTTTTTTTGGCTCGGCGCCTGTGGCTCACGTGGCTAAGGCGCCAGCCACATACACCTAAGGTGGCAGATTCAAATCCTGCCTGCCAAACAATGAAGGCTGCAACCAAAAAATAGCCGGGCGTTGTAGTGGGTATCTGTGGTCCCAGCTACTTGGGAGGCTGAGGCAGGAGACTTGCTTTAGCCCAGGAGTTGAAGGTTGCTGTGAGGTGTGATGCCATAGCACTCTACCCAGGTGGATAGCTTGAGGCTCTGTCTCAAAAAAAAAAAAGAAAAGAAAAAAAATTTTTTAAAGGCATTACTTTAGGCCAGGCATGGTGGCTCACTCCTGTAATAATTGCCTGAACTCACAGGTTTGAGAGCAGCCTGAAGCAGAAAGAGACCCAGTCTCTAAAAATAGCCAGGCGTTGTATCCAACGCTGTAGTCCCAGCTGCTTGGGAGGCTGAGGCAAGAGAATCACTTGAGCCCAAGAGTTTGAGGTTGCTCTGAGTATGAAACCAAAGCACTCTATGGGGGCGGGTGGGCCAAAGTAAGATTCTGTTGCAAAAAAAAAAGCTCTTACTTTAGTAGGGAAGATAAATAAATTACAACACAGTATTTTAAAATGCAACTAAATAAAAAAATACAAAATAAAGATACTTAAAGAATTAACTTATCTAGAGACAAATTCTTATTTGAAATTCAAAATAAAAATAGAAGTGAATTCAACAAGTGAAAAAAGGCATGACCAGTTGTTGAAATGGCATATTTTAATAACCATCTATTACCAACAGACCACCTTCTTCAGAAACAAAGAAAGAAATAGTAAAAGAAAAAAATCAGAGCGGCAAGGGCAAGATAATAAAATGCTTTTAATGTCAAACCATAACCTTGGAAATGACCTTACTGGCAGGTGAGAAAGAGATCAAAAAACTAAGAAAAGAAACATCACAATGAGACTCACATTTTAAAAAGATTATTCTAACAACAGGGAGGACAGGTGGACTGGAGGGGACTTCAACATGTACACAATGAAATCCAGTTTGGGAAACTACAATAACTAAGGCAAGGGAACTAGAAATGGAACCAGGAAAATAGATTTCAAAAATCCATAAGGCTTTTAGTGGCAAGTGATTTTTTTTTTTTTTTTTGAGATAGAGTCTTACTATGTCGCCTTCAGCAGAGTGCCGTGGAGTCACAGCTCACTATAACCTCAAACTCTTGGGCTTAAGCCATTCTCTTGGCTTAGCCTCCCAAGTAGCTGGGACTACAGGCACCTGCCACAATGTCTGGCTATTTTTTGGTTGTCATTATTGGTTTGTTTGTTTGTTTGTTTGTTTTTTAATTGAGACAGGGCCTCAAGCTGTCCCCCTGGGTAGAGTATTAGTCCCCCTCTAACTCCTGGGCTCAAGCGAGTCTCCTGCCTCTGCCTCCCAAGTAGCTGGGACCACAGGTGCCTGCCAGAACGCTCGGCTATTTTTTGGTTGCAGCCGTCATTGTTGTTTTGGTGGGCCCTGGGCTGGATTCGAACCTGCCACCTTAGGTGTATGTGGCTGGCGCCTTAGCTACTTGAGCCACAGCCATCATTGTTTAGCAGGCCCAGGCTGGGCTCAAACCTGATCTTAAAAACACAGAGAATAATGGCTCGGTGTCTGTAGCTCAGCAGCTAGGACACAAGCCACATATACCAGTGCTGGCAGGTTCGAACCCAGCCCGGGCCTGTCAAACAACAACAACAACTACAACCAAAAAATAGCCAGGCGTTGTGGCAGGCACCTGTAGTCCCAGCTACTTGGGAGGCTAAGGCAAGAGAATCACTTCAGCCCAAGAGTCTGAGGTTACTGTGAGCTATGACATCATAGCACACTACTGAGGGTGACAAAATGAGCTGTCTCAATACAAAATAAATAACATAAAATAAAAAAATCTCAGGGCTCACGCTGTTTCTAGGTTAAGTTTAAAGTATAACATTTTATGTGTATATACACACAAATAATAATAATACAAGGTATAAACCCTTGTGCTTGTCACTCTTAATACAACTATAAACTAAATCTACACTTTAAATCCAAATATAAAACAATGGCTAGGCACCCATAGCTCAGTGAGTAGGGCGCTGGCCATGACATACACCAAGGCTGGCAGATTTGAGT
>NW_003852417.1:16857805-16859463 GCF_000181295.1 Otolemur garnettii
GAGGTTTGGCGCCAGTAGCACAGTGGTTGCAGTGCCATCCACATACACCGAGGCTGGTGGGTTTGAACCCAGCCTGGGCCAGCTAAACAACAATAACTACAACAACAACAACAAAGCCAGGCTTTGTGGAGGGTGCCTGTAGTCATGGGTCCTTGGGCCCAAGAGTTTTTTTTTTTTTTTTAGCCCAAGAGTTTGAGGTTGCTGTGAGCTGTAAAGCCACAGCACTCTATCAAGGCAACATAGTGAAACGCTGTCTCAAAATAAAAAAAACCAAATATAAAACAATGAACTTCTGTTTTAACTAAAAATTAAAATACTGTTGCTATTAACTACATTACCATGTCTTGGCTGCTACTCCATGAGACTTATGAGATATGCTTATGTATACAACATGTACTCACATTTTCTTATTCAAACTATGTTGAAACCTTCATCCATTAATGCACCATGATGACAGCTGTGAACTCCCTTGGTACAAATGCATCATTTCCTTACTATCTGCCTATTCAATTAAATACGAACACCCAAATCACATGGGCAAGTCACAAAAAGACAACTTCTAAGATCAGCATTAAAACATAAAACTTAAATTCATAGACAACTTTCAGAATCCCTTGAATTAATCTACAAATTCCTGGTAGGAGCTCTGTAAAAAATCTACTTTGAGAAACACTTTCATTAAACCTTTGTAATTTGCTACACCTCTTAGCTGCTAGAAAACAGACCTAGCCAGGTAGCAAGGTGGCTCACACCTGTAATCCTAGCACTCTGGGAGGCCAACATGAGTGGATCTCTTGAGCTCAAGGAGTTTGAGGTCAAGCCTAGGCAAGACGGAGACCCCATCTCTACTGAAAAAAATAGAAAAATTAGGCAGGCATTGGCAGCAAGTGCCTGTAGGCCCAGCTACCTGGGAAGCTGAGGCAACAGGATCTGCTTGAGTATAAGAGTTTAAGGTTGTTGTGAGCTGCGAAAACAGGGACTCTTGCCTGGGGCAACAAAGAATCTGTCTCAAAAAAAGAAAAAAGAGAGAAGAAAACAGACCTGGGAAATATATATGAAGCAATCCAATGCTAAATAAAATAATGTGAAACAGCTGCCCTTATAGTCCCTGACATCTGTTCTCAAGGTATGACTTTTTTTTGTTGTTGTTGTTGCAGTTTTTGGCCAAGGCTGGGTTTGAACCTGCCACGTCCGGTATGTGGGGCCGGTGCCCTACTCCTTTGAGCCACAGGCACTGCCCCAAGGTATGACTTTTATATTCCAAACCAATAACACATTTTCTCCTGGCAAAAATGTCTTTTTGTCTGAGATATATCAATATTAATAGCGCTTTCACAAGAAGTATTCTGACTCCCAGAGCAACTATGGTATGCAACTCCAGGAAGCAATATAACAAAGAATACATGAATGGTACATTGCACCAAAGCACAGAGCTGATTGATTCTACCACCTGCATCAACCCAACAGCCAGCAGTACAGAAGACAGTGCTACAGAAAAAATTGCTACAAAAATTCAAAGAAAAGATAAATCAACAAGAGATAGAATCAGGGTGGCACCTGTGGCTCAATGAGTAGGGCGCCAGCCCCATATTGCAGAGGTGGCTGGTTCAAATCTCAGCCCCAGCCAAAAACTACAAAAAAAAAAAAAAAAAAAAAGA
>NW_003852417.1:16859750-16862214 GCF_000181295.1 Otolemur garnettii
AAAAAAAAAAAAAAAAAAAAATTGGTAGGATTAGCCAGGCCTGATGGCTCACGCCTGTAATCTTAACATTCTGGGAGGCCAAACTGCGTGAATCACTTGATCTCACAAGTTTAAGACCAGTCTGAGCAAGAGCGAGACCACCCCCCCATCTCTACTAAAAATGTAAAACTAAGGCAAAAGGATTGCTTGAGCCCAAGAGTTTGAGGTTGCTGTGAGCTATGACACCAGAGCACTCTACTGAGGGTAACAGAGTGAGTCTCTGTCTCAAAAAAAAAAAAAAAAAGAATGGGAGGATATTAGGCTGGGGGCAATGCCTCACACCTGTAATCCCAGCACTTTGGGAGGCCAAGATGGGTAGATCCCCTGAGCTCAAGAGTTCAAGATCAACCTAAGCAAAAGTGAGACACCTCCACTCTACTAAAAAAAACAAAAAAAACTAGCCAGATATTGTGGTGGTTACCTGTAGCCCCTGCTCCTCAGGAGGCTGAGGCAAGAGAATAGCTTGAGTCCAAGAATTGGAGGATGCTGTAAGCTGTTGCCACAGCACATTACCTAGGACAATGAAGCGAGACTCTGTCTCAAAAAAAAAAAAAAAAAAGTAAAAGTATGTTTACCTCATTTACATATTTTATATATAAGTATTTAAGTAGTTTGAGTCTGAGTCTCAAAAAAAAAAAAAAAAAAAATACTGTCAGCTCAACTACAATATTTTGACCCCCATCTACTTTTTCTGGGTTTATCTTCCATTATGCTTCCCAATATTCAAAAGTAAACTGTAGGCTCAGCACCTGTAGCTTAGCAGCTAGGGCGCCAGACACATACACCGGAGCTGGCAGGTTCGAACCCAGCCCGGTACTGCCGAGCAACAATGATAACTACAACCAAAAAACAGCCAGGCATTGTGGCAGGCGCCTATAGTCACAACTACTTGGGAGGCTGAGACAAGAGAATCACTTAAGCCCAAGAGTTGAAGGTTGTTGTGAGCTGTGATGCCATAGCACTCTAGTGAAAGCAACATAGTGAGACTGTCTCAAAAAAGAAAAAAAAGAAAAGTGGGCGGCGCCCATGGCTCAGTGGTAGAACACTGGCCCCATATACCAAGGGTGGTGGGTTCAAACTCAGCCCCAGCCAAACTGCAACAAAAAAATAGCCGGGTGTTGTAGCAGGTGCCTATAGTCCCAGCTACTCAGGAGGCTGAGGCAAGAGAATCACCTAAGCCCAGGAGTTGGAGGTTGCTGTGAGCTGTGTGACATCACAGCACTCTACTGAGGGCGACCCAGTGAGACTCTGTCTCTACCAAAAAAAAAAAAAAATTTAAAATGCAGATCCTTAGTCACACCAGTCATATTTTGGGTACTCAGTGTTCACATATGACTAGTGGTTACCACAATGGACAGCACACATATGTTCATCAAGTTCTACTAAACAAAATAACCAAAGAAATACTTTGCTAATACATCAAATGGCAAAAATTAAAGATTGGCATATTCCTTAGATTACAGAGAAAAGTAGGAAAAAACTGAGAACCTTCAAATTCTGAGAAGGGAATATAAATTAGCACAAATTTTTGTTTTTTGTAACAGAGTCTTACTCTGTCACCCTGGATAAAGTGCTATGGCGTCATAGCTCACAATAACAAACTCTTGGACTCAAGTGATTCTCTTGCCACAACACCCAGCTATTTTTAGAGAGAAGGTCTGGGTCTGGCTCTGGCTCAGGCTGGTCTTGAATCTGTAAGGTCAGACAATCTACCCACCTAGGCCTCCCAAGTTCTGGGATTACAGGTGCGAGCCACCATGCCTGGCCCCTCAGAAAGCTATATTTAACAAACTATCAGTTACTATTCAGCATGGTAACTAAATACTTTCAATACATCAGTACAAAGACTTTACTTAATCTTCGTTTTAAACAGTATAGTGATTTACCAAAGATTACCACTGTTCTACATGTTAGTCTTTTTTTTTTTTTAAATAATGAGCCTGGCTCCGTGCCTGTAGCACAGTAGTTATCGCGCCAGCCACATACACAGAGACTGGTGGGTTCGAACCTGGTCCAGGCCAGCTAAAGCAACAATGACAACTGCAACAACAACAACAACAACAAAAATTGCCAGGCATTGTGGTGGGCGCCTGTAGTCCCAGCTACTCGGGAGGCTGATGCAAGAGAATCACTTAAGCCCAAGAGTTGGAGATTACTGTGAGCTGTGACGCCATGGCGCTCTACCGAGGGCAGCACAGTGCAATTCTATTTTATTTATTTAAAATAAAATAAAATTGAAAAGTAAATAAAATAAAATAATGAACCTATGTAACCAGGAGAAAATCAATTTAAAGTAATACTACTTTGTTTTTTGAAGTCATATTTAAAGAGTTATAAAATTTAGTGCGTTCAATAATCTTTTAACAACACTAAAAACATAGCAATTCACATTGTACTAAAAATACTCAACTGTCGGCTCGGCGCC
>NW_003852417.1:16863063-16865153 GCF_000181295.1 Otolemur garnettii
GGAGGTTGCTGTGAGCTGTAATGCCACGGCACTCTACCCAGGGGGACAGCTTGAGGCTCTGTCTCAAAAAAAAAAAAGAACTGGAACCAGACAAGGTTGTCCTCTGTCACCACTACTATGCAACATAGTGCTGGAAGTTCTAGCCAATACAATTAAGCAAGACATGGAAATAAAGGGCATCCAAATGGGAGCAGAGGAAGTCAACTCCCTTTTTGCTGACGATATGATCTTCTACTTAGAGACCCCCAAAGACTCAACCACAAGACTCCTGGAAGTCATCAAAAAATACAGTAATGTCTCAGGATATAAAATCAATGTCCACAAGTCAGTTGCCTTTGTATACACCAATAATAGTCAAGATGAGAGACTAATTAAGGACACAACTCCCTTCACCATAGCTTCAACGAAAATGAAATACCTAGGAATATACCTAACAGAGAAAGTGAAGGAACTCTATAAAGAAAATTATGAAATCCTAAGAAAGGAAATAGCAGAGGATATTAACAAATGGAAGAACATACCATGCTCATGGCTGGGAAGAATCAACATTGTTAAAATGTCTATACTTCCCAAAGCAAGCTACAGATTCAATGCCAGTCCTGTTAAAATACCAACATTATACTTTCAAGACTTGGAAAAAATGATTCTGCATTTTGTATGGAACCAGAAAAAAACCCATATAGCTAAGGCAGTTCTTGGTAATAAAAACAAAGCTGGGGGCATCACCATACCAGATTTCAGGCTGTACTACAAAGCCATAGTGGTCAAGACAGCATGGTACTGGCACAAAAATAGAGACATAGACATTTGGAATCGAATAGAAAACAAGGAAATGAAACTAACATCTTACAACCACCTAATCTTCGATAAACTAAACAAGAACATATACTGGAGGAAAAGATTCCCTATTCAAAAATGGTGCTCGGAGAACTGAATATCCACATGTAAAAGACTGAAACTGGAACACCTTTCTCCACTCACAAAAATTGATTCAAGATGGATAAAGGACTTAAATTTATGGCATGAAATAATAAAAATCCTCAAAGAAAGCATAGGAAAAACACTGGAAGATGCCAGCCTGGGGAAAGACTTCATGTAGAAGACTGCCATGGCAATTGCAACAACAAAAAAAATAAACAAATGGGACTTAATTGCATATTTTGAATCAGACAAAAGCTTGATAACTAGGATCTATAGAGAATTCAAATAAATCCACATGAAAAAAGCCAACAATCCCATGTATCAATGGGCAAGAGACATGAATAGAACCTTCTCTAAAGAAGACAAATGGCTAACAAACATGAAAAAATGCATCCCTAATTATTAGAGAAATGCAAATCCAAACCACTCTGAGATACCCACATCACAAAATCTCAAAACTGCAGATGCTGGCATGGATGTGGAGAGAAGGGAACACTTTTACACTGCTGGTGAGACTGCAAACTAATACAACCTTTTTGGAAGGAAGTATGGAGAACCCTTAAAGAACTCAAGCTAGACTTCCCATTTGATCCTGCAATCCCATTACTGCGTATCTACCCAGAAGGAAAAAAAAATCCTTTTATCATAAGGACACTTGCACTAGACTGTTTATTGCAGCTCAATTTACAATCACCAAAATGTGGAAACAGCCTAAATGCCCACCAACCCAGGAACAGATTAACAAGCTGCGGTATATGTACACCATGGAATACTATTCAGCCATTAAGAAAAATGGAGACTTTACAGCCTTTGTATTAACCTAGATGGAAGTGGAACACATTATTCTTAGTAAAGCATCACAAGAATAGAGAAGCATGAATCCTATCTACTCAATTTTTATATGATGACAATTAATGACACGGTGGGGGTGGGGGAAGGCAAGAACAGAGAGAGGGAAGGGGGGGTGGGGTCTTGGTGTGTGACACACCTTTTGGGGGCAAGACACAATTACTGTAAGAGGTACTTTACCTAACAAATGCAATTAGTGTAACCTGGTTTCTTATACCCTCAATGAATCCCCAATAATAAAATAAAAATAATAATAATAAAAAAATAGGCTCAGCGCCTATAGCTCAACTGGCTAAGGTGCCAGCCACGTACACCTAAGG
>NW_003852417.1:16865928-16870588 GCF_000181295.1 Otolemur garnettii
GCCTATAGTCCTAGCTACTTGGGAGGCTGAGGCAGGAGACTCGCTTGAGCCCAGGAGTTAGAGGTTGCTGTGAGCTGTGATGCCATGGCCCTCTACCCAGGGGGATAGCTTGAAGTTCCGTCTCAGAAAAAAAAAGAAAAGAAATAGAGGGGCATTCTGAGTTCTTTGGTAAACAGGACAGACAGCAGGTTTTAATTTTCTTTTTTTTATTCTTTTTTTTTCTTTTTTTTTTTTTAAAGACAGAGTCTTACCTCGCTGCCCTCAGTAGAGTGCCAGGGCATCACAGCTCACAGCAACCTCCAGCTCTTGGGCTTAGGTGATTCTCTTGCCTCATCTTCCCGAGTAGCTGGGACTACAGGTGCCTGCCACAACACCCAGCAGCTATTTTTGTTGCAGTTTGGCCAAAGCCAGGTTTGAACCCACCACCCTCGGTATATGGGGCCAGTGCCCTACTCACTGAGCCACATGTGCCACCCGGTTTTAACATTCTTACTCACCAGTTCACTATATAGTTACATCTTCCACGAACTTGGCCTCCTTCCAGATAGCTTCGTAGTGAAAAAATAATATCCTTACAGGGTAAACAAGAGTGAGACTCCATCTCTACTAAAAAATAGAAAAACTAGCCAGATGTCATGGCAGGTGCATGTAGTCCCAGCTACTCAGGAGGCTAAAGCAAGAGGATTACTTGAGCCCAGGAGTTTAGGGTTGCTGTGAGCTATGATGCCATGGCACTCCAGGGCAACAGAGTGACTGTCTCAAGAAAAAAAAAAAAGGAGTAGACAGAATACATGGATGAGGAAGCAGTAAGGGCTTCTGCAAACCTAACATTATCTTCTCAATCTCTGTCAGAATTCTAGGACAGATGCAACAGCAACACCTTCACAGAAATTTTTAATTTATGTACATAAGAAAGATTTTGCTTTTGTATTTTTCCTTCAACAAGCTAGGAGGTTTGTGGGCATTCATAAGAGGGGCTTAAAAACAGGATGAAAAGATTGAGTTTAATAATACAATATGAAAGAAGCAAACTGGAGGGTGGTGCCTGTGGCTCAAAGGAGTAGGGAGCTGGCCCCATATGCTGGAGGTGGTGGGTTCAAACACAGCCCCTGCCGGAAAAAAAAAAAAAAAAAACTGTAGAGAAGCAAAATGCAGGATAACTTTACTTCAATAATAAGGAAGAAGGAAGATCAGTCAAGCACAGTGTTATGACAAGTCACCCAGGACAAAGAGACCTGCAGAAAGTAATTGCATAAATGTAAATATACGGTTGTGGCTTTGAAAATTATGCATCAGAGCAATTTCTCAACTTTTAGCCCATGCCACTTACAATGCTTATTTACTCTAATTTTATGTATTCCATAAGCCAAGGATGATTTTGCCCATTTTTACTTTCTATAGTTTCCTATTACAAAAATAATAGTTTGTTGAATATTTTTCAAGCTGCACATTCTCTCTTGGAGAGTCTAATCCAACTACAAATATAATACAAACAGACTTTAACAGGACTCTGCCCCAGTCAATATATATCCAAAGGGATGTAACCAAGCCTGATCAGACTCCTAGCCTTTTTAAGAAAAAAAATTATTCACAGTAAAAGCTAAAAATATTAAAAATTTCAAGCTAACAAATCTGTTTTTCTAACATGCACTTAAGATGTAAACATTTTTCTAATTATTATAGTTTATATTTCTAAATAATTTTCTCTTTTTTTTTTTTTTTTGCAGTTTTTGAACTGCAGTTTGAACCCGCCACCTCCAGTATATGGGGCCAGTGTCCTACTCTTTGAGCCACAGGCAACACCCTCCATTTTCTACCCTTGCTACGTCAAATAGCCAATTATATACCCTTAACAGAAATTTTCTGTCTTCTACTTTATTCCCTAAAGTTAAATAATTTAACGTAAATGACAAAAATCAAAATCTATGTACATTCAAAAGAATATTAAACAATGAACCGGATCTATGCAGAATTAAAATAAAAACAAACTTTTTCTACAAACTATATTCCACAGATCTACACTACAGATTGCACTTCTTTTTTTTTTTTTTAATGACTTGGGCTTTATTTATTTATTTATTTTGGCCAGGGCTGGGTCTGAACCCGCCTCCGGCATATGAGGCTGGCATCCTACCCTTTTGAGCCACAGGCACCACCCCCAGATTGCACTTCTCACCTCTAATGCCTCATATTTTGACAATTTCAATCC
This sequence comes from Otolemur garnettii, assembly GCF_000181295.1. Classification (NCBI taxonomy): domain Eukaryota; kingdom Metazoa; phylum Chordata; class Mammalia; order Primates; family Galagidae; genus Otolemur; species Otolemur garnettii. The sequence continues at coordinate 16,868,138 of NW_003852417.1, forward strand.
CAAAAGTGATCCATAAATCCCTTTAGTATATAATCTCTGAGGTCTGTCCAGCTCTGCTCCTTCCACCTACAATCACGCACGTGCACAATCCTAGCACTCTGGAAAGCTGAGGTGGTTGGACTGCCTGAGCTCACTGAGTTCAAGACCAGCCTCAGCCAGAGCAAGCAAGACCTCATCTCTAAAAACAGCCAGGCATTTGTGGGCACCTGTAGTCCCAGCTACTTGGGAGGCTGAAGCAATAGAATCTCTTTGGGCCCAAGAGTTTGAGGTTGCTGTGAGCTGTTATACCATAGGACTCTTCCAAGGACAACAAAATGAGACTTGTCTCAAAAAAAAAAAAAAAAAGCACATTCTTTTAGTTCTACTTTGCAAAAACCACTAAAATCCTCAGGACATCATCAAATATTTTTTTGTTTAATGAAACTAACTTTAAACACAAAATCATCCTTGGCTTACAGAATACATAAAAATTAGAGTAAATAAGCATTGTAAGTGGCATGGACTAAAAGTTGAGAAATTGCTCTGATGCATAATTTTCAAAGCAACAACCACATATTTACAAAATCAATGTAACGGCTCTCAGGATCTCTCGCCTATTACAAGTTTTTCTACTTAAATTTCGTTGGCCAGGTGAGGTGGCTGATCCCTGTAATCCCAGCACTTTGGGAGAACATGAAGGAAGAGCTCAGAAGTTCAAAACCAGTGTGGACAATACAGCAAGATCCCATCTCTAAAAAAAATAAATAAATAGCCAGGCACAGTGATGTGTGCTTAAAGTCCCAACTACTCAGGAGGCAAAGGCAGGAGAATTGCATGAGCCCAGGGATATGAGGCTGCAGTGAGGTATGATCTGCTGGAAGCCTTGGCAACAGTATCCATCTCTCCTCCAAATCATGTGATCACCACCATTACTACTGCCTTAAAATTTAAAACATGTCAAACTGGGCTGAGTAGAACAGCTTATGCCTATAATCCCAGCTCTGTGGGAGGCCAAGGTGGTTAGATCACTTGAGACTAGCGGTTCAAGGCCAGCCTGGGAAACACAGCAAGATTCCATGCCTACAAAAAACAAAATTTTTTTTAATTAGCCAAGCCTGGTGTGCACCTGTAGTCCCAACTACTCAGGAGGCTGAGGCAATAGGATCACTTGAGCCCGGAAGTTTGAGACTGCAGTGAGCAATGATGATGCACTCCAACTTGGGCAACAGAGCTAGATCCTATCTCAAAAAAAAAAAAAAAGAAAGAAAGAAAGAAAAGAAAAGAAAAACTATGTTAACCTGTTAACTAAATCCTTAAATAATGTTTTTTACAACCAGTGTGTTCAGATAGGGCAAATTTAAGATCAATAGGAAGACACTCCAGTATCTTAAGTAAGCATTCAAGATCAAGATCACCTGACTCCGAGCTCCATTACCTCTCTTTCTACTATCCTTTGTTACTGCAGCCTGTCTAGAGGTTTTAAGTTCATTTTATCAGCCTTTTAGCATAATTTAACTATTAGGTAATAATTATGAAGCCATGGGTGGTGGTACACACCTGCAGCCCCACGTACTCAGAAGGCTGTGGCAGGATCTCTTGAGCTCTAGAGTCCCAGGCTGTAGTACAACAGCCCCGCACTAAAGCTCGGACAACCCAAAATGACACCATCTCTTAAAAATAAACCAATAAGTAATAAAAAATAATAATAATTATGAATGTTTATTTTACTTCCTCAGTTTATAGCAATTTAAATCAATCCAAGTAGCTCTCCTACATTGTACATACACTCATCTCCTATCCGAATCAAATATATACATATGACTTGTTGAATAAATTTACTTGTTGCTATATTATTGGTCAAGAAAATAACTCTACTATAATACTGCTCTCAAAAACCAAACAATTCCACAATGTAGCTATCATAATGAAATAAGAAACAAATACTAGGCTCGGCACCTGTAGCTCAAGTGGCTAACGCACCAGCCACATACACCAGAGCTGGCAGGTTTGAATCCAGCCCATGCCTGCCGAACAACAATGACAGCTACAACCAAAAAATAGCCGGGCATTGTGGCAGGCGCCGGTAGTCCCAGCCACTTGGGAGGCTGAGGCAAACGAATCACTTAAACCCAAGAGTTGGAGGCTGCAATGAGCTGTGACACCAGGGCACTCTACCCAGGGTATAGCTTGAAAATCTGTCTCAAAAAAAAACAAAGAAAGAAAAGAAAAAAAGGAAATAGATACTAGCCAGGTACAATGACGTGCATCTGTAATCTCTTTTACTCCAAAAGCTAAGGCAAGAGGATTCTTTTTTTTTGGTTTGTGGGGGGGTTTTTTTGTTTGTTTTTTGACACAGAGCCTCAAGCTGTCGCCCTGGGTAGAGTGCTGTGCCATCACAGCTCACAGCAACCTCCAACTCCTGGGCTCAAGCGAGTCTCCTGCCTCCGCCTCCCAAGTAGCTGGGACTACAGG
>NW_003852417.1:16870722-16871739 GCF_000181295.1 Otolemur garnettii
TTTTTTTTTTTTTTAAAGAGACAGAGTCTCACTTTATTGCCCTCAGTAGAGTACTGTGGCATCACAGCTCACAGCAACCTCCAACTCCTGCGCTTAGGTGACTTTCCTGCCTCAGACTCCCGAGTAGCTGGGACTACAAGTACTTGCCACAAGGCCGGGCTATTTTTTTGTTGCAGTTTGGCCAGGTCCGGGTTTGAACCCACCACCCTCAGTATATGGGGCCAGCACCCTACTCACTGAGCCACAGGCGTGGCCCTAAGGCAGGAGGATTCCTTGAGCTCAGGAGTTCGACCAGGCTGAGCAAGAATGAGATGACACCTCTACTAAAAATATAGAAAAATGAGCCAGGTGTTGTGGCAGGCACCTGTAGTCCCAGCTACCCAGGAGACTGGCACAGGAGGTCTGCCAGAGCCTGGGAGTTCATGATCAGTCTGGGTGATACAGCAAGACCTTGGCTCAAAAAATAAAAAAGCTGATACTGCCTATACTCATAAATATAGTAATTTTATTATTTCCTTGCTAAATGTCTGTTCCTAGAACACATGACATTTATGCCTAACCTTAATGCCTAAGAAATAAGTTTAAGCCTTTTCCTACTCCTCTTGAGCTTCTGAATATCCACACTACACTATTTCTTTTCTTTTTTCTTTTTTTTTTGGTAGAGACAGAGTCTTACTTTATCGCCCTCGGCAGAGTGCCATGGCATCACAGCTCACAGCAACCTCCAATTCCTGGGCTTAGGTAATTCTCTTGCCTCAGCCTCCCGAGTAGCTGGGACTACAGGCCCCTGCCACAACTTTTCTTTCTTTCTTTCTTTTTTTTTTTTTCGAGACAAAGTCTCACTATGTTACCCTTGGTAGAGTGCCATGGAGTCACAACTCATGGCAACCCAACTTGGGCAACAGAGCTAGATCCTATCTCAAAAAAAAAAAAAAAAGAAAGAAAGAAAGAAAAGAAAAGAAAAACTATGTTAACCTGTTAACTAAATCCTTAAATAATGTTTTTTACAACCAGTGT
>NW_003852417.1:16871759-16872783 GCF_000181295.1 Otolemur garnettii
TTTTTTTTTTTTCGAGACAAAGTCTCACTATGTTACCCTTGGTAGAGTGCCATGGAGTCACAACTCATGGCAACCTCAAACTCCTGGGCTTAAGCAATTCTCTTGCCTCAGCCTCCCAAGAAGTAGCTGGGACTACTAGGTACCTGCCACAACGCTTGGCTATTTTCTTGTTGCAATTGTTACTGTTGTTCAGCTGGCCCAGGCTGGGCTCTAACCTGCTAGCCTCACTGCATGTGGCTGGCACAGTAACCACTGTGCTATGGGTGCTGAGCCTACGTTACACTATTTCTTGATTATGTCAAAGTTACTTTTTGTTGTTGTTGAGACAGAGTCCCTCCCACCCTATGCCCGTGAGCAGGGTGCAGTGCCTTGGTAGCTCACTGCAACCTCAGACTCCAGCTTGTGGGCATCCTGCTAGCTCAGCCTCCGGAAGCTGCTGGGATTACAGGTGCTTGCCGCAGCACCTGGCTAGGTTTTTCCATTTTTCTCATGAGTCGGGGTCTTACTCTCGCTCAGGTGAGTCTCGAACTCCTGAGCTCCAGCAATTCTCCCTCCTCAGCCTCCCACAGTGCTGGGATTACAGGTGTGAGCCACCAAGCCCAGTAGTCAAAGTTACTTTTGTTTGTCAAATTACCAAATTTTCTTTTTTTGAGACAGAGTCTCACTTTGTCACCCTCAGTAGAGTGCAGTGAAGTCATAGCTCACAGCAACCTCCAACTCTTGGGCTCAAGTGATTCTTTTGCCTCAGCCTCCTGAGTAGCTGGGACTATTCATGCCCACCACAACACCTGGCTATTCTTAGAGACCAGGTCTCCCTTTTGCTCACGTTGGTTCAGAACCTGTAAGCTCAGGACAATTCACCAACCTCAGCCTCCCAGAGTGCTAGGATTACCACACCCAGCCTTCAAATCACCAATTTTCTGTTTTCATTATTCTGTAGTCTGAAATATTATTGATGTACCTTTGTTTAGTCCTCCTACTTTTACTTTTGTCTCTTCTACAAACAGATAACTCTTTTTTTTTT
>NW_003852417.1:16876607-16886148 GCF_000181295.1 Otolemur garnettii
AAAAAAAAAAAAAAAAAAATCATACGACATATAGTAAGAGTTTATTTAAAAGGGTCCCATGTTGCCCATTACTGACATGATTCACCGTTTAAGAGATGAACATCTCTCACTCCCCACCATTGAAATGCTGCTGTTTAACGTCCTGTTACTCTTCTGCTGCACACTCAACGATGGAATGAACTTCACTTTCTCCTAAAGTTTCACCTCTGCACACAAAACAGCTTTTAATTTTTCCTTAAAACACAGTGAAAGTTCTGACTAATCCTCAATATTCCATTTCTTAAACCTACCATTAAATTTCTTCATAACAAAGTTAGGAGGAAAAACTTCATTCATCCCACTTATTACAACTTCGTTAGGCCACTCTGACTTCAGCTGCTAGAGCAAAGTGAAGGCCGAGTAAACTACACGTCCCACCATGCATTGCTGCCTTGTTCAGAGTAGGTCTCTACGGAAACAGAAAAAAATTCTACAAGTCCCACCTGTTACTTCGTTTCTAAACACCTCCTGCACTTTCAGCTCCAACAGCAAACAAAAACAAAAGCCTCGTGATCTCACGTCGCCACCGAGAGCCAGATAAACAGGGGGCCCTAAGTCAGAAGGAATGTCTGCTACAGCCGGTAAATTCTATCAAGCTCTAGCGCTCCCCTCTTCTTTCCGGGGCTGAATGCACGCACAAGCCTTCTATCTGCATCCAATGGGGGCTCTCCAGCCCCACAAGGGAGAAGAACCGGTTACTGTGCAAACACAACAGACCCCGTGCCGGGGAGGGGGCTACCTCAGAGTGCGAGTAAGAGCGACATGACCCCGAGAGACAGCCTCAAAAACACCAGAGGACTCATTGCAAACGGTGGAGAAAGCTGCAACCCCGCGGCTATCACCTTCCGCCCGGCGCCTCCATTCCCACAGGGATCACGACCCCGACACTAACCGCCGCCCTCTACTGCGGTTTTATTCCCCCTCAACCGGGTTACTGGGCCAGTCACTTCCCTTCCCGTGCGACTGGCGGGTGGTAAGAAAACAAAATCCTCCCGGCCTCCCCTCCGTTCCCTCCCCCCTTACCGTCTTGGCGGCCTCCGCCCAGGTCCTGCCCTTCTTCCTACGTCCCTTTTCCCTCATGTCGGGTCTTGAACTGACTGGGAGGCTCCCGTGTCCGGGCTCCGGCCGCCCTCCCTTGCCTGCTCTGCCCTGCGCTGCTTTTCCCGCGGTGCTGGGAAAGATAGGAGAAAGGGGAAGTCAGGCCGGAGGAGCACCCAAGCAGAGGAAGCGGCGGGGGTGGTGCGCGGGGGGGTCTATGGGGCGGCCGGTCCTCCTGCTGCCGTTGCCACTGCTACCGCCGCTGCCATATTGGGTTCTTACTGTACAGGCTGCCGCTACGGTCATGTGACCGCTCCCGCGCGGCCGTCACTACTGTACGCAGCCGGCTCCGCGAACGAGCGCGGGCGCGCCCCCGTCTGTAGAGCAGGGCGGCTGAGAGAGCGAGCCGGCCGTCTGCGCTGCCTCGCCACGCCCCCTCCCTTCCGGTGTCCGCCTCTCCGCAGGAGCATGCGCGCGAGGGAGGACCGACAGTAACCTGCGTCGGGCTCTCTGCCCGAAAATCCTCCTGCGGAAGTGGAACTTGATCCACCCGGAAAGATAAATTGAGTGGATCCCGACCGCGTGCTAGGCGCCAAGTTGGTTGTAAAAACCTGAACTAGCGGCTTCTTCCCTCAAAGTGTGACCCTGCCAACTACTACTTGGATTAAATCTTACATTGTATTTTCTCGTTTATTTATGTTGATTTTGACGAAGAATACCTTTTTAAAGGTTTTCAGTAATTCTCGTCTAGTTCACCCCATTCGATAGATGAGGCCACAGAGATTGAGTGACTTGCCAGACGCATGAGTGTGGCCTGTTGGAAAAACCAGAAATCACATTACCAGTTCAGTGTCCTTTCTGTCTTCTCAGAAAGCATCAAACGTAGATGACAGGTTTTTTAAGGCCACCAGTAACCATAATACATTTTCGCTCTTAAATGTGAATCGTTTCATTAAGGACAGAAATGGTGCCCTTTTTATTTCTGTGAGCTCAGTCTCTGGCACAGTTCTGCAGATAAGTATTTGCTGAATGATTCAGCTTTCTGTGGTCAGAAATTATTATTTGTAACACCTGTAGCAGCCTTCTGAAAGATCCAGAATGGGACATCTTCTGTTGTATTATCTGTGTCTTTATATTCTGTACAGTAGAAAGAATGCAGTAAGGCCTACTGATCTAAATCCACCTGCTTCCGGAAGTTGCTTCCAAACCACTATTCTAAAATATGAGAACTGGGCTACCTCTTGGGAGGAAAGACAGATGAGGGCAAAACTTGGAGTCCATGGACAGATTTCAGAAGTTCATGGTCCCTCTAAAATTATGGACTAGCTTTGAGTGTTATGTATGAATTTTTTGAGAAGTTTCGTAATTTTTCATCAATTTTTCAAAAGGGGTCTGTTATGCGGAAAAAGGGGGGAGAAGTATTGTAGAGAGTTTAAGAGGCCACTTAGATACTTTCTAATATTTTCCCTTAAGTCATTGATCAAACAACCCTATTTTAGCTACCGATAAGGATATATTTTCCCAAATGTCTTTAGTAACCCATAGCACTATCTGTTATACTGGTGGCGCTACCTGCCTTCAAAACCTATTCCTGGCTCGGCGCCTATAGCTCAACCGGCTAAGGCGCCAGCCACGTACACCTAAGGTGGCGGGTTCGAATCCCCAGCCCGGACCCGCCAAACAACAATGACGGCTGCAACCAAAAAATAGCCGGGCGTTGTGGCGGGCGCCTGTGGTCCTAGCTACTTGGGAGGCGGAGGCAGGAGACTCGCTTGAGCCCAGGAGTTGGAGGTTGCTGTGAGCTGTAATGCCACAGCACTCTACCCAGGGGGACAGCTTGAGGCTCTGTACCAAAAAAAAAAAACCTATTCCTAAAGTCAGTTTAATAAGCCCTTTTCTATCCCCAGCTATTGACTGGGGCTTATCTGTTGCTTGGACCTGGAACTCTATCCCAACTTGTTTTCAGACCCTACTAGGACAAATACTGCTAATGTACTTACATTGCATTTCTAGTGCTTCATCCTAGGATTTTTAGCTTCGGGCGTAGGGATTGTGATATTGCAGTTCCTACCTTTTAGTTATCCACAGATCTAGATAATTTATTATTACTATTATAAAATTATAATTCCCTAGAGAGCATTTTTAGCCCAGTGTTTATTAATTTAATTTGTTTTACCTATTTGCACCTCATTATCTCCACCCTACTTCTGGATTCCCTTAAATATTCTTTTCCACTCAGTCTCTACTCAAGCCCCCGCTTCAAAGGATGCCAGATCTATCTTCTTGAAACCCTGCCACCTGTTGAAAGATCCTCTGTTGTTCTTGATTGAATCAAAATGGCTTAGCTTTATAGGTATAGTTTCTGTTGTCAACTTAGTCATCCTTTGACTTTATCTCTGATTACTTCCATGAGCATCCGCCACTCCTCTGAAGGCCCCATCTCTCTGTTTGCCTTTTAATATAGCTAATAACATTGTTTCATACATCATATAAAAATAGTGGCCACCAGTTGCAGTCTCAGGTTGCCTTCCTTCAGTCCATCAATTAACCCATAAAATTGCCTATTCTAATCCCTCCTTCAGTATACTGAATACTGTATAGGGGACTCTATCTCTTCTTTGGAATGTTGCTCCATAAACTATCCCGATTTTTTTCCATTATTTTTGAATTCAGATTCCCCTCACCCCCTTCTATAACCATATTCCAGACCCAGCTTAAACAAAGTCTCTTACCCTACCTCCCTACCCTTTCAGATCATTTTTCCCTTTCTTGCTTATGAATTTCTTGTAAGTATGACCATGACCATACACTCAACTGTCTCCACTTCCACAATTTTCAGCCATTCCTTTACCCTTCTAAGTAATAATACTTTCTTCTACATTAAGAAATAGAATGGGCGGCACCCATAGCTCATTGGGTAGGCCATTGGCCATTGGCCAAGGCTGACAGGTTCGAACCCAGCCCGGGCCAGCTAAAATCAACAATGACAACTGCAACAACAAAAAAAAACTGGGCATGGTGGCGGGCACCTGTAGTCCCAGGAACTTGGGAGGTTGAGGCAAAAGAATCACTTAAGCCAAAGAGTTTGAGGTTGCTCTGAGCTATGACTCCATGGTACTCTACCAAGGGTGACATAGTGAGACTCTGTCTCACAAAAAAAAAAAAGAAAGAAGAAAGAAAAAGAAAAGAAATAGAAGTCTGGGATTTGAGTCAGTCTGTTTCCCCCACTGCAAGATCGCCTTGCAAGGGTCCTTAAGAAAATAAATAGAGGTCTGAGCTCTCCCTTTTGTGGCTATCACTTAGGCAGCAGTGGTCAAAATGAAGTTCAGTCCCTTTGTGACTTCTAATTGAAGCAAAAAATGCATCATCTCACATTCACAGAAAGATGATGTCTTCCTTTCTTTCCAAAGAGCTGAGACAAAAGGACAATGTTTGATCCATGCCCATTGGAAAGGTGATGAAGTTCAGGTTGTGCAAGGATATTATAAGTCAGCAAATTGGCAGAGTAGTCCAGATTCACAGAATGAAATACATCATTTACATTGAACAGGTGCAGCAAGAAAAAGCTAATGGCACAGCTGTCCACATGGACATTCATTATAGTAAGGTGGTTTTCACTAGGCTAAAAGTGGGCAAAGACCATTAAAAAAATACCTGAATTGAAAGCCAACTAAAGGGTAAATAAGATAGAAACAATTCAGGAATAAATTTGTATACAATTTTCACTAAAAACTGCTAAAGTGGCTCTGAAAGGCTCACCCCCCACCTCAGGCTTTCAGAGAGAGCCATTCGATATACAAATTTCAATTTAGTGAAATTTGCATACAAATTCAAAATTTCAATTTTTGAATTTGAAATACAAATTGCAATTTAGTGAAAATTGTATACAAATTCCATTCACTTGATGCCATGAGTTTGAAATCTGCAAGAATAAGACCCCATCTCTACAAAAATAGAAAAAGTAGCAGGACATAGTGATGCTATACTCTGGCCAGGGCAACAGCATGAGACTATGTCACAAAAAAAAAAAAAAAAAAAAAGAGAGAGAGAAAGAAAAAAATAGAAGTCTGACCCTTTCATGGTAAGTGAATGACGTGCTTTAACAAACTTCAGCTTGGTGTGCCATAGAAAATGAAATGTAGAAAATTTGACAGGCCAACTGTGGAGGATTCCTTGAGGTTAGGAGTTCAAGACCAGCTTAAGCAATATAGCAAGACTTTTTCTCTACAAAAAAAAAAAAGAAACAGAAAAATAAACCAGGTGTGGTGGCACATACCTGTAGTTCCAGCTTTTTGGGAGACTGAGGCAGGAGAATCACTTGAGCCCAGGAGTTTGAGGTTGCAGTGAACTGTGAGATGATGCCACTGTTCTCTAACCTGGGCAAAGAGCAAGACCCTATCTCAGATAGAAAGAAATCAAGGCTTGGTGCCTGTAGCTCAAGTGGCTAGGGCACAAGCCACATACACCAGAGCTGGTAGGCTCGAATCCAGCCCCAGCCTGCCAAACAACAGTAACAACTACAACCAAAAAACTGGGCATTGTGGCAGGCCTGTAGTCCCACCTACATGGGGGCTGAGGCAAGAAAATCACTTAAGCCCAGGAGTTGGAGGTTGCTGTGAGCTGTGATTCCAGAGCACTCTACCCAGGGTGACAGCTTGAGGCTCTGTCTCAAAAAAGAAAGAAAGAAAGAAATGAAGTGGCTATAATGCCAGCACTGTGGGAGGCTGAGGAGGGAGGATTGCTCGAGCTCAGGAGTTCGAGACTCGCCTGAGCAAAAGTGAGACCCCGACTCATGAAAAAAAGAAAAACTCAGCCGGGTGCCACGGAGAGCACCTGTAATCCCAGCGGCTTCAGAGGCTGAGGCAGCAGGATGCCCACAGCTGCAGTCTGAGGTTGCCGTGAGCTTCAACACCACTGCACTCTGCTCAGGGCATAGGGTAGAACTCTATGTCTCAACAAAAAGAAAGAAAGAAAGAAAGGAAAGAAAGAAAGAAAGGAGGGAGGGAGGGAGGGATCAATCAAGTATTTTTATGCTATTAATTCCAGCCCCAAACCCTAGACATGGTTATCTTGTAATCAATGTGAGATTTTCATTTTCAAAATAAAAATAACTTTTTTTCATTTTTAGAAAATTTGTCATTGTCAAAATTCTACAGCTATTTAAGTGTATGGAAGCATAAACTGAGACTTGACTCTGTGCAAATAATTTATCGGAGGGCTCTCAGAAGAAACTGGAAAGGTGTAAAGGAAGCATGATAGGAAAGGGAAGAAGCTGACATTAATGGCCCCACAAGTATGTCTCCTCTGTAGAACCAAACTTTCTCTGAGGAAGCTGAGGACAGGATGCAGTAGTAAACCCATTTGGCCCTCACACTAAAGCTACTTTATCTTCAATGGTTTTATCATTATGAATGGGTATTTTTATCTCCCTCATCTTGCGTCCTCACTGTATATTTCAATTTTTTGTGAAACTTGAGCAAGTTAACATTCTCAGACTCTAACATACAGCATAATTATAGTTACATATCACTCCATTGTTTGAGTTTTATGCAATAATTTTTACTGATCTCCCATAGTTCAGTGCTATTACAAACAATACTGAGATGAACATCCTTGTATGTACATTGCTACTCATTTGTAGAAAGAGATGGGGCTTGGCGCCTGTGGCTCAAGTGGCTAAGGCACCGGCATGTACACCTGAGCTACAGGGTTCGATCTAGCCCGGCCCGCCAAACAACAATGATGGCTGCAACCAAAAAATAACTGGGTGTTGTGGCAGGTGCTTGTAGTCCCAGCTACTTGGGAAGCGGAGGCAGGAGAATCACTTGAGCCTAGGAGTTGGAGGTTGCTGTGAGCTGTGATGCCACAGCACTCTACTCAGAGTGACAGCTTGAGGCTCTATCTCAAAAAAAAAAAAAAAAAAAGACGGAAGAAATATTAAAATGAAAAAGGCAAGGTAGGGCAGCACCTGTGGCTCAAAGGAGTAGGGTGCCGGCCCCATATACTGGAGGTGACGGTTTCAAACCCCACTCCAGGCAAAAACTGCGAAAAGAAAAAAAAAAGAAAAAGACAAGGTAAGGAATTATTTATAACACGATTCTTCTTACTGAAGAAAAGGGAATAAGATAGACTTTGTGTGTGTGTGTGCTACCACTATTTAGATCCCTTTCCCTTACTGGGAAATTGCCCAACCCCTATAGACATTGAAAATACTGGGCGGCACCTGTGGCTTGGTAAGGCACCCGACCCATATACTAAGGGTGGCGGGTTCAAGCCCAGCCCCGGCCAAACTACAACAACAAAACAAAATAGCCAGGTGTTGTGGCAGGCGCCTGTAGTCCCAGCTACTCAGGAAGCTGAGGCAAGAAAATTGCTTAAGCCCAGGAGTTGGAGGTTGCTGTGAGCTGTGACACCATGGTACTCTACAGGGCGACAGTGTGAGATTCTGTCTCAAAAAAAAAAAAAAAAGGAAAAAGAAAAAAGAAAATGTAAGAGATTGAAAATACCGACCTCCCCCTATGACTGCATTAATGTACACAGCTATGATTTAATAAAAATTTAAAAAAAGGAAACGAAAATACCGACCTCCCTTGCCAGCAGAGCATACAAAAGTGTTTTAGGCTCCTCCAATTATAAACTTCTGCCATAGACATTGAATCAGACTCTAGTAATGTCCAGGATTGATGATGTCAGTGGTTGCAGAGTCTTCAAAAGGCCAGTGCTGCAGTGGGTTTTTTGGGGTTTTTTGGGCTATTTTTATTGTTAGTGTAGCTTCCAAGCTTGATTCACTGGGCCTCCTAGACATTCTGTAAGCCATCTAGTACCAACTTAACATTTTTTTTCCTGTTTAAAGTAGCCAGAAGTGGTTCCTTTTTTCTTTCTTTCTTTTTAACAATTAAGTACTTGGACAGATATATACAGGGGCTGGAAAACGTGTATCTATTTGTAGAAGATGCTATAATGTGCTACCCAGTTGCCCTTTCAGGACTGAAGTATTTATTTCTCTAGCTTCTTGAAGTACTACTGAAGAGAATTACTGTATCCAAGGTCATGCTCCATTCCTGGGGCAGCCTGAGTACAGTGAGTGAGTGATGGGGCCCCTTTGCCATCAAAAGACAATAACAATGAGCCATCCGAGTTTCAGAGCTCTCACTGGATGATTGAGGCCTCTGTTGATACTGTATCAGGCCTCAAATTCCTCTTCTGCCCAAACTTAACTTCTTTTCCATCCCCCACAAGTATTGCTCCTGAGAGTAATCCCCAATAAACTTCCTACATGCCAATCTTCATTTCAGAGTCTGTTCCCGAAGACCCAAAGTATCATCATAGCCATATTAGAGGGGAGGCATGTGCCATGCCAGGTAATAAATGGAGTCCTGATCTAGCTCTGACTCATAGTAGATCCACCATTGGATCCACCTGGTGACTGTTTCCCTGGTCCCCAAATAATTAGAAAAGACATACTTGGAAGCTGGCACAACCTGCAGCTATCAAAGTAAGAAAGGCCAAGTTGAAGTTCTGAACCTGCCTTTGCCCTCCCCAACAGCAGCCAAGATAGTTAATCAAAAGAATATCTTGACCCAGGGGAAATAGCAGATATTAATTCCATCCTTAAAGACCTAAGGAATTCAGTTCTTACCATATTTCCATTTAATTCACTAATCTTGCCAGGTGCATGCTGGATCATGACAATAGACAATAGCAAATTGAATCAATTTGTAATTCAACTGCCACATGTGGTGAAGAATTATACACTTTGAAAAACACTCCTGGCATGATATTGAGCCATGGTAGAGATGGAGCACTAGACCATGAAAACTACAGAAAACTATCACAAGCCCATTTCTGTCAGTCAATTCTCTACCAAAACATGAAGTCAGTAACAAATTATTGTATGATGGAAGTGATACACCTAGAATTGGGCACAAGCAGACCAGAGAGCACAAATAAGCCACAGATATAGGTGGCCCCGGTCCCCATGTCATGCACCAGTGTTGCACTGACCCTGCTCCTTCAGCTCACATCATGGCTACATGGGCAGTTTGCATATGACCAACTGACAGAGGAGAAGAAAAGCTAAACTTGGTTCATGGATGGGTCAACTAGGTATGTAGGTGCAAGATGAAAATAGACTTCACCTACATTAGAATCCCATTCGGAAATGGCCTTCAAAAACACCAGCAAAGGGAAGTCCTCCCAATGAGCAGAGCTTCAGGCAAGGTACTTTAATATCTATTTTGTGTGAGAAGAGAAATGGCCTAAGGTCAGAATATAAACAGATTCATGGTGAGTGGAGAATAGCTTGCCCAAGTAGTCGCAGACCTAGAACAAAAAAAGGACTGTAAGATTAGAGATAATGAGGCTGGTTAGGGGTATATGGATGGACTCAGGGGCAGAAAACGTGAAAACCACATGTTAAAGTTCATGTTATGACCTGGCAGTGGATACAATTAAAGAAAAAAAA
>NW_003852417.1:16886468-16887766 GCF_000181295.1 Otolemur garnettii
AAAAAAAAAAAAAAAAAAAAAAAAAACTTTCCAGAAAGCATCCACCACGGAAGAAGCACCAAGCAAACAAGTAAGTTGACATCACCTCAGCTCTGTCATTGAGCGCTCCAGTGCTGTGTAATTCACCCATGGGTGTAATAGATATGGGGCTATGAATGGGCCCAATAGCATGGGTTCTCACTCACCAAGGCTGATTTACCTACTCCTGCTGCTGAATGTCCAAACTGCTGAGAAGAAGATGAGTCTAACTCCCAGGTGGACACCGTCCTTCAAATACACCCAATCAGCTACTTGGTAGTGAGATGACTACATTAGACCCCTTCACCTTACAAGGGGCAGCAATTCTTTTTAACTGTAATAAACATATTTTTCAGGTATGAATTTTCCCTTTCTACTTACAGAAAAGCCAGTACCACTTTCAAGGGCTTATAGAATGATAAGAATATGTCTGATTTACTGACATAGGATCTCATATAACAGTGCATCAAAAAAAAAAGAGCTCATTTTATACCAAAGAAGATATGGCAATAGACGCTTGACTGTGGGATCTTCTAGTCCCAGGAGATTTTTTTTCAAAAAGTATATAATTCTTCACCTTGAGTAGCAATCAGGGCTACTAACTGACTGAATTTGTGGTAGTTTACTGTCATCTGATGCTAGCCAGAACTACTGGCCTGGTTAAGCAATGCAACAACTCATGGAAAGCATACTGAGAAACAAGTATACTCTGTGAGGATGAGACACCACCCTCAAGAACACATCTGTAGGCTCGGTGCCAATAGCTCAGCGGTTATGGTGCCGGCCACATACACCAAGGCTGGTGGGTTCGAACCCAGCCCAGGCCTGCCAAACAACAAGGACAACTACAACAAAAAAATAGCCAGGCATTGTGGTGGGCACCTCTAGTCCCAGTTACTTGGGAAGCTGAGGCAAGAGAATCGCTTAAGCCCAAGAGTTTGAGTTTGCTATGAGCTGTGATGCCATGGCATGCTATCTAGGGCAACATAGTGAGACTCTGTCTCAAAAGAAAAAAACAACATTTATAGGCTGGGTATGGTGGTTCACACCGGTAATCCTAGCACTCTGGGAGGCCAAAGTGGGTAGATTGCTTGAGCTCTTGAATTCAAGACCAGGCTGAACAAGAGAGAGACCTCATCTCTGCTAAAAATGAAAAACTGAGGCAAGAGGATTGCTTGAGCCCAAGGATTTGAGGTTGCTGTGAGCTATGATACCACAGCACTCTATCCAGGGTGACAGAGTAAGACTGTCTAAAAAAAACCAAAAAAGGCTCGGCGCCT
>NW_003852417.1:16888819-16893949 GCF_000181295.1 Otolemur garnettii
AAAAAAAAAAAAAAAATTAGTAAAGGGATAAGTACATCAGCCACAGCCTAGAAAAGGGACTGTTAACAGTGGCCCAGACCCCTCAGGTGGGAAAGTCTAGACCATGCGACCAGGCAACCCACCTCCCCCAGCAGAGGCACTGAAGGTGACAGCAGTCTGTGCTGGGATAGTAGAGTAGGGAGAGACACCAAGCAGAGTGGCAGCCTCAAGGCCAGCTGTGCTGCTGGAGACTGGATTCCTTCCCATGCCCCTCTCCTTATAAACTGCCCTCAGGAAAAGAGGCCCACCAGAATCCAGGAAGAGCTACATCCTGAATGTAGCTAAATAAGTGGATCCACATGGACTGGAGATAAAACTCTGATTCGCTTCCCAGATCTTCCCTCAGGACAGAAGGACTTATTCCTCAGCTGCTGGGAATTTGCTCTGAGAATTTTCCTCACCTGAAGAACCCATTTTGCACAAGGCCATTTCTGAGGGCAGCTTGTATCCAATGACTGGTCAATATTGTCAAGGCCTGGCCACCACCCCAATTTGAGATGACTAAAGTGCTATCCCAGCTTCAGTGCTCCCCGTGGAGTTAGCTGAAACATTCCTGAAATTGCATGGCAACCCAGCTTCTTCATCTGTCCAGTCCTGCTTCCTTCCCCTCCCGCAGACGCTGATCCTGAGGGCGTTCTCTAATAAGATTCCCACTTGCTGTCCTACTGTGCAACAATGGTGGAAGGATGCAGAAAAATTATCAGAGGTAATTATGTCAATTAGCCAGGCTTTGTGGTGGGTACCGGTAGTCTCAGCTACTTGGGAGGCTGAGGCAGGAAGATCCAAGAGTTTGAGGTTGCTATGAGCAAGGCTAATGCCATGGCACTCTAGTCTGGGGCAACAGAGTGAGACTCTCAAAACAAAAAAAGAAAAAGTAATTATCTCACTTACAATTATGGAAAGAAGGCTTTCTTTTTTAATAAAACTAACAATATTGGGCGGTGCCTGTGGCTCCGTGAGTAGAGCGCTGGCCCCATATACCGAGGGTGTCGGGTTCAAACCCGGCCCCAGCCAAACTGCAACAAAAAGCTGCGCATTGTGGCGGGCACCTGTAGTCCCAGCTACTCGGGAGACTGAGGCAAGAGAATCACCTAAGCCCAGGACTTGGAGGTTGCTGTGAGCTGTGTAACGCTGCGGCACTCTACCGAGGGCGATAAAGTGAGACTCTGTCTCTACCCCCCCAAAAAAAGAAAAAAAAACTAACAATATTTTCATTTTGATTATTTCTGAGAGCTACTTAGTAAGTTTCTTAAAAAGTGAAAAGGGATTTTACTCCTTTCTCTTTTCTTCCTGGCTTTGCTCTGCTGTTACATGGCAGGCAAACTGAAATTATGGAATTGAATTGTTTTTATACCATAGGAAAACACACACACACACTCACTCTCTCTCTCTAGTGTCTCTGTTAAAACAGCACAGTAACCCCCCAAAAGCAAAATGGGCAAATATAAGGCCAGGTGCGGTGGCTTATGCCTGTAATCCTAGCACTCTGGGAGGCCAAGGTGGGAGGATCTCTTGAGCTCAGAAGTTTGAAACCAGGCTTGGCGCCTGTAGCTCAGCAGCTAGGGCGCCAGCCACATACACCAGAGCTGGCAGGTTCGAACCCAGCCCGGGCCTGCCAAACAACAGTGACAACTACAACCAAAAAATAGCCAGGCGTTGTGGTGGGTGCCTGTATTCTCAGCTACTTGGGAGGCTGAGGCAAGAGAATCACTTAAACCCAAGAGTTTGAGGTTGCTGTGAGCTGTTGTCAGGGCACTCTACCGAGGGCGACATAGTTGAGAGTCTGTCTCAAAAAAAAGAAAAGTTTAAGACCAGACTGAGCAAGAGCAAGAGTCCATCTCTGTCTCCATAATTTTAGGAAATGAAGGACATTTTAACAGCAACAAGCTGGAATACAAGTTAGAACAATAGTCTCAGACTAAAAGACAATCTGCTGTTTTTGCTTGTTCTTCCTGTCTCCTATTCTAAGGGCTGTGCATAATTCTGTTTTTAAGAAACTTCCTGTAGCTTCACACATGGTAGAACCAACATGAATTCCAAGGAGGAATTGATCCTTTTAAAAATACAAAATTAGGCTCGGCACCTGTAGCTTAGTGAATAGGATGCTAGCCATATACACCGAGATACGCGGGTTAGAGCCTGGCCTGGGCCTGCTAAACAACAATGACAGCTGCAGCTAAAGAAATAGCTGGGTGTTGTGGCAGGTGCCTATAGTCCCAGCTACTCAGGAGACTGAGGCAAGAGAATTGCTTAAGCCCAGGAGCTTGAGGTTGCTGTGAGCTGTGACACCCTGGCACTCTACCCAGGGCAACATAGTGAGACTCTATCTCAAAAAAAAAAAAAAATATACAGAATCAAGTATACAGCATCATATGAATATGCCAGAGCACAGGGCTGCTGAGGCCCTCACTAGCTCTGTCCTAACCACAGATTTCAACCTTGACTAGTTTGCCAACTCAAACATTCTTGCCTCTAGTTAGGTCATGATCAGCAGACAACCTATAAGTGGGTCCCATTCAAAGTCCATGCCTCTGATCCCATACGGGTCAATAGCAGTGGCTGCACAGGGTAAGAAATGCTAGAATTTCACAGCCTGGGATGGAATTCCACCACCTGAATATATTCTGTTTATAAAACTTGGGCAAGTCAATTAACCTTTTTAAACCTCAGTTTCCAGCCAGGCACAGTGGTTCACGCCTATAATCCTAGCACTCTGGAAGGCCAAGGCCAGAGGATCCCTTGAGCTCAGAGTTTGAGATTAGCCTAAGCAGGAGTGAGACCAAATAGAAAAAACTAGCTCAGCGCCTGTGGCTCAAGCGGCTAAGGGGCCAGCCACATGCGCCTAAGGTGGCAGGTTCGAATCCAGCCCAGACCCACCAAATAACAATAATGGCTGCAACCAAAAAATAGCCAGGCATTGTGGCGGGCGCCTGTGGTCCCAGCTACTTGGGAGGCGGAGGCAGGAGACTCGCTTGAGCCCAGGAGTTGGAGGTTGCTGTGAGCTAAGATGCCATGGCACTCTACCCAGGGGGACAGCTTGAGGCTCTGTCTCAAAAAAAAAAAAAAAAAAATTTAGGCCAGACATGGTGGCTCACACCTCTAATCTTAGCACCCTGGGAGGCTGAGGTAGGAGGATCCCTTAGCTCAGGAGTTTGAGACGAGCCTGAGCAAGAGCAACACCCAATTTCTACTAAAAGTAGATATTAGCCAAGTGTCATGGCACAAGCCTGTAGTACCAGCTACTTAGGAGGATAAGGTAGGAGGATCTCTTGGGGCCAGGAGTTTGAGGTTGCAGTGAGCTATAATGATGCCACTGTGCTATAACTGGGGTGACAGAGCAATAATCTTCAAAAAAACAAACAAAAAATGTCAGTATTCTTTAAACCAGGAGCCAAGTGCCGAGGACCAGAAAGCAGTGAAAGACTGCAAAGCAATGGGGGCAGGGACTGCATCTGCTACATTCATTATTGTATTTGCAGTGCCCAGAACAGCACCTTGCAACAGATGAACTTTTACTAAATGCTATTGACAGGCATAAACTAGTTCATTGGCGTGAAGGGAAAACCAGAGCCTGACTTTAACTGTACTCTGCTGCAGGTGGCCAAAGGCTCAGAGCCTGTAGGACGCAGGAGGGAAGGCAGAGGAATTGGAGGCCTGCCAAGAGCCAGCTGGGAGCAGCCGGGCTGCACTGTTCCTTGGTTACCACCGGCTTTGTCCAGCCAGATGTCTTCAGCATCTCCTTGGTTTTCCGCCTGAGGAATTTGCCTATTCATTCTGAAGCTGTCTTAAATGCTCCCCACACTCATGGATAGTCCTCAGGGGCCATATATATTTTTATATAGATGGGGATACAGCCTGGACCCAAACTTTGCATTTATTAGCTGAGTGACTTTACTTAGATTCTCTTGTCTTCAGTTTTCTCATCTGCCAAAAGTTGGGATAATTTGCTCGATGTATTCCTTTTTGAGTGCCTGTGATGTGACAGGCTGAGATCTGGGTGTTGAGCGTGCAGAATTAAATCAGGCAGGTAAGGCCCTACTGTCATGGAGCTATATTCAAGTGGAGGTGGTGGGGGTGGAATAAACAGACAAGAGGAGCTGTGGATAAATGCTTGAATGATAATAAAACAGGTTGATGTGAGAGAGAGTGACTGCAGTGGGCCATCTCTGGATGCCCTGTGAGGCTCAGAGTGTGGAGCATTCCAGTTAGAAGGAGGAGAGTTTCAAAGGCCTTAAGACCGGGAGAGGAGACTTTGGTGTGTCTGTAGAACGCAGAGAAGAGCTAGCCTGGAGTGAAGTAGAGAGGGAGCTGGGAAGGGGTGGGAGAGGCAGGCAGGACTGAGGAAGTGGAGGAGGCTGTGGAAGGTTTGCAGAGAGCAGAGAATGTGTGAAATGGTTGTTCTGGAGAATGGGGGAGAGAACGTACTGGGGAAGTGTAGTAGGTTGCTTGGCAGCATTGAGAGTCTTTTTGAGATGTGTGGTCCTGAATTTAAACTAGAACTAGCTGGCATAGTAGATGCTGTTCTGAGGATTAGATAAAAATGAATGGGAGATTTTGATACATAGTAGATACTCAGAAATGTTAACTAGCCCCAAGCACAGTGGCTCATGTGGGTAATCCCAGCACTTTTGAGAGGCTAAAGTGGGAGGATTGCATGAGCCCAGGATTTTGAGGTTACAGTGAGTTAAGATGGCACCACTACCCTACAACCTTGGCAATAGAGCAAGGCCTCCTCTCTTAAGAAAAGGGGAGGGTGGGTGGTAGAGGAAAAAAAGAAAAAAGTTAACTAGATATCGTAAGAAGTAGAAAATATTAGGATGAGGAAAATGAAACCAACTCATTTATTTTTGCTACCATTTGCAACTTGGGAAAATTAAAGAATACATTGTATGTTCTGATCTTAGATTCAAGATTAAGGTTTCTTTTTTTTTTGAGACAGAGCCTCAAGGTGTCCCCCTGGGTAGAGTGCTATGCCATCAAAGCTCACAGCAACCTCCAACTCCTGGGCTCAAGCGAGTCTCCCACCTCTGCCTCTCAAGTAGCTGGGACCACAGGCGCCCACCACAATGCCCGGCTATTTTTTGGTTGCAG
>NW_003852417.1:16895604-16897747 GCF_000181295.1 Otolemur garnettii
CACTTGCTATGGAGCAGAAAAGTAAAATGAACTAGATTTGAACAGAGCAGGACTTGGGGACAGGCTGGAGGATAGGACATTTTATCAGTGTGTTACAGGCTGGGAGACAAGGAGGTGCTGAGAGCATGACAACTGGTGGCAGGAGGCCAGTGAGGAGTCCAGCGAGGGCTAAATGAGCATATCAGCTAGTGGCAGAGAGCAGCGACAAGGAGTCTGAGAGCAAGCAATATGCGGGCTTCCAGCATAGAGGAAGACAGCAGCCCATAGACAGTGAGGCTGAGAAGACCAAGGTAGCTCCAAATTTCAGAGTCTTTGTTGTCATCACTTCTATGCTCTGCACTCTCTCCCCCTAGGTGGTAGCGTCTCTCAGAGGCACCATCTACTCCAAAGTTCTTGGTTCTGCAGAGAAACCATCTTCTTTCCATCTCCCCACCCCCACCCCCGTGACATGCCTACGTCAGAGAAAAACAGGTGCTGATGTTGTAGCAAATGCTGCAGTTCCCCTGTCACTAGCACTTCAGTGTCCCTATGAGGTCTGACAAGTTCTTGAACTCATCCTAGGAAAAGTGCTATAGACCTCACTGCTGAGTATCACTACAGTCACCTTCCAAGTACTCCCCTTGGCCACGCGGTGACCATTGTGATATTCAGCAATGAATACCGACAGTTTCTTCCTGCAAGTATCTAAGACTTTCTCTGCCTGAGGCTTTTCCCTGATCTGGAGCACCCTTGTTGAGCAGGGCACAACAGAAAATTCCGGGCGTTCATGTCTCTAAGAGCAACTGCCAACAATGATTGACAGGGGTTGGTATATAAATGCGTATTTCAGTTACCTATTGCTGGTAACAAATCATCCTAAGATTCTGTGGCTTAAGACAACAACTCATTATTTCTCATGATTCTGTGGGTAGCTTGGGTGGTTCATCTTCTGCCTGTGCCTCAGCTCACTCATGGAGCTGCATTCAACTGCAGAGTGGCTGAGCTCAAAGACCCAAGCTGGTATTGCTCACATGTCTTGCAGTTGGTGCTGGCTGTTGGCTTGGGACACTTTGGGGTTCCTCCTCATTGCCTGTTGTGCTTGGCTACACGAGTCCCGCTTCCTTCTGTGGAGATCTAGACGTGTCAAAGGGCAAAGGCAGAAAACACAAGGCATCTCAAGACCTAGGCTCTGAAGCTGACACAGGATCACTTCTACTTTTTATCAGTCGGAGAAAGTGACAAGATCATCCCAGACGCTACTTCTATTAACTCACTTCCAATAATTTTTTTTAATTGTCATTGGCTATTACCTTAAAGAGTCAGCAACAGAATAGGCTTAATAGGGGATACAAGTAGACCAGAGTGGAATGAGGTGCATCGCACCCCGAACATGTTTCCTTGGCATAGGACTCTTCATGGTGGTGGCTTTTTCCTGCCTGCACCTATAACCCTTTACCTGGTGGCTTTCTCTGGGGAAAGGTGCACACAGCTCACATGTGGCGGCAGACTGCAATCACCAGGGTGTTAATGTGCTGAGAAAGGGCTCTTAACCAATAGCTGAAAGGAATTGGGGCATAAGAAATGCCCCCAGATTCTTTACTTCTCTGGAGACAACTCTGAAACATGTCCTACACCAGCTCCTAGAGGTCCTCTGTGGGATCGAGCCCTGGTGGCCCACAACAGGGCTCATCAACATACTCTGAGCTAGCTTCCTCTCTTCTGTGTTCCTTCCTTACTCCCCTGCTAGTGCTTCCTGGCATCAACTCCCAACAGATTATGTGCACTGATGTTCTTGTCTCAGAGTCTGTATTTGAGAACCTTAACCAAAGATAGCACTCAGGAAAGTTTGGGAACTATGATACATTTTTAGAATCTTGGGTTAGGGAGGCCCAAAGTTGGAAATCTATATAGTGAGAGTGCATGATCTACCACAAGGCATAACAAGACGTAATATTGAATGAAGGAAGACAGACACAAAAGAGCACAGAATGTAGAATTCCATTTATATACAGTATAAAAACAGGTAACTTGTGCTATCAGAAGTCAGGCTATGGTTACCCTTGGCAGGGTAGTGACTGGCAGGTGGTATGGGGGTGCAGTTATGGGCTGCTAGAATTATTTCTTTCTTCTTTCTTTTCTTTTCTTTCTTTTTTTTTTTGTGACA
>NW_003852417.1:16898089-16902149 GCF_000181295.1 Otolemur garnettii
GTGGCTGGTGCCTTAGCCGGTTGAGCTATAGGCGCCGAGCCAACAACCTCAAACTCTTGAGCTCAAATGATCCTCTTCCCTTAGCTTCCTGGGTAATTCTACTCTTGGATCTAATAGACATATGGAAATAAAATAGTCTTTTGCTTCATACAATTATTTTCTTTTTTTTGAGACAGAGTTTTACTACGTTGCCCTTGGTAGAGTGCCATGATGTGACAGTTCACAGCAACCTCAAACTCTTGGGCTTAAGCAATTCTCTTGCCTCAGCCTCCCTAGTAGCTGGGATAACAGGAGCCCACCACAATGCTTGGCTATTTTTTTGTTACAGTTGTCATTGTTGTTTAGCTGGCCACCCTCAGTGTATGTGCCTGGCTCTGTAACCACTGTGCTACCCTCAGTGTATGTGCCTGGCTCTGTAACCACTGTGCTATGGGCACTGAGCCAACACCAGCTAGTTTTTTACCAGAGACAGGGTCTCACTGTTGCTCAGGCTGGTCTCAGTCTCCTGAGGTCAAGCAATCCACCTACCTTGGCCTCCCAGAAAGCTAGGATTACAGGTGTGAACCACCAAGCCCAGCTATCACCCAGTTTCAACAAGTATTCGTGGCCAACCTTATTTCATCTTTATTGATACCCTCTCCTACCCCTCTTCATATTATACTGAAGCAAATTCCAGATACTGCAAATTTTATTCACAAATAATATGTCAATATGTATCTCCAAAACATAAGGACTCTTTTATTTTTCTTTCTTTTTTTCTTTTTTTTTCTGAGACAATCTCACTCTCTTGCCCTGGGATTGAGTGCCATGGCATCATCACAGCTCACAGCAACCTCAAATTCTTGGGCTCAAGCTATTCTCATGCCTCAGCTTCCCAAGTAGCTGGGCCTATAGGCACCAGCTACAACACCCAGCTACTTTTTCTTTTCTTTTCTTTTTTTAGAAACAGAGTCTCACTTTATTGCCCTTGGTAGAGTGCTGTGGAGTCACAGCTCACAGCAACCTCCAACGCCTGGGCTTAGGCGATTCTCCTGCCTCGGCCTCCCAAGTTGCTGGGACCACAGGTGCCCGCCACAATGCCCAGCTATTTTTTGGTTGTAGCCGTCATTGTTGTTTGGCGGGCCCAGGCTGGATTCGAACCCGCCACCTTAGGTGTATGTGGCTGGCACCTTAGCCACTTGAGCCACAGGCGCCGAGCCTAGAGACACAGTCTTGCTGGTCTTGAACTCCTGAGCTTCAGTAATCCATCCATCTTGGCCTCCCAGAGTGCTAGGATCACAGCCATGAGCTACTGTACCTGGCTTCTCCTTCCATTCTTATCTACTGGCAAGACAGGTGTTAGGTCCGAAAATCATTCTCCCAAACAGCCCAAACAGACAATTCCAAGACGCGCTCCGATGTAAAAGGCAAAAGGTGAATTTTATTCAGGCCCCGGGAAGCCTGGACTCTCCTGGCATGCAAGCTGAGGATGAGCCCCGAACTCGGGGTAGAGCAAGTTTTTATGGGGTACAGAAAGCAAGAAGGGTAGGGTCCATTACAGGTACACTCTTGATTGGTGGTTGGTGATTTCACTAGTAAAGGAGGATTTGGATTGGTACAGGTGAAGGGTAGGGGATTTCTTAACCAGGGCTAGAGGTGGTGTAGCCTAATCAGGAAGAAGAATGCCTAAATTTCAAGGAAGTAAATACCTATTGCCTATTATGGGAGCAGTTCAAGGGAACTGATACTTATTGCCTATTATGGCAGCTGTCTGTCTAAGGTGTCTCAATCAGTGGCTATGCAAGCAGGTGTGGGGGAGGCAGTAGGGAGTGGCCCTGCGGTTTTAACAGAGCTTATGCAGTAGACAACAAAATGGCGCTAGTCTGGCCCTTACACAGGGTGTTTGTGTACATATCCATCTCTCCTTCAGATTGTGAGCTGAAGATTTCAACTATGTTCTTGTGGTACCTGGCATGAGGTGTCTAGCTCATACTCAATGCTTCTTCCATTGTTCTTGGCATTAATCTAACCTTTTCTAAAGTTCATTGTCTTTTGCAAAGATAATATTCTGCCCTCCCTTCCCCCATTTGAACTGGGTAGCTGGAAGTTGACCTAGTGTTTTCATTCTGAAAGCTTTTAGAAACCACTGGAGGCAGAATTAATTGGTTTTGAATTTTGATTCCAAGTTGACATAAAGTAGAAAGACTGAGAAAGAAGAAGCCATTTTGTCAATCAGCAGTCACTCTGGGATTAATGTGGTAACAGCTATGCAGAATTTAAAAGAAAAGGATATTCTCCTCATCCTCTAATTGAATACAATACACAAGCTTTCTGGTTCTCTGCAGAGAACCTTGAAACATACTTACAGTTTCCAGACTGCAATTAATAACAGTTCTAACCATAGTTTTTAAGTGTTTCATTTACCTTGTAACCCCTTCTTCAGTTCTATCTAGCCTGGAAAATCTGTTGCACAGATGAAAGTTCCAGTGGGGCTGAGTAAGGTGGCACATGCCCATAGTCCCAGCTATACTGACTTGGGAGGCTGAGGTAGGAGGATCACTTGAGCCTAGGAGTTTGAGGATATAATGTGTTATGATGATGCCTGTGAATAGCCACTGCACTCCAGCCTGGGTGGAGTGCAAGACTAAAAACAAAAAAGAAAACTCCTGGCTCGGAGCCTGTGGCTCAGGCAGCTAAGGCGCCAGCCACATACACCTAAGGTGGCAGGTTCGAATCCAGCCCGGGCCCACCAAACAACAATGATGGCTACAACCAAAAAATAGCTGGGCGTTGTGGCTGGTGCCTGTGGTCCCAGCTACTTGGGAGGCTGAGGCAGGAGAACTCGCTTGAGCCCAGGAGTTGGAGGTTGCTATGAGCAGTGAAGCCATGGCACTCTACCCAGGGGGATAGCTTGAGGCTCTGTCTAAAAAAAAAAAAAAAGAGAGAAAACTCCAGTTGCAGGTCCCTGAGGCTCAGTATTATTTGGCTGTCTGCTAGTTTTCCCCACATGGCCACTGAAACATTCATTCATCATATATGCAATCTCCCACCATTTCCACAACTGTTTACTGAGATTCTATGTTGGAGGTACTATGCCGAACAAGACAGATGGACTTCTATTTTCTTGGAGTTTACATTCTATGGCAGGAATGAAGGAGAAAAGCAGTAATCATTGTAAGCTGGTGCTGTGGTTTGAATGTGTCCCCCTAAAGTTCATGTGTTGGAAACTTAATTATCATTATAACAGTACTAAGTGGTTGGACCTTTAAAAGGTGATTAGGCTGCCTTCATGAATGAACGAATGCCATTACTGAGAGAGTGGGTTAGCTTTCTTGGGAATAGACTCTTAGTTAAAGGATGTTTGGCTCAGTTTCTGGGGTCTGTTTCACATACTCACTTGTCCTTCTGCCTTCTACAATGGGACAACCCTGGAACAGATACTGGTGCCATGCTCTTGGACTTCCCAGGCTCCAGAACTGTGAGCCAAGTACATTTCTATTGTTTATAAGTTACCGTGTCTGAAATATTCTGTTATAGCAGCAGAAAACAGACAGTGATTGTCGAAATTTAATTTTCATCAAAATCACCTGGAGGTTTTATTACACTGCAGGTCTCTAGGCCCCATGCCCAGAATTTCTGATTCATTATGGCTTGAGAATATACCATTATAATAAGTTCCCAGGTGATGCTAATACTGCTGGTCCCTGGATCATACTTTGAAAACTACTAAGTTAAAAAGTCAAATAAGTTAAATAATTTCAAATAATGATAAGTGCTATGCTTTTAGAAAATTAAAAAGAGGCTCAGCACCGGTAGCACAGTGGTTACAGCAGCAGCCACATTCACCAAGTCTGGCAGGTTTGAACCTGGCCCAGGCCAACTAAACAACAATGACAACAGCAACAACAACAAAAAATAGCTGGGTGTTGTGACAGGTGCCTATAGTTCCAGCTACTTGGGAGGCTGAGGCAAGAGAATCACTGAAGCCCAAGAGTTTGAGGTTGCTGTGAGCTAAGACATCACAGAACTCTACTGAGGGTGACATAGTGAGACTCTGTCTCAAAAAAAAAAAAAAAAAAGG
>NW_003852417.1:16902942-16907742 GCF_000181295.1 Otolemur garnettii
TTCGAATCCAGCCTGGGCCTCCGAAACAACAATGATGGCTGCAACCAAAAAATAGCCAGGTGTTAAGGCTCTATTTCAAAAAAAAAAAAAAAAAAAGATTGTCTTAGAAGTAGAAATGAAATCAACCATGGAGGACACTGTTGTAAAAAGTCTAGGTTTTCAAGTGCAGTATAAGGGCATTGAAGGGTTTTAACTTTTTTTTTTTTTTTTTTTTGAGACAGAGTCTCACTCTATTGCCCAGGCTAGAATGCTCTGGTGACAGCCTAGCTCACAGCAACTTCAATCTCCGGAGTTCAAGCAATCCTCCTGCCATAGCCACCCAAGTAGTTGGGACAACAGTAGAAGCTGACAGACCAGTGAGGAGGCTCTTGCAGTATCAATGGGGGGAGGGAGAAGTAGCAGTGGAAATAGTGAGGAATGGCAAACTATGCAGAAGTAAGGATTAGCTAAAAAGATGGAGCCTTTACCTCTTTTATGTTTACATGGAAAGACCTGAAACATATTCTCCTGAGTAAGGTATCTCAAGAATGGAGGAAAAAGTATCCAATGTACTTAGTACTTCTATGAAACCAACTTACATTTACTCACACTTTCTTTTTTTTTTTGGAGACAGAGCCTCAAGCTGTCCCCCTGGGTAGAGTGCTGTGGCATCACAGCTCACAGCAACCTCCAACTCCTGGGCTCAAGCAAGTCTCCTGCCTCAGCCTCCCAAGCAGCTGGGACCACAGGCACCTGCCACAATGCCTGGCTATTTTTTGGTTGCAGCTGTTGTTGTTGTTTGGCGGGCCTGGGCTGGATTTGAACCTGCCACCTTAGGTGTATGTGGCTGGCATCTTAACCACTTGAGCCACAGGTGCCGAGCCTACTCACACTTTCTTATGAAAGATAGAACACAACTATAGCCCAAGATGAAGGAGAGAAATGGAGTGAGAGGGGAAGGGAAAGGTTTGAGAGAGGGAGAATAAATGGCGGGACCACACCTATGCAGCATATTGCAAGGGTACAAGTCAAGTAAGGACTTGCTGATGAGAGCAACACTTAGCATAACGCCTTGCACATTGGAGGTATTCAGCAAACAGTCGCTGAATGAGTGAATGAATGAATGAAGGTCCCTTCCTTTCTGAAATGCGTGCTTATCATCTTTCACTTTACTGATGAAGTGAAGAATATTGGACATTATACACCAAACTGGATTCTATTTTCTATATGGTAACAGTTTTATACAGGTGTGTGGGGGGGTATGTGCATGTGTAGGCTGAATTTTTTTGGCTATCACATCTCTCTCTCCTCTATAGCTCACTTATCAAATATTCCACCCCTACCCCCACCCTTATTTTCAGATAGAAGCAGGTTTTCTACAACTTGCTAAGAATTATTTTCCCTTTGTAAAGCAAATTAAGTGGAGGTGGCTGAGAGCTCCATAATTCTCTTGGGAAGTGGGGGAGGATGGTTGGTCTCCCAGGGCTCTGGTTGCTGGGAGAGGTGAACCGTGAATGCTGGGAGTGATGAGCAACTCTTTCCTAGTACACTGAGGATAATAAGTAATTTATTCTTTTAAGTCCTTTTCATGGAATTGTTTTTATTGTCGTTTCCACTACATTTCATCTCTACTGAAATGAAATGCAATCAACATATGGATTTAATCTAACTAGGGGAAAGGGCCATGAAGGACTGTGAATTGTCAAAACTGTGGCAGACAGCAGCCCCAATCTTTGTGATAACAAAGATGAGTCAAGCAGCCCGATTTTGCACATCAAAGGGGGCTGTCACTCTGCTCAACTGACAGTGCCTGCTAGGTGTGGAAGAAAATATCTGAAACACTACTTGTTCCGTGGAAGTTCAGCAAAACGTTTATAATTCCTGGAGGAGTAAACCATTGTTTTGCTAGTAAGTTTCAAAAGTTAAATAATAATAATAAGAGCAGAAACAGAAAACCTGTTTCGTTTTTTTTTGTTTTTGTTTTGTAGAGATGACATTGAAATCCTTGCCCCAAGAGGATTCATTTCAAAAGGTCAGTTTTAATTTGTTTTAGCTTCCAAGGGCCCTGGAGGTCTGGAGTGTGGTACTTGAGCACAATTTGCCTCCTGCTGAGCTTTTTTAGAATCCCCAGTCTTCTGACCACTTCATTTCCCCCCTGTGTTGTCCTTTCTGAATCCTGTGTTGCTACATGCTATGGTGAATAGCCTTCTCACTTACACCTCTCTTGTATCTCCTTCCTGCAAACCCGTGTCTTCTCTCTCTCTCTCATACATATTACACAGAGTGGACATAAAATTTGTGTGCAATTTAAAATAGTTTAACCTAGTAAATTACACACGAACTTTCTGTCCATACTGTATAGCTTAATACAAAAGTACTTAGCCAAATACAAAAGTAGCTAAATTGTGCAACTGAACTTGATTCTTTTTTATATGCTTAACTATTAGCTTTATGGTCTTCATTCTTCACTAGACATGTAGATAAGTAAAATACATTACCATTCTTCCTTAAACACAGAAAATAGGGCCAGGCTCAGTGGCTCATGCCTGTAAACCTAGCACTCTGGGAGGCCGAGGCGGGTGGATTCCCTGAGCTCAGGAGTTCAAAACCAGCCTGAGCAAGAGCGAGACCCCTGTTTCTACTAAAAATAGAAAAACTGAGGCAAGAGGATGGCTTGAGCCCAAGAGGTTGCTATGAACTATGACCATGCCATGGAACTCTACCCAGGCTACCGCTTGAGACTCTGTCTCAAAACAAACAAACAAACAAAGAACAAAAACACACAAAAAAGAACAAAAACACAAAAAAATAGTATTTGTTTTCTTTTTAAGTCAATGATTTTACCCCTGTGGGCTACTGATGAGAAAGAAGAGAAACAAGGTGAAAGAAAGAGAAAGGGAGAAAGGTGGGGAGGGAAGAAGGGAGGAACAAAGCAAGACTCCAAGCACCTGAATTCCCTCCCTGAGGGCAATGTAATTGTGTCATAATCTAATTATGCCTATATTTTAAATAAAGATGTCTTTTAATCAGCTGGATTTCAAGGTTGGCACTTGCTGGGAAAAGGGAGGTCACACAGACTGGGCATCAAAAATGAACATTTAATAGCTGGGCACCTGTAGTCCCAGTTACTGGGGAGGCTGAGATAATAAGAGATTTGCTTGAGTCCAAGAGTTTGAGGTTGCTGTGAGCTGTAATGGCATAGCACTCTACTGAGGACAACAAAGTAAGACTCTTGCCCCCCCCCCTCAAATGAGCATTTGTGTGAATAAGTGGAATGTAGAAACTGTTCGTCCTTGCTTGGAATGGAGACTAGACACAGGACCGTGTGAGGAAGCGCTTGCTAAAAACCATCTTTGAAAGAGAGGAGGGAAAAAAAAAAAGAAAGAGAGAGGAGGGCTCAGCACCTGTAGCTCAAGGACTAAGGCGCCACATACACCAGAGCTGGCAGGTTTGAATCCAGCCCGGGCCTGCCAAACAACAATGACAACTACAACCAAAAAATAGCTGGCGCTGTGGTGAGCGCCTGTAGTCCCAGCTACTGGAGAGGCTGAGGCAAGAGAATCACTTAAGCCCAGGAGCTGGAGGCTGCTGTGAGCTGTGATGCCACAGCACTCTACCCGGGGAGACAGCTTGAGGTTCTGTCTCAAAAAAAAAAAAAATAATAATAATAAAAAGAAAGAAAGAGAGAGAGAGGAGGAGTGCCGGCCAAATAGGATATGCATTCTAAACAGTAACTGCCTACCTACCTGTGCACGTGCATAGATGGAGCAAGCACATGTGCATACACACACACACACACACGTACACACACACACACATACACACACACATGCCTGCGTGCGCACCCAAAAATGCTAAGCAGCCACACTGCGGAGAAGCAGTGAATTCTGCTTATGGACAGAAACTGGGCACAGTTCCATGGTGGGTTGAACAGTCACCCATTCTTAATAGTCCCCAAAATACATGGATCAAAATACAAGAATTATTTACCTAGGTATTGTTTAATTTTCGATTTCTCTATACATTTTGAAGTATTTATATACACACATGTATATATGTATATATACATTTATTTATTTATTTTATTATATATATATATATTTTGCAGTTTTTGGCCCGGGGCCGGGTTTGAACCCGCCACCTCCGGCATATGGGGCCAGTGCCCTACTCCTTTAAGCCACAGGCACCGCCCTATTTATTTATTTAATTTTTTTTTTTGAGACAGAGTCTTACTCTATTGCCCCAGGCTAGAGTGCTGGAGCATCAACCTAGCTCATAGCAACCTCAGACTCCAGGTTCAAGGGATCCACTTGCTTCAGCCTTCAGAGTAGCTGGGACTACAAGTGCCTGCCACCACACGAAGCTTATTTTTTTGAGGCTCCGTCTCAAAAAATATATATATTTTTATTCTTTTGTCTTTATTGTATAAAATCCAGTTCTGCAGGATTTTTTGTTTCTTTGTTTTTATTCTTTTGAAGATCATATTAAAGATTCATGTTAAGCCATTACAATGAGGACAATGTCAACAAACAGTTAATAAACATTATCCTTTGAAACAGTATTTATGTTAAGATTAGTCGCTGCATATACACAATTTGAAATGCCTTGAAATCTTTGATAGAGGTTTACCCAAAATTAACCATACTCCTCATAATACATGCCATTACCAGCAATGAGTTGTGAAAAGAAACCTTTTGAAACTCTCAATGACAAAAAACATTTTTAGTTAATCTTGTTTGTTTGTTTTTTGAGACAGAGCCTCAAGCTGTCGCCCTGGGTAGAGTGCCGTGGCATAGCTCACAGCAACCTCCAACTCCTGGG
>NW_003852417.1:16909083-16910528 GCF_000181295.1 Otolemur garnettii
AAAAAAAAAAAAAAAAAAATAGAGAGAAGAGTCTTAGAGAGATCTGTCAGGTATTTAATTAATTAAAATATGATATTATTTTTCTGCCTTTTGTTTTGTTATATTTGGCAGCTTGTAAATTATGTAGTTTTTTGTGATTTATTTTATTATTCTGAATAAAAATCCCCTTTTAAACCTAATTTTGTTTCATAATTTTCATTCTTTTGCTTAATGAGAGCCCGCCCATGGTCCCTCTCCCTCCAAGTCCTGCAAACCTTGACTGTAGTCCTGAACAAGGTGGTTGGACTTTGCAGAGGCCGTTGTGAAGAGCCCAAAGAGTATGCACTATGAACAGGAGCAAGGCTAGCACAGACAGGTGTGCCAGAACAAAGCCCCTGTTTATTAGCCACCCAGAATAAAAACTTCAGATTCCCACATTGAAGCTAGTTGTGAACATGTGACATCTGGCCAACGGGATGGATGCAACTGCCAGGAACAGGGCACACCCCCTACTTTTCCTTCTCTCTCTTTTCACTGACCGGAATGCCAGATAAGGAGATGAGACTGGGACAAGGACAACATTCTAAAGATGCCGGTACAAGATGAAAGGAGTCAGGTTCAAATCCTATGGAACAGCCCTACCAGTCCCTCCAACAGCCCTAGTCCACTTAGGCCCATATTACTACATCAGAGAGTAATAAAACTTCTATCTTATTTAAGTCCCAATTATTTTAGATTCCCATTAGTCAGCTGATCTTATATCTAACCGACACAACTATAATAATAACCCATTCTGTTTCTAGGGTTGTTTATTCTGTGAGTAGTTGCTGATGGGGTTGGAAGTGGGAAAGAACATCACTGTTTTAAATGTGAGGAGCCTGAGGCCAGGGAGTTGAATGACGTGCCTAACAGCATATGGAAGATGGTTCCTGATACAGCCAACTGTCAGTGCCACATGGAAGCCAAATGCGTGTGCAGTGACTATGCATGGTGATGAGCGTGCTGAGTTTTTGCTCTTAGCTTTCAGAAAGAATTTCTTCCTGACTACTCAATTCATAAATCCCTAGAATAGGGACAGTTCATATCCTTTCTTTTCTCATCCCCTTGTGCTTTTTTAAAGTAGCTGCAGCACAGAGAGGGTTGAGTCTGATCATAAGGAGGCATTAGCCAGACTATCTGCAAATTAACTGGCCTGTGATATTAAAGAGTGCTAAGGGCATTAAGGTCAAGGCTGAACTGAAGAACGCTATATAGGAGACTAAAGAGACATGATAACTAAGTGCAACCTATGATCCCGAATTAGATCCCTTTGTTATAAAGGTCATTCTATTTATTTAATTTATTTATTTTTGAGACAAAGTCTCAAGCTGTTGCTGTAGCATCACAGCTCACAGCAACCTCCAACTCTTGGGCTTAAGCGATTCTCTTGCCTCAGCCTCCCAAGTAGCTGGGACTACAGGCGCCTG
>NW_003852417.1:16911166-16913305 GCF_000181295.1 Otolemur garnettii
TTTTTGGTTGCAGCCATCATTGTTGTTTGGCGGGCCTGGGCTGGGGATTCGAACCCGCCACCTTAGGTATATGTGGCTGGCGCCTTAGCCACTTGAGCCACAGGCGCGGAGCCTTATAAACTATTTTTAATGTAAAATAAAATAAACACAACAGAAACCATAAATGGGCCTGAGAGCAGTGGCTCCTACCTACAATCCTAGCCCTTTGGGATGCCAAGGTGGGCAGATTGCTTGAGCTCAGCTACTCAAGACCATCCTGAGCAAGAGCTAGCTAGACCTTGTCTCTACTAAAAATACCCCGGCGTTTGACTGGAGCCTGTAATCCCATCTACTCAGGAAGCTGAGGCAAGAGGACTGCTTGGGCCCAAGAGTTTGAGGTTGCTATGAGCTAGGTTGCCTATGGCACTCTACCCAGGCTGACAAAGTGAGACTCTGTCTCAAAAAAACAAAACAAAACAAAACAAAACAAATATATATATATGTGTACATGTTAGAAGAATACTATATATATATACACATACTACATATATATGTGTGCATATATATATATATAGTATTCTATTCAAGGATGGAAGAGGCAGAGGGCAACTCCAGGACACCTTGTTCTCAGCCACATGTCCCTCCTTCCCTACTGAGTGGGGAGAGGCACGAGGTGTATGTGTATACACACACATACGTATATATGTGTGTATATATATATAGTATTCTTCTATAGTATATATACGTTTGTGTGTGTATATATATATAGTATTCTAATATATACATATATATAATAATCTTCTAACGAGTAAGTCCTTCCACCCTCTAGGCCCATCTTGGCCTGCTGGCCATTTGTGTGACTTTCCAGAAATCATTTTCTTTTCTTGGCCTATTCTTCCTTTTTGCAAAATAAAAGTGTTGGGTATAAGCAAAAAATCTTATTTTTGTACCCCAAAAGGGGTAGTAACCTGTGCCTCTCCCCACTCCGTAGGGAAGGAGGGACATGTAGCTGAGAACGGGGTGTCCTGGGGTGGCTTCGTGCCCTCTGCCTCTACCATCCTTGAGCACAAGCCTGGGGTTCACACTGGCAGAAGGCCCCATGCCGGTGCTTGCAGAAGGGCAGTTTGCTGTGAATAAGACTGAATAACTAAGGGCTGGGATTGAGTCTCAGACTTCAGTGATGTTCATTGAATCACACAGAGGTGCTTATTTATTTATTTACTTGAAACAGAATCTCACTTTGTTGCCCTTGGTAGAGTGCTGTGGCATCACAGCTCACAGCAACCTCCAACTCCTGGGCCTAGGCGACTCGCTTGCCTCAGCCTCCCAAGTAGCTGGGACCACAGGTGCCCGCCACAATGCCTAGCTATTTTTTGTTGTTGCAGTTTGGCCAGGGCCAGGTTTGAACCCACCACCCTAGGTATATGGCGGCTGGGGCCCTACCCACTGAGCCATAGGCACCACCCAGAGGTGTTTATTTAAAAAGCAGATTCAAAGTGAAAAACAATGTAACCTAACTATTGTGCTCCAACTCCTGGGCTCAAGCAATCCTCTTGCCGCAGCCTCCCAAGTAGCTGGGACTACAGGCGCCCACCACAATACCCAGCTATTTTTTTGGTTGTAGTTGTCATTGTTGTTTGGTAGGCCTGGGCTGGATTCGAACCCGCCAGCTCTGGTGTATGTGGCTGGCGCCTTAGCCACTTGAGCTATAGGCGTTAAGCCAACTAGCTTTTATATTTTCAGTAGAGATGGAGTCTTGCTCTTGATCAGGTTGGTCTCGAACTCCTGACCTCAAATGATCCACCTGTGTCAGCCTCCCAGAGTGCTAGGATTACAGGCTTGAGCCACCATGCCTAGCCTATATGGTGCTCTTAAACAAGCCTGGCGCACTCCCACCTGTGAACTTTTCATTTGCATTTCCCTTTCCTGGAGTCCTTCTTCCCCAGATACCTATATGGCCCACTTCCTAACCTCCTTCAGGTATTTGCTCAGTTTCACCTTTTCAGTGAGGGCTTTAAAACTGTAACTCCTGGCTTGGCGCCTGTGGCTCAAGAGGCTAAGGCGCCAGCCACAAACACCTAAGGTGGCAGGTTCGAATCCAGCCCGGGCCCGCCAAACAAGAATGGCTGCAACCAAAAAATAGCCGGGCGTTGTGGCGGG
>NW_003852417.1:16914409-16920057 GCF_000181295.1 Otolemur garnettii
AAAAAAAAAAAAAAGAAAATGGCCAGGGTAATATAACAGAATGATCCCAGACTGAAGTTTTCTAAAGCCATCCTGGGTGACAGACGCACTGGTCAAAAACATCTGTTCTGCTGGCTTCCTACATCCTGCTCCACCCCCACTCCTACCCACATCATCTTTTCTGAGAGATACTTTTATTAACACCCTGGCCCTCCCCTATACACATGGTTACAGCAGTGAGACTCTTGGAGGTCTTGTTCATATATCATGCTCTCATCCGCCTGACCCAATGCAATAAATTAGAGTCCCATTTCCATAATTTGGCATTGGGACTGAGACTCTAAGTCTCTCCAGACCATGACAAGAGAGAGCTGTTGGCAGATGTATTTTCTACATCATGAACTATAGCAGCTAAGGATGGAGCATGGATTCCACCCAGAAAGAAGTGTGGTGAAACAGAAAGGGCCTTCTCTGTGCTTGAGTTCCCAGTGTGGGTCATTCCTGAGGCCTGGTCCTGTCCCGGCCCTTGGGTGCCACACCACACCTCTGGATCCTTATTTTGCTGAGGTTTCAGTGACTCTTCAGCTGTGGTCAAGAATTCTAGCTAAAATACACCCCAGCACTCGGCTCTGAGAACAGAAAGAAATAACCGTGGAGACAGGTGTCCAATTGGAGATGAAGCAGTGTGACGTGGCAGCTTCCTTATCAACAACCTGTCTAATAACAAGGGACCAAAAGACCTGGACCTAGAGAAAGTTTCCACCCTCTGGCTCTTTTATGGGACTCTAGAAAACCATCTCTCAGACCCATAGAGTTATTTCACTGCCGATGACAGAATGAGTGGTTTTCAAATAGGACGTCTAGGTGAGAGTCTGAGGATCTGGTCTTATTCCCAGCCATGTCCACTGAAAGAAACCAATCTGTCCTCTATTCCTGAAATATGTACCTGTCAGTTTTCCCAAGCACAGAGGAAAAGAACGTGGGCTCGAGAGTCCAGCTGTGTCGTTAGCAAAGTTGGTTAATTCCTCTTCCTCTTATCAGTAAATCAGTGATGTAATTCCCCCCCAGAGGATGAAATGAGTGTGTGTGTGTGTGTGTGTGTGTGTGTGCACCGTGTGCATACACACAGGTGTGAAGCACCTAACACAACCCCTCACACATGCCTGTTACGCAGCAGAGCCACTCCAGCCATGGAACCCTGCTAGAGCTCAGAGCAAGAGCCTGGTACGAAGGCAGGAAGTCCCTCCAAGAAAACCACCGCTACCAAAACTACTGGCTTATTATTGCTCTTTTTTTTTTTTCTTGAGACAGAGTCTCAAGCTGTTATCCTGGGTAGAGTGCTGTGGCATCGTAGTTCACAGCAACCTCAAACTCTTGGGCTTAAGCGATTCTCTTGCCTCAGCCTCCCAAGTAGCTGGGACTACAGGAGCCCACCACAACGCCTGGCCATTTTTGGGGTGGCTATTTTTTGGTTGTAGTTGTCGTTGTTTGGCAGGCCCGGGCTGGATTTGAACCTGCCAGCCCCAGTGTATGTGGCTGGTGCCATAGCCGCTGACCCCGAGCCTATTGTTTATTTATTTATTTATTTATTTTGCACCAAACCCCAGTCCTCCCATAGGAGCCAGGGTCCAAGGCTTTGTGTATTATTTAGCAGTGACTGCTTTTCACTTCCTCTAAGACCCCCGGGCTGCAGGGAAGGAGCCAGTAGTGAGAACCTGGGGGAGAGAAAAGAGGCCCTGGGAAGAGGGGATAAGGAGACAGTGGTCTCTGGAGTTACTGTAATTCAGCACCCACCATGGGCCAGCCACATTTGTGTGCTTTATGTGTGTTTTCTTCACGGTATTCTCCCTCCTGGCTAACAAATGAGGGGCAGAGAGGCTATGACATTGACAGTTCTGAGATGTGCTAATAGTGCAGAATTAACTGGCTAGGGATTGCTTGCCTAAAACACAAACAGCTGCTGCCACAGGCCTGGCACAGACTCCTGACTAGAGCCAGGGACCTGCCCCTCGGCCCTGCTGGGCAAACAGATCCCCTTTTATTAAGCAGCCAGTTCTTTTCCAAGGTGCTGATAGCTTTAGCTGGGCTCCAAATACACTTGAATCTCTTCTGGACAAAACAAGGGAGAGAGAGAAGAGAAAACATTGGAAAAGGGAATAGTAGTAGGAAGAAACAAAGGGAAGAGAAGGCAGGCGACCGACTTGGTAACATACTCATTCCTTTATTGTCGACTGTGTTAACTGGAACAAAATGGGGCCTTCAGGCTGCTGGCAGCACCGAACTGCAGGTGCATTTCAGTTCAACAGAGAGGCCACCATCCCAAGCCAGGGGACAGAGGGTAATGTTTTATATATATATTTATATATTACATATGTCCCGTATAGTCATATGTATAGAGTGACAAGAATGGGCCACTGCATTAACTGTTGTCCTAAATAAAGACCATAGCAACAGACACGGAAATTTGGTCCTAACAGGGCCCTTACTTTGTCAATCAAATGTTTGATACATCAAAAGGAAAAGGAGAGAAAGACAGAGAGACTGAGATCCAGCCACCCCTGGTGGCCCTGTTCCCAGCATGTTTTACACTGAGAATAGAGTGTCCCCTGTGGAGGTAAACACGCACACAGACACGCGCGCGCACACACACACATACACAAAACTGCAGGCAGAAGCTTTTCCTCTGACCATACCTCGGGCCCAGCCCTCAGACTAGGGTGGCAAAGAGGGTATTTTGTGCTCTAAGACTGTGAGGGAGGAGTGACAAGACAATGTAGGCTCAATGTGTCCAAGTGATGAATGGGGTGATACGTGCTGCTTCGTCCACACACCAGAAAGAGATCAGTGGGAGGGGCTGCTCCATGCAGCCCAGGAAGTCTCCCTGTGCCCAGGCCACCTGGGGAATTTCTAAACACAACTTCTGTCCCAGCCACAGACGAACCTCTGATCTGAATCCTGAGTCTCAAATAATCTCTTGGGCTCTGATGAAAATTGTGATTTCTTTGAAGGACAGGAGCAAATGGCAATTGGGTGGCTCAAGCACCTAGTCCTGTAATGACAGCAGAAATGACAGCATCATTGAATTAAACCACACCAAAGCTTGATCCTCAGAGCAGGACTTGAAAGGTGTGAGAGGGTTCATTTCTTGAAGGAAGGAGAATAACCCCCCGCTGTCACCTCCCAAACACCAAGTCGCAGGCAGATCTATCAGTCTCGTGTCTTTACCCCAGTGACAAAAGTACCCATATTCTAGGAATCAGAGACTCCACTGTTAGAGCACCTGAAATCCTAACTCATTTGTTCGTGTTGGTGATTACCTCTTTACCCCTCCACCAAAATAATGTACTTTAAAAGTAAGTCAATGAACGTTAATCTTTTTTCCTTTTTGTAGAAATTTACTTATCACTTGAGATACTTGGAGACATTTTGGATTGTCCCAAAGGAAGGTGAGCAGTTCCCCCCTAGGGACTAATTTGCACAACTGGTGAAGAAAGGATCAGTTTTCAACAAAAGAGTTCCCCCCAAAAATGTGATTCAGAAACAGGGGTAATAGGCAAAGCTGGAAAAGATTGCACCTGGTTCTCTGTTTCCTGTGCTAAATGACAGGGAAAGCAACAGATTTTAATACCTTCATTTAGTCAGGGGTGCAGCGACATTGACTCCTCCCACTGTGAAGAGGGATCTGGGCAAGTGCAGGGAGAAATGACCAATGCAGAAGGAGCAGCATCTCAAAAATGGGGAGTCGGCTCCATGGTTTGTGACCAAAGTTTCTTCTCGGAGGGGACAGAAACAAAGAGACCTAGAGGAGGGACTTCCCTTGATGACTGTCCAGGTTGTCTTAATTGTTGCTCCATTTCCTGCAAGTCCCAGGGTGGCAGCAACCGGCTGGTTTGCAATAACCAACCAGGGGCTGGGAAGGCGGGCAGGAGGCAGAGTTTGGGAAGCCATGAGTTCTTGCCAAAGCTGAAGAGCTCGGGCCATGTTGGTGAGGTCGTTTACATCATTGAAAAGGAGTCTGAGAGGCTGAAAGAGGTTGTTTGAGGCCCAGAAAGGGGAGAGTGGGGCTCGCTCTGTCCACTGGGAGCACAGGACCAACACGGTCAGGATGTCTCTTGTCCTCAGTGGATGCTGAGCAGTTTTCTGGTCCTAGAAAGTGCTTAGAGGCTGCTCACCGTCAGCATGGGAGGAGATGGAGGTTACGGAGTGAGACGGGTAGGAAAGGGACTGTCTTCTCAGGCACTGGCCACCTTCCCTGCTGGGGGCAGCTGACACGGGGAGAAGCCTGAGGTCTGACAGGGAGGCGTCTAAAGTCAGAAGAAGGAAAGGAGGCTACGCAGTGACCACAGCAGGCCCAGACAGCTTGGGCCACGCGTCTCCCACACACAAACTGAGCTCCACGAATAAATAACATGAATTAAATAAAGGAGGTGGAGAAGAGCAGGCAGAGGTGCTGTCTGCCGGATCCTCTCCCTTCACACGCACGCACACGCACATGCACACACACGCACGCACACGCAAGCAGCAGGTGAGATGAGCCGGGGCTGGCTACCCCACCCCAGGAGTCCGTTGGGTGGGCAGCCTGATGTGAAGGTTGTCACTGTCATTCATGGTCCACCACCGTCGCAGGGCGTGGACAAGAAGCTGCCACGGGGACGTGCGTGGTGGAGGGAGGAGGCCGTTGAGGACTCTGGCACCTGGATGGGGGGAGATGAGGCAAGTGAATGGGAGGTTAGGGAAGGACAGGAAATAGGAAAGGGAGGCCTTTCTCTCACCCCAGTGCTGTAGGAACTCTCTCACAGCCCCAGTCCTCCCTGGCACAACCAAGACCCTCTTCAGCCTCAACCAGCCCCTGCGGTTCCCCTGCCTCCCGCAGCCAATGCTCACACTGACCATGGTGGTACTGACCAGGATCTGGACTTTCGGACTTTAGACGTGGAAGGTCTTTCCAGAAAGCTATCCAGTCGCATAAGCCTCTCCATGTGTAGTGCACGAGGGTCTTGTTCTTGGTCATGAGAGAATTCCATCTCAAAGACAGCTGGAGGGGACACGTCCAACTCCAAAAACATTATGTTTTCAGCCTGCGATGGGAACATCATGCCAGACGTTAGTAGCGGCCCCAGTGACTGTGTCTTTTACCACATCTTGAGTGTAGCAAGGGTGATGAGGCTGTTAGAGGTTGTGGGGGCTGTGAGCATACCCTCCCTTGGGCTCTTTCTCCCCTCCCTGCTTCTACTTCCCAGCTTCTTACCCTGTACCTCGGGTGGGACCCCATTGCCATGGCCACCCGAGCATACTGGCTGATAGGCCTCTTGTAGCCCACTGCAGATGTTGGCCGCTTCTTCATTTGGCTGTTATTGCTGCAGGGAAGAAGCGACATTAGAATGGATGTCCTTTGAACACAAATGGCAAACGCTATCAGGAGGGACTAAGTATCACTCAGGTAGCCAGGAGGCCCTGCAAAGCACAGGTTCTGGAAGTTTCTTCTCCTTGCTCTAATACAGCCTGACAACTGGTACTAGAACAGTAGTCCCCCTTACCTGTGATTTCAGTTACCATGGTCTGAAAATAGGTGAATACAGTATAATAACATTTTGAGAGAGAGAAAGATCATATTCGTTTAACTTTTATTACAGTATGTCATTAAATTATTTTATTATTATTATTTATTT
>NW_003852417.1:16921697-16927380 GCF_000181295.1 Otolemur garnettii
AAAAACAAAAACAAAACCTCATGGGTGGTGCCTGTGGCTCAGTGGGTAGGGCACTGACCCCATATGCAGAGGGTGGCAAGTTTAAACCCAGCTCAACCCCTAAAACAGCAGTGGCAACTGCAAATAAACAAACAAACAAACAAACAAACAAAAAACATAGCCGAGCATTGTGGCTGGCACCTGTAGTCCACCTACTGGGGAGGCTGAGGCAAGAGAATCACTTAAGCCCGAGAGTTGGAGGTTGCTGTAAGCTGTGACACCACGACCCTCTACTGAGGGCGACATAATGAGTTTCTGTCTCAAAACAAAAAACAAAACAAAACAAAAAACAACTCAGCCTTGGATTTTGAAAAGTGCATATTTTGGCCTAGTGACTTATGCCTGTAGTACCAGCTACAGGTAGGCTGAAGCAGGAGGATCACTTGAGCTTAGGAGTTCAAAGCTGTAATGTACTGTGATCATGCCTATGGACAACCACTATACTCCAGCCTGGGTGAGACAGCAAGACCCCATCTTTAATTTAAAAAAACTTTTTTTTTTTTGAGACTGAGTATCACTTTGTTGCCCCAGGCTAGAATGCCGGGGTGTCACAGATACAGCAACTTCAAACTCCTGGGCTCAAGCGACCTCTTGCTTCAGCCTCCCAAGTAGCTGGGTCTACAGATGCCTGCCACAATGCCTGACTTTGTTGTTGTTTTTATTGTCATTGTCATTTAGCAGGCCCAGCCCAGGTTCGTATCCACCAGCCCTGGTGTTATGTGGTTGGCACCCTAACCACTGAGTTATGGGCACTAAGCTTGAAAAAAATTATTATTATTTTTCTGAGACAGGGTCTCATTATGTCACCCTCAGTAGAGTGCTGTAGCCTCACAGCTCACAGCAATCTCAAACTATTGAGCTTAAGCAATTCTCTTGCCTCAGCCTCCTGAGTAGCTGGGACTACAGGTGCCTGCCATAATCCCCAGCTACGTTTTGGTTGTAGTTGTCATTGTTTAGCAGGCCCAGGCCAGGATTGAACCCGCCACCTTCGGCATATGTGGCTGGCACCCTGCTCACTGAGCTACAGGTGCCAAACCAAAAAAAAAAAGTTTTTGAAGTGACTATTTTTTTGTTGTTGTTGTTGCTGTTGTCATTGTTGATTTTAGCTGGCCCAGGCCGGGTTTGAACCCTCCAGCCGAGATGTATGTGGCCAGTGCCATAACCACTGAGGGACAGGTACAGCCTGAAGTGAGTATTTTTTTGTTTTTGAGACAGAGTCTCATCTTGTCGCCCTTGGTAGAGCCCAGCAACTTCAAACTCTTGGGCTTAAGGGATCCTGTTGCTTCAGTAGAAGTAGCTGAGACTACAGGCACCTGCCACAGTGCCCGGATATTTTTTGGTTGTAATTGTCATTGTTGTTTGGCAGGCCCGGGCTAGATTTGAACCCGCCAGCTCTGGTGTATGTGGCTGGCGCC
The DNA here is from genome assembly GCF_000181295.1 of Otolemur garnettii. Classification (NCBI taxonomy): domain Eukaryota; kingdom Metazoa; phylum Chordata; class Mammalia; order Primates; family Galagidae; genus Otolemur; species Otolemur garnettii. Next base: position 16,923,152 of record NW_003852417.1, read on the forward strand.
CTAGCTGCTGAGCTTTAGGCTCCGAGCCTGAAGTGAATATTTTTTGACCCAAATTCCCACTCCTAGGAATTTCCCTAAGGAAATAATCAGAGATTATTAATAATCAGAGAAAATGAGAAAATATTTATGTGCAGAATTATTTTTGAAGCATTATTTGATTGCAAAAACATATAAACAACCCAAAGGCGCATCAATGTGGACCAGTTAAATTATTATTTAGACATAGGAAGGAATACTATACAGTCATTAAATTCTTTTCCTGGATCAATGTAGATATATTGAGATTTCCACAATATATTAAATAAAATGGAAAATGAAACAATGAAATGTTTTGCTTTGCTTTTAAAGAAATGTGTCTGTATATATGTGTATGCTTAGAGAAAAGTCTGGATATGGCCAGGCGTGGTGGCTCACACCTATAATCCTAGCACTCTAGGAGACCGAGGCAGGTGGACTGCCTGAGCTCACAGGTTTGAGATCAGCCTGAGCCAGAGTGAGACCTTGTCTCTAAAAATAGCTTGGCATTGTGGAGGGCACCTGTAGTCTCAGCTACTCTGGAGGCTGAGGCAAGAGAATAGCTTGAGACCAAGAGTTTGAGGTTGCTATGAACTACGACACCACGACATTCTACTGTCTCCAAAAAAATGTCTGGATAGCCAACAAAATGTTAACAGTTATTATTATTTGATTATGGTGATTTTTATTTTCTTTAAACCTTTCTTCAATATCTGAAATATTGGTGGCGCCTGTGGCTCAAGGAGCAGGGTGCCGGCCCCATATGCCAGAGGTGGTGGGTTCAAACCCAGCCCCGGCCAAAAACCGCAAACGCCCCCCCCCCCAAATATCTGAAATATTTTTTACAATGAATACATATAACTTTACAGCTAATGAATTATTTCAAACCTTTAGAAAAGTACTAGAAATAATATAGAACTGTATGCTTACCATGCAGTTAGTCAAACCTTAAGATTTTGTTATACTATTCAAATATTTCTTTTTTCAGTTCTAAACTTAATGCTGGACTAAATCTTTTTAAAGAAATAAAATATGTTCAGTTTTTCATTGTTTTGTTTTTCTGAGACAGAGTCTTGCTGCTATCCAGGCTAGAATGCAGTGGTGTCATCATAGCTCACTGCAATCTCAAACTCTTGGGCTCAAGAAATCCTCTTGACTCAGACTCTCAAATACCTGGGTCTATAGGTGTATTCCACCACACCTGGCTAGTTTTTGTAGAGATGAGGTTTTGCTATATTTCTCAGGCTGGTCTTGAACTCCTGACTTCAAGCAGTCCTTCTGCCTTGGCCTCCCAAAGCAATGGAATCACAGGTATGAGCTGCTGCTGTGTGCAGCCTCAATATATCATTAAAGTGTTTGTGCGTTTTTCACTCATTGTAGGATATAAGCATTTTCTTTTTCTTTTCTTTCTTTTTTTTTCTTTCTTTTTTTTTTTTTTTGCAGTTTTTGACTTGGGCTGGGTTTGAACCTGTCACCTCCAGCATATGGGGTCAGTGCTCTACTCCTTTGAGCCACAGGTGCCACCCGGTATAAGCATTTTCAACTTTATCAGATATTGCCAAATTGCTTTTCAACATGGTTATACCCACATTAAGTTTCAGTTTCTCTAAATCTTAGCAAACTCATGGCATATCAAACCTTTTATTTTCAGCAATTTGATGAGGGTGATATATTACTTTTATTATCTAAAACAAAAAAGGGAAAGAAAAGAATACAGCTATTTCCATTAAAAAAAAATAAAAATATAGGCTCAGCGCCTATAGCTCAAGTGGCTAGGGTGCCAGCCACATACACTGGAACTGGCGGGTTCGAATCCAGCCTGGGCCTGCCACACAACAATGACAACTACAACCAAAAAATAGCCGGGTGTTGTGGTAGGCGCCTATAGTCCCAGCTACTTGGGAGGCTGAGGCAAGAGAATCACCTAAGCCCAAGAGTTTAGGGTTGCCGTGAGCTGTGATGCCAGATCACTCTATCCAGGGCAACAGCTTCAGACTCTGCCTCCAATAAATAAATAAATACATACATAAAAAATAAATAACTAAATAAAAGTGTACAGGTCTTAGAGTCAGCCAGACCTAGGTTTAAATGCCAGCTCTGCCCTCTGAAAGCTTTTTTACCTTAGGAAGTGGTCACTATCTTTGAGCCTCAGATGTGTCATCCCCAACACACAGAATTGCTGAGATTAAACAAGACAAGCATTTAGCCCAGTGCACCGCAGGGCTCAACACATGGCAGCTGCGATTATGATTTATTCTCAATTCCACTTGCTAATTTCATGTAGGGATACAAATGAAATGAAATGAGCAGTGAAAAAAGTCAAAAGGCAACAGTTGGAAGGCAGAGGAGAAGAAACAGGCGGAGTAATTCTCAGATAGGACATCCTGTCCTTGAACATTAGAACAAGCTGTGCAGGGGCCGCCAGAAAAAAGTCTGCCTTCTGCAGAGGAAGGGATGAGAAATAACATTTGGTGGTTCTGTTTATCAAGCATATAAAAGACTGCTGGTCCCCATGAAGGGTCCTTGCTGACCCTCTCCATAGATAAAAACAGGAACAAGACGGCTTTGCAGCAGTGGAGCCTACAGGATGGTGGGAGGTGTGCCTGTGGGAAGCGGTAGCCTCAGTGACAGTGATAACAAGAAGACAATCTGTTATAGACGCTTCCAGAAGTGTAGGGCCATCCCCTCTAAGAGGGGAGTGGGAAAATTAGGAAAATAATAACTTATTTATATGGTTCTTCTATGCATCTCATTTGAACTTAACCTCCTGAGGTGTGGACAGGGAGACTGCATTTTAAAGAAGCAAAGTGGCTTTGGTGTCCAAGGTCAGACAATTGAGAGAGACTGGGAATCTGAACCTGCCTAAGTGCTCTTTTTATGACAGCACTGTCTCTCATAGAGTCTCACAGACTGGGGCTAAAGAGTGTCTTTGAGAGCTCAGGCTCTGGGAACAGGACAGAGGGACATGGCCGGGCAAGCAGAGCAGTGATCAGCGTGAGTTGGCAGCCTGGCCCAATAAAGATGCCAGGGCTATTCTGGGTGGCATGTGGGGGAGAAGGGGCTGGGGGAAGTGAGCCTGTAACTGGGACATGGAACTTGCCATCCACTCCGTTTTCTGCCTCAGGCCTAGTCTCCATGATCCCTCCGTAGTAAGCAGGTTGTGGCTGACAGCCACATAAATGGGTGTGCATTCATCTTCCCCTCCCAGTAGGGACCCTCAACAGTTGTCAGGAGCTTAGTAGATCCTAAGAGTTCTGCTAGGACCCTCCTTCCACTATTGGCGGCTGTTGCTTTTTGCCTGTTAAAATTAAAAAGTCATCTCTCAGCTTCAGGGGTTGACACCATTCTTTTTCCTGGCTCTGTGTGATCCCTCCCTTTCCTGTTCTGAAAATAGGCATCCAACATCAGGGAGCGTGTTTCCTTCTACGTCCTTCATATGCATTCAACACAGCCCATCAGCCTTTGCTGTGGCATCCAGTGGCTCCGTCCCTGCAGGCCAGGCAGGGTCGGCTGTCCACCCTGCTCCACTGTCCCACACCTGAACTCTCTCTTCCCTTTTCCCTTCTTGCTGCCCAACCCCTGCCTGGGAAGCTGCAATTTCTCCCTGTTTGAGAGTCTCTTCAATTCTCACAGACCTGTGAAGAAAACCAGGGACTCAACACAGGGTTAAGAATGTTCTTATTAAGGTAAACTTTGCCTCTTTGACAAAACCAGCTTGACTCTCTTTCCTGATTCCATTTAGAGCAAAAAATACTTTTTCTTTAAACCCAGACACAGAATAAAAAATCAAAATCTAAAACAAAAACACCGGCTCAGTGCCTGTGGCTCAAGCAGCTAAGGCGCCAGCCACATACACCTAAGGTGGCGGGTTCGAATATAGCCCAGGCCTGCCAAACAACAATGATGGCTGCAACCAAAAAATAGCCGGGCACCTGTGGTCCCAGTTACTTGGGAGGCTGAGGCAGGAGACTCGCTTGAGCCCAGGGGTTGGAGGTTGCTGTGAGCTGTGATGCTGCGTCACTCTACCCAGGGGGATAGCTTGAGGCTCTGTCTCAAAAAAAAACAAAAAACAAAAAACCAAAAACACCAAGCCAAACCACCTTTTATGGCATGTGTAAGGGATGGAGGCGGACTGCTTTCTCTGGGCTCCTGGTAATGATATTGGCTAACCAGTATGACTACTTAATAACAACATGCAACTATTTACTGGTCAC
>NW_003852417.1:16927794-16929229 GCF_000181295.1 Otolemur garnettii
GAACCCGCCACCTTAGGTGTATGTGGCTGGCGCCTTAGCCGCTTGAGCCACAGGCGCCGAGCCTACAAAAAACTTTCTTAAGGTCTCAAGTAAGTGCATAGCAGAGACTAGAATTCAGAATGGTCTAAATCCAAACTCCAGTCTCTTTTTACCATGATGCCTTTGCAAAGACTCTGGGGCTAAAGTTACAATAGAATGTTTTGAACTGTAAGCCATGGGCTATGGACATAGCCAAATATCTGACCCATAGAAGAAAATTTTGTATAAACATCATTAATAATAAAGTCTATTATGAGAAATTAAAAATAAAAGGTCAGACTTGTAAAATACTTATTGCTGGAGCTGGTGGCAAAAATGTTTTTTCAAAGTAATTTTAATACAAAATTGTTTGTGATTGTGGATATAATATCTCACCTGAAATTATTTTGTATCAACTAGTAGCTGCATAGAGATCGTAGAGAGAAAGGAGAAAGGGATAGTCTTCCAAAATAAGTTGATAGGGGCATGTCTCAAGAGTTGCCTGACAATAACTCCCTGTTTTACAGAGAGGCACGGGTAAGAGTGTGGGGTAGATCCTACTAGCTGAAGTAGGAGGAGGGGGAGAAAGGTTTCCCAACAAAAGCTTTCTAAAGGGACAGCCTGCCAGTAGGTCATCTCTTTCAACAATGTTTTTTCCTCTCTCTTTGAGCAGGCTTCAGCATTCTCACCCCCAGCATACCACAGGCCGAAGTAAGGCAAAATATTCCACACTTGAGTAAATGCAACAAGGCCCTGATTAGTTAAATGTGCTTTGGAGAGAAAGAGCTTTTCTGTGTGTTTTTTAGGCTTAAGTTATATTGCAATTAGTGGGATCAGATGCTGAAGGAAAGCACCTTCTCTCCAGGGAGGTGGGGGGGAAGCTGTTCCCACAGCCTCAGGCCCCACGGCTTTCAGAATGGAGGAAAGCTGTGTTCAAGGACCTCCCTGCCTTCAGCCTTCAGCCTTCAGCAGTGAAATGAAGTATTTGGAGCAGATGACCTCAGAGATCCAGGCCAGCAACTTCCTGCTCCCTACTGCTGTCTTTATATTTTTTATTTATTTTTAATTTTTGTGAGACAGTCTCACTTTGTCACCCTTGGTAGAGTACCATGGTGTCATAGCTCACAGCAACCTCAAACTCTTGGGCTCAAGCAATCCTTTTACCCCAGCCTCCCAAGTAGCTGGACTGCAGGCTTGCGCCATGACATCCAGCTAATTTTTATTTTATTTATTTATTTTTGAGACCAAGTCTCAAGCTGTTGCCCTGGGTGGAGTACAATGGTGTCATCATAGCTCACAGCAACCTCCCATTCTTGGGCTCAAGCAATCCTCTTGCCTCAGTTTTTCTCTATTTTTAGTAAAGACAGGGGTGTCACTCTGGCTTAGGCTGGTCTTGAACTCACCAGCCCAAGCAATC
>NW_003852417.1:16929924-16942829 GCF_000181295.1 Otolemur garnettii
GACATAGCTTGAGGCTCCATCTCAAAAAAAAAAAAAAGAAAAAGAAAATTACTTAAAATAACTTGGCTCAGGGTTGGCGCTCGGAGCTCAGTGAGTAGGGCGCCAGCCACATACACCGAGGCTGGCGGGTTCGAGCACAGCCCAGGCCTGCTGAACAACAATGGCAACTGCAACCAAGAAATAGCCAGGCATTGTGGTGGGCACCTGCCATTTCAACTACTCCGGAGGCTGAGGCAAGAGAATAGCTTAAGCCCAGGAGTTTGAGGTTGTTGTGAGCCATTACGCCATGGCACCAAGGGTAACATAGCGAGAGTCTGTCTAAAAAAAAAAAAGAAAGAAAACTTGGCTCAGTGCCTGTAGCTCAAGTGGCTAGGGTGCTAGCCACATACACCGGAGCTGGCAGGTTCGAATCCAGCCTGGGCCCGCCAAACAACAATGACAACTACAACCAAAAAATAGTCAGGTGTTGCGGCAGGTGCCTGTATTCCCAGCTACTTGGGAGGCTGAGGCAAGAGAATCACTTAAGCCCAAGAGCTTGAGGTTGCTGTGAGCTGTGATGCCACGACAATCTACCCAGGGCAACAGCCTGAGACTGTCTAAAAAAAAAAACCCAACTTGGTTCATATAAAAATTCATAGATGCATTTTTACTTTTTTGTCTTTTTATTATCTTTTTATTTATTATTTTTTAGAATATTATTTTTATTTATTTTTTTCAGTATAAGGGCTACGCCCTACTCCTTGAGCCACAGGCGCCACCCTCTTATCTTTTTAAAGCTCTGAAATAAATGTTAAATATTGCAGGTTGCAGTCATTAGACATAACAGACTGAATGGTAACCAAAAAAAGAAAGGGGGAAAAATACTCACAATGACTTGATTTTTTTTGTTTTGAGACAAGGTTTCTGTCATCCCAGCTAGAGAACTAGAGTGCAATGGCATCATCATAGCTCATAGCAACTTCAAACTCTCAGGTTAAAATGGTCTTGTTGGGGGCAGGGGTGGGAAGAGTCTTACTTTCTTGCCCTCAATAGACTGCTGTGGCGTCACAGCTCACAGCAACCTCAGACTCGTGGGCTCAAGTGATTCTTTTGACTCAGAATCCCAAGAAGCTGGGACTACAGGCGCCTGCCACAATACCCAGCTATTTTTAGAGATGGGGGTCTCACTCTTGTTCAGGCTGGCCTTGAACCCATGAGCTCAGGAAATCCACCCATGTTGGCTTCCCAGAGTGCTAGGATTACAGATGTGAGCCACTGCACCCAACCTCAGTTTAAGTGATCTTGAACTTCTTGCCTCAAGTGGCCCTTCTACTGCAGCCTTCCAAAGTACTGGGATTATATGTGTAAGCCACTGTGCCTGGCCTCAGCCTATATTTCTTAATAAGCATTTTTTAAGTAATGTATTTCTTAAAGTTACTGGGTAGAGCAATTTGTAGTAATTGTTTATATAATTTACAGTTAGGGGCAGCAGAGACTGTGGTATGTCATAATTACCTTTGTATCTGTTACCCTTACCCAGTATAGTCTGAATATTTTCTGTTTAACATTTATTCGCTATCATTGTTGAAGCAGATACATATTCTATATAAAACAGCATGGATGGCTGGGAATGTGGGCTCATGCCTGTAATGCCAGTGATTTGTGAGGCTGAGGCAGGAGGATTGCTTGAGGCCAGGAGTTCAAGACTAGCCCGAGCAACATAGCAAGACCCCCGTCTCTCAAAGAAATTAAAAAATTAGCTGGGCATGGTGGCATGCACCTATAGTCCCAGCTACCCGTGAGGCTGAGGCTCAAGATCAGAGTTTGTACCTGTCATGAGCTATGATGAAATCATTATACTCTAGCCTAAGCAACATAGTGAGACCCTGACTCAAAAGAAAAAAAAAGGGCAGTGCCTGTGGCTCAGTGAGTAGGGCGCTGGTCCCATATACTGAGGGTGGAGGGTTGAACCAGGCCCCGGCCAAACTGGAACAACAACAAAAAAATAGCCAGGCACTATGGCAGGCGCCTGCAGTCCCAGCTACTTGGGAGGCTAAGGCAAGAGAATTGCCTAAACTCAAGAGCTGGAGGTTGCTGTGAGCTGTGACACTACATCACTCTACAGAGGGCAACAAAGCGAGACTCTGTCTCTAAAAAAAGAAAAAGAAAGAAAGAAAACAAAGCATGGTTAAATTGTGAATAAACTGAATCATACTCTTGCTCTGTGACCCAGGCTCGAGCGCAGTGTCATGATTATAGCTCACGACAGCCTCAAACTCCTGGGCTCAAGCAGTCCTCCTGCCCCAGCCTTTCAAAGTCCTGGGATTAGAGGCATGAGCCACCAAACCAGCCTACATTTTCATTATAAAATTTTCAGGAAACACGGTTCATTGGGATTCAGGTAGAAGAGTTGCCAACATGAACCTGCAAATGCAGACTTGGGAGCAACTATACACAGATTTTAGTTAAAGGGCATGTGTGTTGGGACAGATTCTTCCCAAAGAATCATAGGAAAGCCTTGGCGCCCAGAGCTCAGTGAGTAGGGTGCCGGCCATATACACTGAGGCTGGTGGGTTTGAGCACAGCCTGGACCTGCTAAACAACTATGACAACTTCAACCAAAAAATAGCCGGGTGTTGTGGTGGATGCCTGTAGTCCCAGCAAGAGAATTGCTTTAGCCCAAGAGTTTGAGGTTGCTGTGAGCTGTCATGCCACGGCACTCCCCTGATGGGGACACAGTGAGACTGTCTCAAAAAGAAAAAAACAAAAAAAGAATCATAGGAAAGAAAACACCACAGAGATAAACTGAAAAAAGAGGTGTCTGGGTGGCTCCTGTGGCTCAAAAGAGCAGGGGGCCAGCCCCATATGCCAGAGGTGGCGGGTTCAAACCCAGCTCCAGCCAAAAACTGCAAAAATAAATAAATAAATAAAAGAGGTGTTTGAATAATGATGAGTTTTCCAGTTTTCCATTGGCAAAGAAGCCCCTGAATCCTCCTCTCTTTGCATGATTTTCTTTGCTCGGGAAAGGATGATAGGAGAAAACAGAGGAGAAAAGAAAGGTGGGAAAGAACATCATCACGGTTTCAGCTCTCTTGGTCTGTCTTCAGCAGCACTGAGGCCACAGGGCTTTCAGAAGCACACGTTAGAAGGCCTAAAGAGCAGAAACTGGCCTTTAAAGCAGAAGATCGGAATAAAAAATACAAGGGGCTAGAAATGACAGCAATTTAAAACAGTAAAGAAGAATCAGTATTTTGGCAATCTTATTTCTTTTTAAAAAGCTATTACTGGTATCTACTCTAAAAATTATTTAAAGTGTGCTATTTTAGGGCGGTACCTATGGCTCAGTGGGGAGGGCGCCTGCCCCATATACTGAGGGTGGCGGGTTTGAACCCGGCCCTGGCCAAACTGTAACAAAAAATAGCCAGGTGTTGAGGTGGCGCCTGTAGTCCCAGCTACTGGGGAGGCTGAGGCAAGAGAATTGCCTAAGCCCAGGAGTTAGAGGTTGCTGTGAGCTGTGATGCCACAGCACTCTACTCAGGGCGATAAAGTGAGACTCTGTCTCTAAAAATAAAAATAAAAAAAAAAAAAGGGCTATTTTAATTTTTTAAAATCTGTGAATGGTTTCACAGCATATGCAAACCATTTTATTTTTACAAAAAAGAGAAAAGTTTATCTGTGCGTAGGAAAAAGAAAAGATGGAAAGTTCCTATCCAAATGTTAGCAGAGGCAACCACTAGATAGGTGGAATTTTCATTTTTTTCAATATTTATCCAAATTTCCCATAACAAAAACATATTGTGTTTGCAAGTAAAGTAAGAGTTGTTTAAAGGAAGAAAGTAAATTTAGGCTCGGCGCCTATAGCTCAACCGGCTAAGGCGCCAGCCACGTACACCTAAGGTGGCGGGTTCGAATCCCCAGCCAGGACCCGCCAAACAACAATGACGGCTGCAACCAAAAAATAGCTGGGCGTTGTGGCGGGCGCCTATGGTCCCAGCTACTTGGGAGGCGGAGGCAGGAGACTCGCTTGAGCCCAGGAGTTGGAGGTTGCTGTGAGCTGTAATGCCACAGCACTCTACCCAGGGGGACAGCTTGAGGCTCTGTCTCAAAAAAAAAAAAAAAAAAAGTAAATTAAAAAATATATAGATAAAGAATGGAAGTGCATATCATTAGGCTGATCTTAACCTCTGGCCAACCACGCCCTTCCCCGCTACACACACACACATGCCTGCTTTGGGTCTAGATAACATGCTTGAGGCAATAAAGTCAAAATTACAGGAGAAAATTTTGAGAAATGAATAAACAGGAGGGTAAAGAGACATGACAATTAAATGAAATGCATGATCTCAAGTGGAGAGGGAGGGATATCGCCATAAAAGGCATTACTGGGAAATTGGCAAACATTTAACATAGCCTAAATAATAGTATTTTGTCAATATAAAATTTCCTAAATTTAATCACTGTACTATGGTTATGTATGAGAATTTTCTAGTTCTTAGGAAATATAGGTAAAGGATCACAGTGTTTTACAATTTAATCTCAAAAGGTTGAGTGGAGGGGCTTGAGCAATCCTCTTGCCTTAGCCTCCCCAATAGCTGGGACTACAGGAGTACACCACTATGACCACCTATTTTTTATATTTTTAGTAGAGATGGGGTCTCCCTCTTGCTCAGACTGGTCTTGAACTCCTGAGCTCAAGCAATCCATCCTCCTCGGCCTCCCGAAGGGCTAGGATTACAAGCATGAGCAACATGCTGGGCATAATGCTCATATTTTAAAGTAAAAAGTTAACACGTGCCTTCTCAGGGCCTCTCTCAGCTGGTATCTAGTTAAGTAAGTTGATGATGCTACTATATCCACTGTATATAAATTCCTCAACCTGCAAATTGTCAACTCAAAAGCTTTTCTAAACATAAAATAACCTTACGGAGCAAAAGCTTCGCCAACGTCTGTCTCCAACAAAAGGCAGTGAGTAGTGGTTTTCTTTTTCTTTCTTTTTTTTTTTTTTTGAGACAGAGCCTCAAGCTGTCCCCCTGGGTAGAGTGACGCAGCATCGCAGCTCACAGCAACCTCCAACCCCTGGGCTTAAGCGAGTCTCCTGTCTTAGCCTCCCAAGTAGCTGGGACCACAGGTACCCGCCACAGTGCCTGGCTATTTTTTTTGGTTGCAGCCATCGTTGTTGTTTGGCGGGCCCAGGCTGGATTTGAACCCGCCATGTTAGGTGTATGTGGCTGGCGCCTTAGCCACTTGAGCCATAGGCACGGGCTGAGTAGTAGTTTTCAAGCCTGGTTTCACTTCAGAATAATCTGGAAACTTTGGAGGAAGCAAACAGAAAACATAATCCTGGGTTCTATCTAGGACCCTCTGGAGGCCAACTAGCTGAGCTAGATAATTCTAGCTGCAGTCAAGGTAGAAAACCTCTGTATTTGATGTACTACTGAGAGTCTCTACTTAGATTGGAAAGGTGGATTGTAAGTCCGAAGCCGACACCATGGAAGTCTTTTGCTCATGAATTTGCCTCTTATAAACTTGTGCAGTGTCACATTGGTTAGGATCAGCCTTTTAGAAAGTAGATGAAGTGGGCTTCTTATACTCTAGTGAAAAGCTGCCCACCTTACTAGTTTCCCACCCTAGCTGTGGGAAGACTCCTGTCCTATATATTAGCATTATTATTCCTAGAGATGGAGAGAGAAGAGAATCTCGGGGGATGTACATTTGTTTAATTCCAGCCTCTGAACCACCTCTGTACACAGATTTGCAATTAAGGGACAGTGCTTCAGCTGAGTGAGGCAGTCATTCTATTGGGTTGTTCCTCATGGCCACCAGCAGAGGGAGCTGCACACCTAGCCAATGGACATAGCGTCGCCTCAGGACTAGGATGTGGAAACAGGTGGAATGCTGAATCACTCAGATGAAGAAGGCTAAGATTGGACCACCCCTCTATCATGTCATGGTCTGATTACTTCTCTCTATTTCCCACTGGACTGCAAGCTCAGACTATGTCTGATTTAACCTCTATCTGCAGAGTCTCGCACGGTGTCCAGCACACAGTAGCGCTTGGCAAATATTAATGATGATTGCTATTTCTGGCATGAGATAAATGAGTATTCACCAGAACCGGCCAGTTTGTTTGAATTTTCTAGGATTGTCAAGAGGCTGAGATGCTCTTCCTCCTCATTAGACGCCTCACAGGGTCTTTTCTGTATTATAGGCCAATGGGACACATTTTTTCCCAGAACACCTCTTCTTCCTAGGGACCCCTACAAATTAGATCTTAGGAAATCCACCCCTACTTTGTATTCTCCCCACTCCTTCCGTGATCTATAGAACAGGACAGGACCTTACCACCCTCACTTACTAGCCCCTTGGCCCAGACCCCTGTGTCAGAGACTCACACTCCAGCTGGCACCAGTGGCTGGAACTTCCACTGCTCCTCCTCACAGTCCAGGAAAAGCCGGTTCATGATCTTGTTCTTCTCCTCAGGGGGAATGAAGTTCTCAATGATTAGGTACCTGGGAGCAGGAATGAAGTAGAGACCACACAGTCCATGTGAAAGTCGAAGGATTAGGAAAAAACAAGCCAAAAGGCAGAGGGAGCAGAGATGGGAAAACCAAAAAGTTGGGGGGGAAGGATTCTTCCAGAAATATAAAAACTTGAAAAAATCACTGCTTCTTATATGAAAATTGTATCCTCAGGGCCTCTGGAGTTATTTTTGGCCAGCACCCAGCATGTACTTTGTGGGGGTTCACCAATACAGCCAGAGGAGGTAGAGAAACTCCAGAACGGGGCCCTAGCCTTCATCCCTCAGGCATGTTTTATTTTAGAGGGACCCATGGGCACGCATGGGAAGGACAGGAGTCTGTAGGGAGAGGCTGTAAGGAATAAGGGCTGGCCATAGGGACCTAGAAGAGGGAGAGGAGTGAGCCCTACTTGAGCTTGAGTTCACGGGTCTGCTCATTCTGCGCCTCCTCCAGGTCCTGCCGCACCCGGATGTACTCGTCATGTTGGTCCTGGATTTCTGCCTTCACCGCCTGCAGCTTGGCGTAGAGCTGGGTGGGGACACGTACATCTCAAGGGCTGCCCAAGGTGGCAACAAAGCCAGGTCACCTGGCCAGGGCCCCAAGGACTGCAGGATTAGGTCTACCAGCTTGGCCTAGGATGAGGCTGGGGACCCTGAGCTGGGCTCCCCCTCACTGCCCCACCACAAATCAGGCTGGGCTTTTTAAAGGGTTGCCCTGTCCCCCTACAAAGAAGCCTGTGGCCATTATCTGCTCCTTCTCAGCTGCTATCAGCATCATGCAATGTTCAAACTAGAAGGGACCTGAGGGACCTTTTGGTCCAATGCTCTCTTTTTATAGATGAGGACGCTGTGGCACAGACTTGCTGAAGGCCACACAACTAGCCAACAGAAGAGCCAGAACCAGGACCCAGGTTTCACTGGAGAATTGAGGCTCAAGGAGTGGGAAGCCTGGGTGAGTTTGGATGGTTTGGATGGTGACTCCTTCCTCTCCAGGGGTTCTCAAAAGAGAGGGTGTGAGCCTGTAATCCTAGCACTCTGGGAAGCTGAGGCAGGTTGATTATCTAAGCTCAGGAGAGTTCAAGGCCAGCCTGAGCAAGAGTGAGACCCTGTGTCTAAAAATAGCTGGCGTTGTAGTAGGCACCTGCAGTCCCAGCTACTTGGGAGGCTGAGGCAAGAGGATCACTTGAGCCCAAGAGTTTAAGGCTGCTGTGAGCTATGATGCCATGGTATTCTACTGAGGTTAACAAAGTGAAACTTTTTTTTTTTTTTTTTTTTTTGAGACAGAGCCTCAAGCTGTCCCCCTGGGTAGAGTGCCGTGGCATTACAGCTCACAGCAACCTCCAACTCCTGGGCTCAAGCGAGTCTCCTGCCTCCGCCTCCCAAGTAGCTGGGACCACAGGCGCCCGCCACAACGCCCGGCTATTTTTTGGTTGCAGCCGTCGTTGTTTGGCGGGTCCGGGCTGGGGATTTGAACCCGCCACCTTAGGTGTACATGGCTGGCGCCTTAGCCGGTTGAGCCATAGGCGCCGAGCCAACAAAGTGAAACTTTATCTCAAAAAAAAAAAGAGAGCGGGTGTGGAGGGCAGCCCTGGCCATCTCTTCTACTCCTGACCTACTGAGCCGAGTGTCCCTGGTAACTGCCACTGTGGCTGGGCCTCTGCTCTAGGACAGTCATGTCAGCAGTCCTGTGGCCCTCCAGGTCCTTCCGAGAATCTAAGCTGGAATTTGCTGATGCTCCCTACACTAGACCCTCAGCTCATGTACATATCTTTTCCTTGCCAGGGACTTTGTGGTGTTCTGGTGAGCAGGTATTCTCATTCTTTGCCACGTCCTTGAGGGCCTTATGCTCCCTGCCTGAGCTTTCCCAGGCTTAACTCTCCTTCTTGGGCCACTTTATATTTCCCTGTCCTGCTCCAGGCCCAGCTGTGCAAACTGTGACTTACTAGTGACACTATAAAGAGAGAAGTTACCCAGGACACGAGGACAGCAACCCTGGATACTAGAAGTGACAGAGTCCCCAGCCTATGAGCCCGCCCTGGCTGAGAGAAAAGGCTCTATCCTACCCCCAGTACCAAACTCCTGCCTTCCCTGCTCCCCACCCCAGAGCCCAGGGGTTCAGTAGTTCAAGCAAAGCAGGGAGGGTCTTTGATGCACAGTGTCCTTGGGCAGAGGCTGCTGGGCCCTCAGCACCCCTTGACCGCTTTCTCACCTTCTTGAGTTTCTTAGTTTTGACCTCCACCTCCTGCTGCAGGGACGTGTAGGTGCCGCGGAGCTCCATGGTCTCCTCATCTCGGAGCATCATCTCTTGCTGCATTTCCCGCTCACGGCGTTTCTAGGATAGGCAGGGGGGCTCAGTGGAGTAGCATGCACTTGGCAGGGCTGAGGGAGACCAGGGGACCAGCTCTCTCTGCCTATCGTGGGACCTGGCTTTACCATGACACATGTCTACTTCTACCCAGTGCTACGTGGAGCCTCTCGGAACCCCCTCTCAGCTCCTGTGGCCATGATTTTACTAGGTGCTGCACCATGTGGCTGGAGACCTCAACCCTAATTGTGGGCACACTCCAGAGATGTTAACCAAATATACAGATGTCTGTCACAATGGCTCCCATACTATCTCACCCTCTCCCCAAGGAGTGTCATGGTTCCTTGGTAAGTTCAACAAATTGTGGATCCTAACGATTTGGGAACTAGACACGTAGTTGGCAAAGAACTCAGACTCTTGTGGAAGGCCCAGGAAGAAGTACCAGGTGCCTTGTGGAGGCTGACATCATGGAGAGCCATCACTTCCTCTCACCCCCCAGCTAGCAGTGCCCCTGCCAGACAGAAGACCCTGGGCTAGGAGATGCATGGGACCAGGGTGGCATGTCTTAGATCCTCAGGACTCTAATTCCAGGGATCTTTAGTTAATGCTGCTTACTGCCCTACACCACCCAGATAGGACCTGAAAGCCGTGTACCCCAAGGGGGCCTGATGCCCCGCAGCCCTACCTGCTCGGCAATCTCCTGCCGCTTCAGTTCCAGCATCTTCTGCTGCTCATTGGTGTGATCCATGATGTTCCTGCCCCCGATGAGCAGCTTGCTCTCCATGGCCTGGGGACACAGAGGGATTAAGAGATGGGCTTTTCAAAGGGCCACAGCATCCCCAGCCGGAGGGATGCTGCTTCCCTGTTTTGAGATTCTTCTAGGAGTGGATTCAACACGTGTTCCACATGGGGCCTTGTAGCCCTCAGTAAGAATGGAGTTTTCCCCTGTAGCCTTTGCGGTTCCAGCACAAGGTTTCCATTGTTAGGAGAACCATTAGGAAGGTGGAGAGGGAGCCCCTCTGGGAATACAGGGTTCCCGGTCTGTTTGCTTCGGATTTACAGGGCAGGCTAGTTCACTGGGCCTGGGAGCGGGTGTGGGGGATCTAACCCTGGCAGCCAGAACCCAGCTGGTGTTCGGGAGGTGAGAGAAGACTCAGTCACCAGCAGCCCAGCCCCTTTGCTAACTGGCTCCTGACTCAGGGATAGAGCTTTCAACACAGGCAGCGGGAAGGGGGCTGATCTTTGGTCGATGTGAAGGGAGAAGACTCCACTGCAGCTAAGGGGCAATGTGGGACCCTAAAGCACATGAGCACTGGAGAGGGCCAGAAAGATGTGGGTTCTACCCACATAATTATCTCGAGGAAGTGGGCAAGTTAATCCCCTTAGCTTTGACATCCAAAATTGGGAACACCACATACGCTCCAGGATGGCTAGCAAACTTTGATGAGCACTAACTATCTGTCAGGCACTATGCTAAACCCTTCATAGCCACTATTTCTTTCTTTTTTTTTTTTTATTAAATAATAGCTGTGTACAGTAATGCGATCATGGGGTACAGTGTGGTGTTTTCATATACAATTTGAAATATTTTCATCAAACTGGTTAACATAGCCTTTATGTCATTTTCTTAGTTATTGTGTTAAGACGTTTATATTCTACTTTTAGAAAGATTCACTTGTACCCTTGTAAGATAAACCATAGACGTGATCCTTCCAATCACCCGCCCTCCACCCATCCATCCCCCTCACCCCATATTCTTAGGCTATAATTAGGTTATAGCCTTGATATGAAAGCTATAAATTAGTTTCATAATAGGGCTGTGTACATTAGAAGTTTTTTCTTCCATTCTTGTGATATTTTGCTAAGAAGAACATTTTCCAGCTCCATCCATGTAAACATGAAGGAGGTACATAGCCACTATTTCCATCTTCCCTAAGAGAAGTCCTGGTCCTCTCTCCATTTCACAAAGAAATTGAAAATTACTGGCCTAAGGTCATGCAGCTAGAAAGTACAGAGAGATCAGATTAGAACGCAGCAGCCCCAGCCTCACTCTGTGAGCCCCCTGCTGTGTCAGCGCTTGGCATAGACATTCAGTCAGTGCTTCTCAAATCTGAAGCTGAAACGATATTGAATTTGCATCAAGTGTGTAAATTGCAACCACATAAAACGCTTTTCCACTACTGCCGGTAAGAGGGTGCTGCCCCAGGGCATCCAGTTGTCCTCTGATTTCATCACAGGCCTCCTGGAGGGCTGAAATCACCTTGAGCCACCAGAATTAATAAATTGGCTGCTTCCCCACTGGAATTTTTCCCAGTGGAATCAGCTGACCTGCCTGAGGGCTCTCCAATCAAGGGGTGCTAGCAGACTAGGGCAGCAAGAAGTCACTTGTGAGGTTCACATCACAGGGGACAGAGCAGGAAGGGGGTTAATGATTGCTTTTGGGAGGTCAGAAGTCAAGCTATGTGAGTGTGCTGGAGGACACAGAACAAAGCTGGGCCAGCTAGAGGCTGGAGCCTCACACCAACCCCACCCAACACTGGAGGTCAAGGAGAGAAGTGGCCCTTGAGAGGCTGGCTGTCCTCACTTCCTCACTGCCACCCCACAGCTGCCTGTGCTCCTGGCTAAGAGTCTCACCAGCTGCTCTGTCACCATGTCACAGACCTAAACTTATCCTAGACTCCTTCACACTCAAGGTCAGCACCTGCATAACCACATAAGTGAGCGAGCACCTCCTTCAATTGTGCCCTCAGGACATCTCACTCACACCCACATCTGGCCAGTGATTAAATGCCATCACTGCTTCTTGATGTGGCTCACACCATCCCCTCCTTTTTGTCCTCGCTACACCCACTGACTGCATTGGGATCAATCCTCCTGACTTGCTAGGACCCCTGCTATGGCCTCCTGGCTGCCTCAACTTCCCCTTCCATTTTTCTTCCACATGCCACCCAGGGGGCAACCTCCAAAAAGACAAGTCTAAACATCTGCTCTTCTGCTTCAAACTACTGTACTGAATGGACCTCCGTGTCCGGCAGGATGAAATCCAAGCCTGTTGCAGTCACAGGCCCTGTGGGCTGACCTCGCCTCCCAGCCTCCTCTCGGTGCTCACACCTAATGCGCACCCTGCACTCCAGCTTCTCAGAAAGAATCTCAGCCCCCTCAATGTGCAGTGGCATTTCCTTTCCCAAGTCTGGGCTCTTCCTCCCCCTCCACATCCACCGCAACTTATCCTACCAGACATAGCTTGGGTGCCTTGGGAAATTTTCCCTGGTCCCCTCAAAATGCTCTTTGGGGCCTCCTCAATAGGCAGGACATCTCCTACTATTTCCCATAATAGAATCCTTATTGGTCTCCCCTGTGAGTGCCTTCAGGCCAGGAATCATGCCTTACTGTTATCTTAGGGTTCCTGGGGCACCTGCATGGCATATGGCAAGTGAGGAGCATTTGAAAAACTGAACAGAATCCTTGGGGTAGTCGCAGGTGGGTTCCAGGTCCAGAACAGGGCCAGACGCTTTATCTCAGTTTTTCTTCCTTCTATCGATCAACTCACACTCACCATCCTAGGGTCTGAGTATCTGGGAAACTTGGCAGGAGGAGTGGGGTAGGGGGAGAAAGGAATGGAACCACAGGAAGAATGCCCCCTGCTGCTGTGGACCACGGATAACCAAATAACCCATCATTCTCACTAGCAGCTAACCAGGTCTTCGGGGGTCTCCAAATCTGGGACACACTTGTCCATGTCAAGCCCGAGTCCCTGCATTTCCCTCAGCATTTTATGTAACTCTAGCATTCTTTACTCTTTGCTACATATTGGAATCATTTGGGGAGCTTTTAAAAAATCCAGAGCTATGAACTTCAGAGTCAAAGCATTCTATAATAGACATACTCCTATCTGACAATGTGAATGTTACTTTTTTTGCATTATTATTATTATTATTATTATTTTTTGAGACAGAGCCTCAAGCTGTCCCCCTGGGTAGAGCGCCATGGCTTCACTGCTCACAGCAATCTCCAACTCCTGGGCTCAAGTGAGTCTCCTGCCTCAGCCTCCCAAGTAGCTGGGACCACAGGCGCCCACCACAACGCCCGGCTATTTTTTGGTTG
>NW_003852417.1:16943005-16946599 GCF_000181295.1 Otolemur garnettii
TCATTGTTGTTTGGCGGGCCCGGGCTGGGGATTCGAACCCGCCACCTTAGGTGTATGTGGCTGGTGCCTTAGCTGCTTGAGCCACAGGCGCCGAGCCGCATTATTATTATTATTGCTTAATATTTCGATGAGCAATCGTCTGATTTCTTTTCTGAATATATTTATCTTCATTCGTCCTTTATGAGGTTTTTGTTTTCAGTTCTTACGTTAAACATTGTTATTGTTATTACATTTTAAGCCTTTTTAATTCTGTGAAGGCAAAAGTGGAAACCTAATAAACACATGTATATGTAAGAAAAAAAAATCCAGAGCTAGTAAATCAGAATCTGCACCAGACCAAGACCCCCCAGGTGACCTAGATACACATTAATGTTTGAAAAGGACTGCTTTAAGGGGCATACTGTTAATTCCATCATTTTTGTAATGGAAACTAAAAGAGGTTAAGTAACCCATCCAAGGTCACATCAAGGCTATTAAATTTAAATGGAGAACCCATACCTCGGCCTGCCTGGCTCCAAACCCCAGGCTCTGTCTATTGCAGTCATCTTGGTGAGTACTTTAGGAAGCAGAAGCTGCTAAAGGAAAACCAGCATGTTTCCAGCAAGAGCAAATCATGTCTGATTAATCCCTGAGAGTTCTTTCAAACTGGGACAAAATAGGTTATTACCGCACATGGGGGAACCAGTGACCAGAACTTTGAAAGTTACAATGCTCCTGGCAAGGCTGTACATCAGAGGTTATTCAAAGTTACTTGTGGGGTGGATACAGGGGTGAGGAGAAGGAGAAAGGGAAGTGGATTAGGGAAAGGAAACACACAGAAAACAGGCATTTTCCTTAGGTGGAAAAAATGCTCAAGTGTTAAACGACAGAACTAATCTCTGTCAGAAATTGTGCAAGAAAGAGTGCACTGGTGAAATGCCCGACTTCACGGATGCCCTCAAATCCTTCCAGGTGGTAAAGTATAAGAAAATTCTAGGCCATGTAAGCTGACAATAAAATTGCCAATATTCCATTTTGGTGAAAAGTAACCTAACTTTACTTATTGAATAATAGCTGTGGGCAATCAGTTATAAGCTAAAAAAAAAAAAAAAGGAGAGTTGTACATCTCTATTGTTCCCAGAAGACATTGGCTTAATATGCGGCCACTGCCAAAAAACTCAATAGCATCTGGCCAGGAACCATCATGAAGGCTTTTTGGAAACAAAACAAAAAACATTATACCCTTGTCTAAAACCGTGATGCAGCTGAATCTAGAGTACTGTGTATATAGTTCCCTGACTGCATCTCCAGGGACATAAAGGAGAGAGGAGATCCAGAGAAGGGCGGCTAAAACCATCCCACGGCTATTATAAGAGATGTTAAAAAATAGGACTCTTTGGTCTGCAAAGACAAAGAAAGGTTAAGAGCAGAAGCCTGGAAACTATACAATACAAAGGGGTATGAAAAGAAAGATCCAGACTTTTCCATTCAACCCTAGTACACAGAGTTTACACCTTGAGTTTTGAAAGCAGTAGTTTTTAGGATAAATAAAAGTTTTATTGTTTATAGAAGGCAATAAAGTTGTGAAATTTGTTAACTCAGTATTTAGTACTGGATTAAATACTTAACAGTTTATTAAGGAATTCTGGGCACACATTTGTAATCTTTTATTGTCTTTCCTTTTAGGGGAAAAAACGTATAAACATCAAAATAACCACAGAAATAAAACAAAATGAGAAATGTCACAGATTCCCCACTATGGCTCATCACCTTCTTTCATGTCCCTTGTTTTTCCCCCAGATTTTTACATATGCACACATGTTTTTTTCACCTTTATAGATATGGTATAAATACAAGCTTATTTCCTGCTATTTCCACTTTATCTAGTATTTCAAGCATTTGGTTACTTCTACAATGTTTATAATTATACTTTTAATGACTGTATAATATTTAAAGTGGATAATCTATAATATGTTTAACTTCTATTATACGATATTTAGGTTGTTTACACTGTTTACAATAAACACCCTTGTACATATGATTTTTTGGTTTTACATTTCAGGAGTGGATAAAGGGTTATAAACATCGTGTATCTTAGAATATCGTGTCCAGTGACCTTTCTAATGGTTTATATCACTTAAATTACTGCCAGGAGCAAATAATGGAACCACTTTTATTACAGCATCATAGCTGTGAAGTATTATTAGTATTTTATTTTATCTTATTTATTTTTATTATTAATTTTTTTTTTTTTTGGCCGGGGCTGGGTTTGAACCTGCCACCTCTGGCATATGGGGCTGGTACCCTACCCTTTTGAGCCACAGGCACCACCCTATTTTATCTTATTTTAATTTAATTTTTATTATTATTTTTGAGACAAAGTCTCACTATGTCGCCCTTGGTAGAGTGCCGTTGCATCACAGCTCACAGCAGCCTCCAGCTCTTGGGCTTAAGCGATTCTCTTGCCTCAGCCTCCCAAATAGTTGAGACTATAGGCGCCTGCCACAACACCTGGATATATTTTTTCTTGCAGTTGTTACTGTTGTTTTTAGCAGGCCTGGGTTAGGTTCCAATATGAGCCTCAGTGTATGTGGCCAGTGCCCTAACCACTAAGCATGGGTGCCAAGCCTAATTTTAATTTTTTGAGACAAGGTTTTGTTCTGTCACCCAGCTAGCATGCAGTTGTGCAATCATAGCTCACTGCAACCTTGGACTCTAGGGACCAGGGCATCCTTCTGCATTGGTCTCCTGAGTCACTAAGACTACAGGTGCATGTCACCAAACTTGACTACTGTTTTTATTTATTGCAGAAACAGGGTCTCTTTATGTTGCCTGGGCTGGTCTTGAACTTCTGACCTCAAACAATCCTCCCACATTGGCCTCCAAAAATGCTGGGACTGTGCCCCGCCAATTGTAATTTTAAAAATTTGGGCTCTGCGCCTATGGGTCAAGTGGCTAAGGCGCCAGCCACATGTACCTAAGGTGGTGGGTTTGAATCAGCCCGGGCCGGCCAAACAACAATGACAGCTGCAACCAAAAAATAGCCGGGCGTTGTGGCTGGCCCTGTGGTCCCAGCTACCTGGGAGGCTGAGGCAGGAGACTCAACTCGCTTGAGCCCAGGAGTTGGAAGCCACAGGACTCTACCCAGGGGGATAGCTTGAGGCTCTGTCTCAAAAAAAAAAAAAATTTGTTGGATGGGTGTGGGGGGGTAATTGGTGGGACCACACATATGGTGTATCTTACAAAGGTACATGTGAAATTTAGTAGGTGTAGAATATAAATGTCTTAGCACAATAACCAAGAAAATGCCAGGAAGGCTATGTTAACCAGTTTGATGGAAATATTTCAAATTGGGGCAGTGCTTATGGCTCAAAGGAGTAAGGCGCCAGCCCCATATGCCAGAGGTGGTGGGTTCAAACCAAGCACCGGCCAAAAACTGCAAAAAAAAAAAAGAAAGAAAAGAAAATATTTCCAATTGAATATAAAGCCAGCACATTGTACCCCATGATTGCATTAACATACACAGCTACGGCTCGGCGCCTGTGGCTCAAGCGGCTAAGGCGCCAGCCACATACACCTAAGGTGGCGGGTTCGAATCCCCAGCCCGGGCCCGCC
>NW_003852417.1:16947101-16967936 GCF_000181295.1 Otolemur garnettii
TTTTTTTTTTTTTTTTTTGAGACAGAGCCTCAAGCTGTTACCCTGGGTAGAGAGCCGGTAGCATCACAGCTCACAGCAACCTCTAACTCTTGTGCTTAAGCAATTCTCTTGCCTCAGCCTCCCAAGTAGCTGGGACTACAGGCACCCGCTGCAATGCCTGGCTATTTTGTTGTTGTTGCAGTTGTCAACCTCAAACTCTTGGGCAATCCTCTTGCCTCAGCCTCCTGAGTGGCTGAGACTACAGGCATCTGCCACTATGCCTGGCTAGTTTTTCTATTTTTAGTAGAGACGGGGGTGGGGTGGGAGTGGGTTTCAATCCTGCTCAGGCTGGTCTTGAACTCTTGAGCTCAAGCGATCCTCTTACCTCAGCCCCCCAGAGTGCTAGGATTACAGGCATGAACTACCAAATTAGGCCCTGTGTCCCTATTTTATCTGCCAGCCCCACAGGGACCCAGCGGAGACGTGGTCTGAATGACAATTGACTGTCTCATGGGTTATTTGCCAAGTTTTGCCCACTTGCCCAAACCCACACGATCAGCCAAGCCTGGCTGACAAACCAGTGCCGTGCTAGCTCTGGCCTGAAATCTGGGGGGGGGACTCAGTCCGTGTGCAAGGTATCTGCCTCTTCTGCCTCCTACATCTCACTCCATGCTCACTGCAACTGGACACCCACACTCTCAAATATGTCACACACAAGCTTCCTTTCTTGGCTAAGAAATAGGTTTTCTTTTTTTTCCTTTTTATTTTCTGCATTTTTCTGAGGATATGAGTGGCCATCTCCTCCTTTCCCTCACAAATCTCTATCCTTAACCATCATCTATGGAGGGCAGGGACGGACAGGGATGCCTCATATCACCAGTCCCAGTTGGCACTGGGGTGCACAAAGCAGAGGGGCTGGAAATATGGGGTTCCTAGTCCTTGGCGCTCTCAGCTGCTGCAGTCAATGCTTCCTTTGTGATGTCTCAGGGTAAGAGTACAGGTGGGTGGGGCCTGCAGACACCACTGGGTTTCGTCCTGCTGGTTCTAAATAAGCCCAGTGTAACTTAAAGTCCAGCAGAGGCTGCAGGAGTGGAAGAGACAAGACTAGGAGCTCCCAGACACCATAGTGTGACTGCTGAGAGAGGGATCCAAATGGCAGGGCAACCAAGGGGACCTCAGGGATCACCGGCCCTGACCCCTATGCTTTATAGACAGGAAATTAAGGCCTGGAGATGAAGTCCTCTGTGCCTGGAGCCTCCTAATTAAGAAATCTTTATGTCTATCTGCTCTTACATTGACTATTCACTTTTCAAATAATTTCCCAATTTGATTAGGGCCCTAATTCTAGGTATCAGAGGCAGGTCAGTTGCTGTGACATTTAACAGCTGAGATCACCACAGGGACCATATCAGCTTGTGGACATAGCTTGGGTTACTCAGAGGCTCCCCTATTCCTATTCTAGGAGTAACTGGAGTGCAAACCAAGGGGAGGAGAAAGGAGGCCCCTGTATTTACTAAGTGCTAATATGAAGCTCACAAGGGGACAGCCAGGCCCAGCCAGCCACTCTTCTCAGAAGATACCATCAAGTATGATTTTAAAAGGACAGAAAGCCAAATACACTCTGCCCTCTGCCCTATCACTGCCAGCTAATCTGTGACAGTCTGCAGGAGGCAGGAGTCTCGGATGTAACTTGCCATATGCCTTGGCTGGACTAGGTCCTTTTCACATTAATCATCCTATTTATTTATTTTTGAAACAGAGTCTCACGGCTCGGCGCCTGTGGCTCAAGCGGCTAAGGCGCCAGCCACATACACCTAAGGTGGTGGGTTCGAATCCCCAGCCCGGGCCCGCCAAACAACAATGATGGCTGCAACCATAAAATGGCCAGGCGCTGTGGCTGGCGCCTGTAGTCCCAGCTACTTGGGAGGCTGAGGCAGGAGACTCGCTTGAGCCCAGGAGTTGGAGGTTGCTGTGAGCGTGATGCCATGGCACTCTACCCAGGGGGATAGCTTGAGGCTCCGTCTCAAAAAAAAAAAAAAAAAAAAAAAAAAAAAAAAAAAAAACAGAGTCTCACTATGTTGCCCTGGGTAGAATTCTGTGGTATCACAGCTCACAGCAGCCTCTAACTCCTAGGCTTAAGTGATTCTCTTGCCTTAGACTCCCAAGTAGCTGGGACTACAGGTACCCACCATAACATCCGATTATTTTTTTGTTGCAGTTGTCATTGTTGTTCAGCAGGCCCAGGCTGGGTTCGAACCCACCTGTCTTGGTATATGTGGCCGGTGCCCTACCTACTGAGCTACAGGCTCTGCCTATTCATTTATTTTTTGATATAGTCTCACTTTGTCACCCTCAGTAGAGTGCCATGGTGTCACAGCTCACAGCAACCTCAAAATCTTGGGCTCAGGGAATGAGCCTGTGGCTCAAGGAGTAGGGCACCGGCCCCACATACTGGGGGTGGCAGGTTCAAGCCCAGCCCTGGCCAAAACTGCAAAATAAATAAATGATAAAAATAAATAAATAAAATCTGCTTTTTGGGAAAAAAAAAATCTTGGGCTCAAGCAATACTCTTGCCTCAGTCTCCCAAGTAGCTGGGACTTACAGGCGCCTGCTATGATGCCTGGATATTTTTAGAGATGAGGTCTAGCTCTGACTCAGGCTGGTCTCGAACTTGTGATCTCAGGCAATCTACCCACCTCAGCCTCCCAGAGTGCTAAGATTACAGGCATGAGCCACCTTGCCCAGCTATTCATTCTATTTAATCATCAAAAGAGCCTTATGAACTAATGATTCTAATCCTCATTTGACAGAAAACTAAGGTTTAGGCAGGTGGGGTGACTTGTTCCAAGCACGGAGTCAGGAAATGTCTGAGTGATATTTGAACACCAGCCTCCTACCTCCAAGCCCAGCGTCTCTTTCTCTGTTCCACACCTTTCTCCCAGGATCAGGGAGGGAGACACCTTGGAGAGAAGCAGAATTTGGTATCTGTACCTCTGCCAACTCAGGCACCACAGGGAAAGCTCAAAGCACCACTGCTGTCTCTTCTGGCTAAAATAGGCAGGTCTCCACTAAAGATGCTTCTGCCTGTGTGAAACTTAGGGGAGTCTCTGAGAGAAATGGGTAACCATGTGTGGGCAAGGAGGTTGTCAAGATCACTACAGTCCCAGAGAGTGACTAAAACCTGGAAGAGTGCTGGTGGGAAGGGCCACCTCACAGGTTCCGTGGTAGAAAGATACAAAGCACGCTAGGTATATGGCCACAAAATCGAAGACATCACCCCTCTGGACTTCACTTTTTTCATCTGTAAAATGGGGAGAATACTTTCCACCTTGTAGGTTTTGGGTAAGAACGGTGAGTTGTTTAACACATGTGCAAGTGCTGGGAAAATGATAAAGTACAAGCAAACGTTAGTCGTTACTCCCTATTTCTGTATCTCATTGGTATTTACCCACCACTCATCACATAAAGCAAAACAGCCATCTCAACAGAATCGGCTTCCAATTTGTAGAAAATATAGCTACTCCTACTTTCACAGACCTACTTCTCCTTCTGTGGCTCCCTGATTGTAGGTCTTGAGGAGTCAGCAGTAGGGGAAGAATGAGACAACGGAGAAGGGATGAATAGCGCTATTTTCAGATGAATAGTGCTATTTTCAGCGATTCTTAGCCCTGGGGATGTAAATCGGGAGATTGAGTCCAAATCTCCTCCTTGGATGGCTCAAAATACACCATAAATGACTGATGTTTCAAGCACTAGGAACTTTCTTATCAAGAAGAACAATTAGAGATCAGGAAA
The DNA here is from genome assembly GCF_000181295.1 of Otolemur garnettii. NCBI lineage: Eukaryota > Metazoa > Chordata > Mammalia > Primates > Galagidae > Otolemur > Otolemur garnettii. The sequence goes on from NW_003852417.1 coordinate 16,950,876, forward strand.
ATATTGGCCAGGAAATGAGGTGAGCGGGACTCTAGTCCCAGCCTTGTACTGGGCAAGGTAGGAAATGTCCAGAAATGCTTCAGTTTACCTTGAAGAAAAGCAGGAAGAAAAAGAATCAGTCCTCTTACTGTAGTGAGAAAAACCACTATCACCTCAGGCTAACTCTTATTTTAGTCTTTTTTTTTTCTGAGATAGAGCCTTACTCTGTCGCCCTAGGTAGAGTGCCATGGCATCATCATAGCTCACAAAAACTCATTCTTGGGCTCAAGTGATCCTCCTGCCTCAGCCTCCCCAGTAGCTGGGACTATAGGCACTGGCCACAGTGCCCAACTATATTTTTTCTATTTTTAGAAGAGGCGGGAGTCTCTCTCTTGCTCTGGCTAGTCTCAAACTCCTGAGCTTAAGCAATCCACCCTCTTTGGCCTCCCAGAGTACAGGATTACAGGCCTGAGCCACTGTGCCAACCTCTCTTATCTTCATCTTTCTCCCCTATTTCTCTCTCTTATTTGTGGTTTTCTAGGGGCTAAGGATGCAAATCCAGATGACAAAGGACTACAGAGTCAGAACTCAATGAACCTAAAGATGTATCTAGTGTAGTCTCAGCATTTTACAGAGGGAAGTATAGGGCCCAGAGGGGTTGTAAGTGGCCTGTCACATGGCCTCTAGGCTCTCTGTTAAGGCTAGGTCATTTCTCTCTGGTCACTGCCTCTCCTTCAGGCTTGTCTCTAGCCCTTGACCCACTGCGTCCAAAGTGAATCAGCAAAAGGTAAAGAAAGCAAGGGATCATCTTTCCTCTCCTTCCCCTCTCTCCCTCCCTTCTCCCCTCTTTCTCTTTTTCTATTTCTCAATCTCTCTCTCTCTGCCCCTCCTTTCTTTCTTTTGATACTGTTTTACTCTATTGCCTGATGTAGAGTGTGGCAGCATCATAACTCACTGCAACCTCCAACTCTTAGGCTCAAGTGATCTTTTGGCTTCAGCCTCCAGAGCAGGGGTCCTCAAACTCTTTAAACAGGGGGCCAGTTCACTGTCCCTTAGACATTGGAGGGCCGGACTACGGGCCCTGGGACGAGTGGGCTGCTAAGCAGGACAGGCAGCGGCAGCAAAAACATCTGGTGGGCCGGATAAATGTCCTAGGCGGGCTGCATGTGGCCTGCGGGCCCTAGTTTGAGGCTGCCTGCCCCACAGTAACTACAATTACAGGTGCCTGTCACTACACTCAGCTAATTTTCCTTTTCTTTTCTTTTCTGTTTTGCTGTGTTGCTCAGGCTGGTCTCTGAGCTCAAGCAATCTTCTTGCCTTGGCTTTCCAAAGTGCTAGGATTATAGGTATGAGCCACTAACTATGTCCAGGCAGAATAATCTACTAGCATTTTTCATAACTAGTAGGAGGAGAAGTGACTTGTCCAAGGTCACAGCATTACCAATAACCAGATATATTTGAGGATTATTATCGACATTGTATTTTCTCTGAATTATTCGTTACCTTTAAGTAAATCTTCTAATTGGGTAATAATACATACCTTTCATATTTTTTCCCTTACTTTTTTTTTCCACCATAGAACCCTGCCAAAGGGCTTTTTTTTCCTTATAAAATTGGTCTTTTGGCCGGGCATGGTAGCTGACACCTGTAATCCTAGCACTCTGGGAGGCCAAGACAGGTTGCTTAAGCTCAGAAGTATGAGACCAGCCTAAGCAAGAATGAGACCCCATCTCTACCAAAAATAGAAAAACTAGCCAGGTGTTGTGGTGCACACCTGTAGTCTCAGATACTTGGAGGCTGAGGCAAGAGGATCATTTGAGCCCAAGAGTTTGAGGTTGCCGTGAGCTATGATGCCACAGTACTCTACCCAGGGAGACAGAGTAAGACTCTGTCTCAAAAAGAAAAAAATTGGTCTTTGTTTGATTTAAAAATAATATGTACTTATCATAAAAAATAAATAAATAAAAGTAGAAAAACTAAGTAAAAATAAAAGTTCCCCTCCCATGTTAAAATCCCTAGTGAAGGCTCAGTGCCTGTAGCTCAAGTGGCTAGGGCGCCAGTCACATACCCCGGAGCTGGTGGGTTCAAATCCAGCCCAGGCCTGTCAAACAACAATGACAACTACAACCAAAAGATAGCCAGGTATTGTTGCGGGTGCCTATATTCCCAGCTACTTGGGAGCCTGAGGCAAGAGAATCGCTTAAGCCCAAGAGATTGAGGTTGCTGTGAGCTGTGACGTCATAGCACTTTACCCAGGATGAAAGCTTGAGACTCTATTCTCAAAAAATAAAAAAATCCCTAACTTATTAACAATTATTAATGAGTTCTTATGATTCCTTTCAGAAATTTAAGAAATTTAAAGATGATGTTAACTATACCTACTGATTTATGTTCTTGGCCATGGTTATTCAAAAAGATTTGTTGATTATATGAATGAATGGTGCTGGCTGAGGTGAGAGGCTGGGGGTTTGCATCATACAGAGGACAGAGATGAGTTAACCATCTCAGGAGACAAGAGTTCCCTCTGGGACCAGTTAGCCAGAGATCTGGCATAAATCCTTCCTTTCTGAGCTGGCACTAGAGTGCATAGATGAAGATCATGGGTTATGGAGTCAGGCAGATACAGGCTCATAATTCTTACCCTAGCAATTACTGAACGTGTGACTTGGGTTGTTCATTCCCTAATATGCCTCATTATTCTCATTTGTCACATAGATCAATAAAATAGAACTACGTCATGGTGCTATGGCGAGGATCAAATAAAATAATGCACGTAAAAAACACATCAGAGCGCTTGGTGTTGAACATGCACAGAGGCATGGTAGCTCCTATTATCACTACTAATTGTTTTATTTTATTTATTTTTTTGAGACAGAGTTTTACTATGTTGCCCTCTGTAGAGTGCTGTGCTGTCATAGCTCACGGCAACCTCATGCTCTTGGGCTTAGGCGATTCTCTTGCCTTAGCCTCCCAAGTAGCTACACAGGACTACAGGCGCCCACCATAATGCCCAGCTATTTTTTGCGTTGTTGTTGTTGCAGCTGTCATCGTTGTTTAGCTGGCCTGGGCAGGTTTCAAACCCACCAGTCTGGGTGTATGTGGCTGGCGCCCTGCTGACTGAGCTACGGTGCCCTTCTGTTGAGTATATCTGGGAGGAAAGCGAGATAATTAGAAAGTAACTCTTCAGTCTGACTAGGAGTTAACACCCAGGAATTTCTCAGAATATTAAAAATTCTAGGGCTGGGCACCATCGCTCATGCCTGTAATTCTAGCACTCTAAGGCCAAGGCGGGTGCATTGCTTGAGTTTAAGAGTTTGAGACCAGCCTGAGAAAGAGCAAGTCTCCAAAAAATAGCTGGGTGCTGTAGTGGGTGCCTATAGTCCCAGCTACTCAGGAGGCTGAGGCCAGAGGATCGCTTGAACCCAAGAATTTAAGGTTTCTGTGAGCTATGACACCATGGTACTCTACCAAGGGAGACGAAGTGAGACTGTCTCAAAAAAAAAAAAAATCCAGATATACCAAACTGCAAGTGTGAGGACACCCTATAACAGTGGTTCCCAACCTTCCTAATGCCACGACCCTTTAATATGGTTCCTATGGGTTACAGGTTGAGAACTGCTGCCCTATAAGCTCTTCCCCACAGCTGCAAAGCTGGATCTGGGGAAGGGGACTATTTCCTAATGTACTCACATAAGCCACCTGGTTTGGTAGCTCCAGGAGGGTGCCCTAGACTAGCCAGGCACAGTGGGCTGGCAGGGCACTGGCAAGAGAAAAGCCCTCCTCTTTGTCTGAATTCCAGGCCTTTCCTCCCAGTCTTCAGAGCACAATGAGAACATTATCAGAGCTACTTCATCCAATCTTGTGCTATTTGGGGCTGGAAAGTGACTAAGGGCAATATGATAATACACTATTCCAGCCAACACACAGCATGAGAAACCCAACACCAGACCAAAAGGCCTGCTGAGACTCGACATAATTTGAAGCCCAGAATCTCAGAAACATTAGTCTTAGATACTTCCTACTGGCCAAATCTTCATGTTATAAACTGCCCCCAGCACATGACAATTCTGTTAACTGACCACACCCATCAGGGATGAGAAGGAATACGAGGCACTGCTCCCACCAATACCAAGAAACCATGGTCTGTGACCTAGATACCAAACCTAGGTGCCTAGAGCATGGGTCACTTGTTAGCGCAAGGCATCCCTCAAGGTCTGATCATGGAGGACTCAGGTGGGATAAGGCCTCATAAAGCTGAGTGTCTTGTGGGGTGTGTCGGCTCATGCCTGTAATCCTAGCACTTGGAAGGCCAAGGCAGGTGGATTGTCTGAGCTCAACAGGTTTGAGGCCAGCCTGAGCCAGAGCAAGACCCCTGTCTATAAAAAGAGCTGGGCATTGTGGTGGATGCTTGCAGTCCCAGATACTTGGGAGGCTGAGGCAAGAGAATCGCTTAAGCTCAGAAGTTTGAGGTTGCTGTGAGCTAAGACGCCACAGCATTCTACCAAAGGTGACAAAGTGAGACTCTGTCTCAAAAAAAAAGCTGAGTGTCTGATGTGGGGCTCATGTCCTTGGGGACATACAGATGGAACCAGTCCAGTTTGGGGAATGCAGACACTCCCTAGGTTACTGAAGAGTCTCTGGAGACAGGAAAGTGGAATGATACTGAGTGTTCAAAGAGCCCTTCTCTATAGTACTTCTGCTTCCAGCTGGGGTTTCTTCTCCCCAGAAACTCTGCAGTTCATCCCTTGACCCACCTTCACTCCTTCCTCCCTGCTGCTATCTCTCTTTCCCCTCCTCATTGTCCCACTCTATTGCTCTCCTGTCTTCCCCATATTCTCACTCTTCCTTTCTTCTTTTCATTCTCTTTAAGTCTTTTCTAACTGGTCATGATAGAGAGCTGAAAAATACCTTTTATTATTGGTTGAATTTGTATTACATTACATTTTAAACCCTTTGATCTTCATTTTCAAAAAGATGAACTGAACATTTTATATTTTGCTATTAAAAATGCTATTTTAAACAAGTACAGACTTTTAAGAGAAAGGGATTTTAAAGACTGTCTAGTTTAATGGCTTTTTTTCTTGGAGACAAGAGTCTCAAGCTGTCGCCCTGGGTAGAGTGCTGTGGTGTCACAGCTCACAGCAACCTCAAACTCTTGGGCTTAAGTGATTCTCTTGCCTCAGCCTCCCAAGTAGCTGGGACTACAGGTGCCGGCCACAGTGCCTGGCTATGTTTTTTTTTTCTATTGGTTGTAGTTGTCGTTGTTTGGGGGCCTGGGCTGGATTCAAACCCACCAGCTCCTAGCTGCTAAGCTACAGGCGCCAAGCCTTAATGGCTTTTCTGATACATCAACCCTTCAGAGCACCACCAACATGCAGCCTCTCCTTGTTCACTTCCAGGGATGGGAGCCTATTACTTTACTGAGGCATGACTGGCTTGTAAAAAGCTGCTATTTTTAATGTATATTAATGTCCCCAACTCAATGAGTCTGGGGACAAATATACACCCATGAAACCATCACCACCATCAAGGCCACCATTACTTCTTGAATAATTCCATAATTATGCTTCTATAATTCCCACTCCCTAGTTATCAGGGACAATCCAGGACACAAAACTAGTGCAATTATACAGGGGCAGGGAAGCACAGGTTGGGTTCAAAGGGAGGGGCAGACCATCTCGCTGTGGGGTTCTCCTATGGAATAACTTTTTTTTTTTCTGAGACAGAGCCTCATTATGTCGCCCTCGGTAGAGTGCTGTAGTGTCACAGCTCACAGCAACCTTAAGTGATTCTCTTGCCTCAGCCTCCCAAATAGCTGGGACTACAGGTACCTGCCACAATGCCCGGCTATTTTTTGTTGCGGTTGTCATTGTTGTTTAACTGGCCTCGGCTGGGTTTGAAGCCGCCAGCCTTGATGTATGTGGCCGGTGCCATAACCACCGTGCTATGGGCACCAAGCCCTATTGGAATAACTCGCTAAAGCAGGCAATGTTGCAGTGACACATTATGGCCACACTCTGACAGACCTTGAGTACCAGGCTAAAAATGTGATGTGTTTGACATCAGGATGGTGGCTAAGTGAAGACATAGTGTTGGAGATAACAATAACTATTTACAGGACACTTAAATGCCCAGGACTGTACAAAGTGTTTTATTTTGATTATCTCATTCAATTATCTCAGTAGCACTATATGTGTAATATAGGTACTACACTATCCCATTTTATAGCTGAGGAAACTTATGCTCAGAGGTCTCAGACCTCCTAAGTCACTAAACCCAGACCTGCCTGACTCTGATGCCTGTGGCCTGGACACAGCCCTGTAGAAAAGGCTCAGCAGAGAAACCAGGACAGGAGACCTGGGTCTGGGAGTCACTCACACAGAGGGCAAGAGTGCCAAGAACAGAGAACCATGAGTCTCATCTGGGCCCTCTTCTAAAGATAAGCCCCCAGTCTCCATTTCCAGTCTTGGGCTTGCTTCAAGCCCATCTCCAGCTGCCCACTGGATTCTGTCATCTCAAATTCAATATATCTACAATGGCCCCTATCATTCCTTTTTTAAGAGACAGAGTTTCACTTTGTCACCCTCGGTAGAGTGTCGTGGTGTCACAGCTCATAGTAACCTCCAACTCTTGGGCTTAGGCGATTTTCTTGCCTCAGCCTCCTGAGTAGCTGGGACTACAGGTGCCTGCCACAACGCCTGGCTATTTTTTTGGTGCAGTTTGGCCAGGACCGGGATCAAACCCACCACCCTTGGTATATGGGGCAGATGCCCTACTCACTGAGCCACAGGCACCACCCTGAGCCCTCTCATTTTTTACCATTTCCCCAATAACTAGTTCTCAGTCTGATATTGCCAATTCTTTAAGCAGAAAAGAGCATCCAATTTTGTGCCAAACCAACCTGGGTTTAAATAGTTCTACCATATACAAACCATGTGGCTTTGGGTGAGTTATTTCACCTCAGTGGGCCTCTGTGGTCATCTATACAACTGGAACAATAATCTTTCTTGGAGAGTGCTGTGAGGATCGAACGAGATAATTTGTATACAGCACAAAGCAAGTGTTTGGTAAATCACTACTGACTCTGCTAGGGGTGGCAGTGGGCTGGCAGAGACTCGAGAGGCTCTAGATGGGTAGCCTGGGTTCTCACAGCCTGGTCTTTGCAACTGCACCCTCAAACAAAGGATCCCCATAGTACCTGTCGGACACATTGTGACTGCAGCATTCACTGCTAGTCTCCTAGCCATTGACCCCATTGCAGGAAGAAATAGTGGCTTTGCTACTACAGATCAAGATAGAGAAAAGTCTGTATTTAGACCATGAACTTTGCTAGATGAAAGTCCATGACTGGCAAGTTGGAAAGCTGACTTCTATAATGAAGGAGATCAACAGGATATATTGCTGATGCAAGATTTGAAAGATAGATGAGAAAAGACATTCCTACAGTTCAAACCTGGAGCTCACATAACAGAAACTGATAAAAAGAATGACTGAACTTCACTGCACTGCAAGCTTGATAGGAACCTCATTCCATTAGTCAGGGAGAAGCCTGGGGACCAGAAAGTTTGGATGCTGCCCCAGGCAGAGTGGCAGCCTGGGGAGCCCCTTCAAGGAACAGCTGAGCAAATCCTGGGCACACTCTCAAAAAACAACATGGAAGCCAAGTTCCTAAGAAACGCACCCCATGGGCACTTCCAGGTCAATTTCCCCAAGCAATCTGGACAGAGAGTAACCTCTGGGCCAAAGTATTCTTCTTCAAAGCACTGCTGTTAACTGGTGACTTTTCTTAGGCCAGGAAGAAGGGCCATCATGTGTGAGTCAGTAAGGAGGAGCTGGTTGACTATTTGAAACCAAAAATACCTGGCCTAGGTTAGGAGCTTTCTTTTGACCTCTGATGGACTGAGCTGCCTGTAGAGAGTACTTAGACAAGACTGGGATTAGGGCCTCAAGGATATGTGACGTTGCCCCATATCTACAGGTAATATCAACCAGAAAACTAAATTTTGAGAAATAAGTCTTTTATTGTGTTGGTCTCAAAAAAAAAAAAAAATAAAATCATTATTGTTGCTATTACTGGTGTTTCTCAGGCTTAACATTTTCTGTCTTGCATTTATAGTTAATCCCCATGTTGAGGGGCAGGAAGAGGGAGCCACCAAGGGGACAGTAAGAATTCAATGGTCCGGGCTCGGCTCCTATAGCTCAACCGGCTAAGGCGCCAGCCATGTACACCTAAGGTGGCAGATTCGAATCCCCAGCCCGGACCCGCCAAACAACAATGACAGCTGCAACCAAAAAACAGCCAGGCGCTGTGGCGGGCGCCTGTGGTCCCAGCTACTTGGGAGGCGGAGGCAAGAGACTCGCTTGAGCCCAGGAGTTGGAGGTTGCTGTGAGCTGTAATGCCATGGCACTCTACCCAGGGGGACAGCTTGAGGCTCTGTCTAAAAAAAAAAAAAAAAAAAAGAATGCAATGGTCCGGGCAGCCCCTGTGGCTCAAGGAGTAAGGTGCTGGCCCCATATGCCAGAGGTGGTGGGTTCAAACCCAGCCCTGGCAAAAAAAAAAAAAGAAAAAAAAAAAAAAGAATGCAATGGTCCCTGCAGTGACCTCTTCTCTCTGGTTTTGGGGGTGCTTCTGCATGGTCTCTTTTCTAAATTCCCCTCAAAAAGGGTAGGTGCTAGTCAAGACCCCAGCTCTTCTCAAAAAGGGTAGGTGCTAGTCAAGACCCCAGCTCTTCTCCCCTCAGACCCTCTTAATGGGGATCACATCCAGCCTGCATTTTGTGTCTCCTACAGACTTTGCCCTCTCCCAATGCTCTCCTTTCCATCTCAGTAGCTAGAATCATAGCTTAAGAAATCACCTAGTGTAACGCTTCAAAAGAATTAATTTCAAAATTAAAGCAGTCATTTAAAAAATTCATTGCATGATTACATTTGAGTAAAGTGGGTCTTTTCCCAACCAATCGCATTCACCAGTCCTCATCACAGTATGGGTACTATGCACAAACACATGAGTTTTCACTGTGCATTGTGGGTCTGTGATGTTTCCTATTCCTCCTACCTAACAGGGCTAGTATGTTATGAAGCCCCTCTGCACTCCCCCCACCACATGCACCCTCACTCTCCAGATACTACATGAGTATGGATGGCCAGTGATTAATAATCAACAGGGCACTGATCACAATCACAAACCCTCACACATTTGCACACCCTAACATCCCCTGAGTCCCACAGTAAATAAGAAAGGAGAGATGAAAGGAGATTCCAAGGAGACAGGCATGCTGTTTGTACACAGTGAGGGGAGAACAAAGAGAACTCAGAGCCTTGGAGGTGGCAGGCAGGGAAGGCAGGCGAGACAGACTATAACGGGAGTCAGAGAGAGTGAATGAGGGCACTGGGTCGTGCCAATTACCACCTAGCTGCTCCCAGAGGGTGACATGAACTGGAAGAAGAGAAAGGAGGGGAGCAGGAAGTGGTGTTGATGCCATAGCTCAGAAAGTAGGGACAAGAGTGAGGGGAGGTGCAGATGGGGAGCAAAAGCTAAGCTAATTCCCAGGAGAGACCCAACCTCCTGTTTTCGGAGATCACCCTAGACCTCTCCTGCCTGGCTGTGCTCCTGGAGGCTGCAGGGTTATGGCCAGGCAGCTGGATGGCAGCGTGAAGGAGGAATTGTGCTCACAACAAAGCTGTCAGTCCTGGAGATCATCCGACCCCAGCCTGGTGGACAGGAGCCACCCTGTGGCTGTTAATGCTCTCCATTTATTTGGCACTTTTAACTTATTGCAAATGCTCTCATGCTAATGATTTCATTTAATCTTCAGCACAACCCTGGGAAAGAGGCACTTGACTGGGATTGTTATCTCCAACACACTTCTCCCTTTTTTACCCATTGGATCTCTCAAGAGCCTCCAAACTGTTTCTGCCATCCCAGAAAAATTCAACTCGGAACCAGGAGGTGCCTTGGGGCTTATGGCAAGGTTGGGTCCTCTCTTTAGGCTCCGTTGTGGGCTTGCTGGCTGCTGATTGTCTTGGGCTGGGTATGACGAGATGTCACAGGATACAGAATCAGTCCCCTACTGGAATTTCCCAGGCACCCCTCCCCCACTGCTTGTATCTGAAAGCCTGGCACATAATGACCATTTCACCCACTCCCCAGGAAGCTATGTCAGGCTTCTCCTCATTAAGCAAATGGAAACTCATGGCCTGGATGAGCAAAGGCCTTTGCCCTGAGTCACACAGTGAACACATACAGAAGAATCTGGGATGACTTAGAAAGAATACAGGTCTGGGGACATCAGAAAACCTGGTTCCAGTCCTTGTTCTGCCACTTATTAGCTAGGGTTACTGGCTGATGAGACAGTCACTTTACCTCCCCAGCCCTGGTTTTTCATAACCATCAAATAGAAATAATAATACCTATCTCTTGGGGTTGCTAGGAGGACTAACGAGATTAAGATGTCAAAGCGTTACATAAAAATGAATTACTCTGATTATTAAGTAGCATAGTTAACATCAGGACTGATACCACAGAAAGAGCTGGACCAAGCATAGAAAGCTGGGCTCTTCTCAACTCACCTGTGTGGCCCTGGGCAAGTCGGAGCCACAGTTATCCAAGGTCTAAGACTGGGGTTTTGCATGGTCTACACCTCTGATGCAAGAATTCTGGCGTTGGCCACCATGATCTCTTGATTGTCCTATTATCTTTGATCTAATAATCTTACTGAGAGGAGCCAGTCAGTTCCCAATAGTGGAAACCTTCATTCCTTCCCTCTACTCCTCTCTGCTGGCAGTGAAGCACACTCTCCCCTTTCTAGCCCTTAGCCTACCAATTTTAAGGGGCAGGCAGGTCTTGGTAGTAAAATAAATGACAAACTGACTAGGTAAGACTTCCCAGTTGAAAACATCAGACTACTTGGATTCCCTCCTTCGTTGGGAGGCCTGCCTTTAACACTCTGCTTCTTCCAGGTGGTCCTGATGGTGCCAGATCCCTGATTCTTTCCTTGAGGAAGCAGCTTAACAGAACCCTTGCTGGGCTCACATAAGTGAATTAAATATTAAATACAAAAGGCCGGAGCCCATGGTGCAACAGCACATTCCCAAAACACAGACAATGGCACACAGCTCATCTATCACATTTCTGGTGGTCATAGGCTGGGCTTCTCTGTTCTGCAGCCCACACTCCTAAGAAGGAATAAGAATTGGCAATGTTTTGCTCTTCCCAGCAAGCCCATGTTTCCTGTGTCCTTTCCTCAACCCCCCATATTAAAGGCTCCAGGGACCTGGAAATGCCTAGAACGCTGAGCTGTGGCATCTGCAGCGTTGAAATTGAATAGGTCTGTGACTGGCCAGGCAGGGGGCCTCTGTAGTTCAGCTCCATTTAGGCCCTACAGGATTCCATGGGAAAGGGACCAGCTCAGGAAGGATGCTGAGGTCCTGACATCTCTCAGGGCAATGGAGAACTGGATATTACTGGGATGAGGCCTGGGTGTAGGAGCCAGTTAGATCAATAAATTCTCAGATTAATATAGGTCACAGAACTGCCAGACTAGTAGACCCTCACCTATCACTCAAGCCAACTCTCTACAAAAAGGTAAACTGAGGCCTGGGGAAAGCGACTTCCCCAAGGTCACTCAGTGAGCTGTAGAACAGCTAGGCCTAGACTCAAGGTCTTTGGTATGAAGACCTTTCCACCCTAGCTCCTGCATAACCCTCGAAATCTCCTTCCAAAAGATGGCAGGCAATGGGCCCTGCAATGTCTGGGCCTAGGGGAACATTTTAACAGGGAGCAGAATCCATTTAGTTCTTGCCACCTAGGAACTGAAAGAGCAAGAGGTCCATGGGTTCTAGCTCAGCTCTGTCACTCTGTAGAATGGAGCCTTGGTCACATCGCTTCTCTAAGCCTTAGTTCCTCACCTATGAAATGGGCCTTTAAGACCCACCACCCCGGATGGCTACTGTAAGGGTCAAATAAGACCAGGTATGTGGGGCATTCTGCAAACTGAGGTGCTACTTAAATGACATTTTTAAATGATGTGAGCTTTGAAAATACTGCGGAAGTCTCCGAGGAGGAGGCAATACAGATGCAAAAGCTCACACTCAAGAAAGGCTTACACACCGCCTGCCAATCCCACAGACCTGACTGGTCCTGGAGCCACCAGCAGGGACTGACAGCAGCAAGTCAGACCACCCCAACCTCACTGGCTTGAGAAACTGCCCGCCTGCCCACTGTGCTGCGTGGCTTATGTGCACATTTGTGTGTGTGTGTGTGTGTGTGTGTGTGTGTGTGTGCATGCGCTTAGCAACCCAACATCACAGCAATCTGTCTGGCTGTTCCAGGGGCACTGTTGGCAGGAGGGCAGTGTGTGGTGCCAAAGGAGGACACCCCATTTCCAGCCAGGTCACATACCCTCCAAGAAGATCCTCCCAGTCCAAGTCCCTACAGGGACCTCCCAAGTGCCCTGGCTCCTTTGGGGGCCTTACCTTGTACTTGGCCGCAAGCAGCTCTGTGGCCTGCTGCTCCCGCCGCAGGTCCTCCAGCATCTTCTCCTTCTCTTCTAGAAGCTTCTGCTTCTCCTCACTCACCAGGCTGCGGTCGTCCTGAATGGCCGCCTTCTCCTCCTCCAGCCGCTCCTTCTGCTCCTGAAGGTAATTCTCCATGTTCTTTTCGAAGGCTGACTCCAGGATGGGCTGGGGTGGGTGGTGGTTGTTGTTGTTGTCATCCTCCTCTTCAGCCACCCAGGCCTCAATCACTGGCCCCTCAGGGTACCCCGCAGGAGCTGACTCGGCCTTCTTCCTGCGGCTGCTCTTCCTCCGGGGCCGTTTCCCCAGCATCCCCCTTTTCTCCAGCTGGGCCTTCAGGCGGGCGATCTCCTCTTGGAATTCCCGCAGTAGTGTGTCCTTGGGGTCCTCATTCACCCGGGGCTTGTTCTTGATATTCTTGGCTCGGTTGGCAAAGCGCAGGGTAGAGAGGCTCTCATCGTAGCTGTTAGAAGCTGGCCCCAGGGTGGCCACCATGATGGTCTTGGCATTTCCCCCCAGCGAGTCTTGGAGCAGCCGCGTCAGCTTGGAGTCCCGGTAGGGGATGTGGGTGCTTCTGTTACCGGCCAGAGCAGCAATCACATTGCCCAGGGCAGACAGTGAGAGATTGATTTTGGAAGCTTCCTTAGGTCTCTCTCCACCACTGGTGCCACCACTTCCACCACCACCACCACCACCACCCGTGGACTGTGTGGCTGTCCCTCCAGGTGTGTTGGGGCCTGCTTTGTTCTGCCTTTCACTGCCAGCCAGGTCCACTAGGTTGAGCTTGCCCACACGGATGTGCTCCTGGCCATCAGAGCCACGCTCGCTGCACTCCACAGTGATGACAAAGATGGCATGGGAGCGGGAGCTGACCTCGTTCATGTGGGTGCTGCCCACTGCCCGGGTCTGGTTCCCCAGGTTCATCACATGTTCGATCTCCTTGACGTTCTTGGTGACGAAGGAGGAGAGGTCCTTGATGTAGACCCCTGTCTCAGGGTTCTCCTTCAGCTCTAGCCTCTTGCCAGGCTCCTTGGAGAGCAGGTCTCGAATCTCTTCCTGGTAGATCTCCAAGTAGGAGGCCCGGACCAGGTACTGCTGGTTCTGGGAGCGGGAGATGTGGGTGAAGATGTGCTCAAAGGCGTTGGGGATGACCCCACGCTGCTCGGGCTCCACCCAGGTCCCCTGCATGGTGTAGGTCTTGCCAGTGCCCGTCTGGCCATAGGCGAACACGGTGCCATTGAAACCCTGAAGCACGGAGTCTATCAGGGGCCTCACTGTTTCATCGTACAGATCTGCCTGCTTGGAGTTGGCATCATACACAGCATCAAAGGTGAAGGTCTTGGGCAGCTCTCCCGGGGCCGCGCGGGGGTTGCGCAGGGTCACCTGGCCCAGTTTCACGTCCATGGTCAGGATCTGCTCGTGACCAGCAGCCTCCTCCTTCCTGCTGAGGGGGCGGCACCGGGCCACCACCTTCAGGGCCTCGCTGGCCTTGGTCTTACTGGCCATCTTGCTGCTCTGCCCTTGCTGCCCCCGACCCCCTCGGCCGGGGCGGTCCTGCTCTCCTGCTCCCTAGCTGGGGATCAGAGGGCTGGCCCAGCCCCCAGGCGCTTCTCTTCAATCTGCATGCAGCCTCCTAGGGTGGGGATGCTGGGAGGTGGCCCCGCCGCTGCTGCAGTCCGGGCCTCCACCGCTGTCCGGTCCTCGCTGCACCAGCTGGAGGGGTAGGATTAGGCAGAATCCCCTGGCAGCCGCGGGAGCAGCGCCTGCCGACTGGCAGTGCCCGGAACCCACCCCATGTCTGGGCAGAGGGAGCGCTGCCGTAAACAGCTCTGGCAACAATGAGATAAAGGAAGAGGCAAATGGGATGGGGGTGGGTGGCGGAGCTGTCTTCTCCTTCTCCTCCTCCCTCTAGGGATCCATAGCGGGGCTGCAGGTCTTGGGTGGCCGGGGGTCCCGGCCCTTCCGAGGGCAGAGGCTCACCTGGAGTCCTCCCCACTAGCTGGGGGATCATTCATCGCAGCCACCGCGGCTGCTGCTGCCTGTGCCTCTGCCTTCCCCGCCGCCGCCACCGGAGAATGAGAGAGAAAAACAGAAGAAGATGGGGCGGAGCAGCGGCAGCGAGAGTGATGTTGCCGCCGCGCTGCGGCCCCAGCTAAGCCTCCCGGCTGGGGTGGGGCAAGGGGCGGGGCCGCGGAGCGGGAGACGAGGGCCGGGCGCGGCCCGCGTGCTGAGGACTGGGGAGCATCGCCCGCCCGCGCCCCCGCCGGCCGCTGCGGGATGACAGGCTCCAGCGCCGACCGGGTCCGGCGCCCACCGGCGGGATGCAGCGCAGCCACCGCCCGCCGTCACCCCACCGGGCGTAAGCATGCTGGGAGTTGTAGTCCTGCCTTTGTTAACTGGGTTCCAGGTCGCTAATGCCTTCTCCAGTCCTCCAGCTCGCGAGGCCCCGCCCTCCCCTGCGTGCAACCCCTTAAGTGATTGCTGAGGTTGCACCACCCACGCCTGTTCCCTCCGCGGCTATAGTGCTCGGTCTCCTCCTTGCTCCAGCCTCTCTGCCTGCAGATGGGTGCACGTCACCCTTCGCCTTCAGGGTGTTACCAAGCAAGCCTCCTGAAGCCTAACTGCCAAACGTTTCTTTCCTCTCTCTACCCTGGGTTCCTTCTGGCCTTCCAGCTAATTCTGTCAGTACCTGGCTCCATGTTGTGTGAAAGCCTCTCAGTTTTCTGACCTCCCAGCCTCACCTCCCCTGCTCTCCTAGAGGGAATCTGTGTTGCACACATTCATTCCTGCACTTACCCAGAGCCTGCTGAGTCCCAGGCCCTAAACCAAGAGCTGGATCCTTCTTGTCCTCAGGGAGCAGACATTCTAGAAACCATGTTTTTTCTTTTCCTTAACTGGCCTTGCTGTGTTGCATCTTTGCGCTTTTGCTGAGAGGCCCTGTCACCCTTCCGTACTTGACTCCTTGCTGCTTGGGTAGTTCAAGCACCTCCTCCTCCATGAAGCCTTCCTGGACCAATTTTTTCTCTCCATAGCAGAAAGAGACATAGAATTTGCATAAGACAAAACCTGGATTCGAGTTTCAGTTCTGATCTCTCTCCAACAGTACCGTTACTTACCATGCCCCAGCCTTAGTTTAAAAAATTATTTCTCTCCCAGCTGGGGAGAGAAATAATACCTACTTCATGGTGTGGTTGGGAAGCTTAAATGAAACAATGAATCATGAAGTATTGCACCAAGAAGCCCTTGATACCTACTGGTGGCCCAGCCTGGATTGCCTGACATCTCCTGCTTCCCTGAGTATCTTAGATAGATGGGGTCTGTGCTGGGTGTTCCTCTAAAGAGTCTTCATATATTTCCCTCTAGGATACAAATCAAGTACAATTCTCCCAGGCCAAGGGCCAAGCCAGAGTCCTATCCATGGTCCACTCTGAAGAGGGGAGTTGAGTCTGTGGCCTGAGTCCAAACTGTTCTTACTCTCCATGTGAGGTACAGATCGAGGAGGCGCAGTTATCTGAAACCTCAAGGACCTTCTTCACAAAGGCTCCAGGATAGTCTTTCCACAAAACATTTTCCAAGCATGTTATCCTCTAGGAGGCCTAGTGGTTTAGGTTTTCAACTCTATAATACCTATCTTCTTACCTCTTTCCCATCTCCAAGTCTCCAGGACTTGAATATCAGGTAGACTAGTGAGCACTTGCCCTCTTCTGAAGTTTCCTGGCCTTCCTCCACCCTCTCCCTGATCCAGCTCCACTGCCTGTGATTAACTTGGCTTTTGGACCAATCACTAGGTGGAGTTTTGGCTTTGTAGACTAACCTCTCTTGGCTCTGACAACCTAACTTTTGGATAGACCATTTACTTCTTATGTCACTTTCCTGTTGCACATGGCTTTGCTTTTTGAACACTTTCTCTACTTGGCCTAACACATCTGGCACTACACTGACCCTTACCTTGGTCTCCCCACAGATGTCACTATTGGCAAGGCATTTCCCCAGATCCTCCTATATAGAAGGGACATTGGAATCCCATTACTTATAAGATATGTGACCCAGAGTAAATTATTTAGCACCTCTAAATAGTTGTTTTCTCAGCGGGATAAGTGAGGATAAGAATGCTTACCTTACTTGTGGGGTTCGCATGAGAATTAAGTGAGATAATATATGCAAATACTCAAAAGACATAGAAGGCGCTTAAGAAATAGTACTTTTCCTCCCTTTTCTCCTTTGCATTGAAGGCTATTCACATTCTATGTGTCCCTTTTCAGCATCATCTTCAACCATTTTTCCTCCCTCTCACACATTCAAGTCTCAGCCACTCTGATTTGCTTATAAGTTCCCCCAAACACACCCTCGTTTTTCATGCTCCTGCTGTGCCTCTGCCTAAAATGTCCTTCTCACTTTGTTGTTCCTGTCTACACAGCCTCACCTTCCATTCATTCCGCAGCTCAATCTCTGTGGCATCGACTCCCACCACCCAGGAAAGACCTCTCTTACCCAGGACCCAGTGAGTCCCACGGTTCCAACTTTAGAGGGTCCTTTCCAATGAGAGCATGTGACATAATCTACTTTGTT
>NW_003852417.1:16968136-16983589 GCF_000181295.1 Otolemur garnettii
GGGCCCGGGCTGGGGATTCGAACCCGCCACCTTAGGTGTATGTGGCTGGCGCCTTAGCCGCTTGAGCCACAGGCGCCGAGCCCTACTTTGTTCTTTATGAAGCTCTTGCTTCCGTGGCTTCCATGACTCTACACTCTTCTGGATTACCTCCTACGGCAACTATGAGCTTCTAGTTGGTTAAGTTCAGTCTCCTTCACCAGTTGTTCCCGTTCAGACCCAACATTAGGGTTAACAATCCTAAGCCCTCTTTTCTTCCAGTGTCATCCTCTAGGGTCACCACAGCTCATGGCTTTAATTATTGTGTATATAATTTTTAAATTTGCACCTCTCATCTGTACTTCTCTTCTGAGTTCCAAACCTATACACCCAATTCTCTAATGATATAACCACTTGGATGGCTCTCTAGGCATCTGAAATTTGCTTGTTCACACTAAACTCATTATTCTTCCCTCCAAACTTGCTCCTCAAAACTGGTCCCTAGCTGTATAAATAGCACTCCCCTCACACCTGATATATTCATTCAAACACCAAATCCTCTCAACTTCACTTGCTAAATATTGCTCAGCTCTTTCAACTTCTTCCTTTCATTTCCACTTCCATCATAACCAAGTCATCATCTTCTCTGACCTGGCTCTTCTCATAGCAGCTTCCAATCTGGCCTCCCCTGAGTCTGCTCTTGCTTCACCCATTTATTCTTTACAAAATAGTCTTTTAAAAACACAGATCTGGGGGCAGCACCTGTGGCTCAGTGAGTAGGGTGCCAGCCCCATATACCAAGGGTGGTGGGTTCAAACCCAGGCCCGGCCAAACTGCAACAAAAAAATAGCCGGGTGTTGTGGTGGGTGCCTGTAGTCCCAGCTACTCGGAAGGCTGAGGCAAGAGAATCACCTAAGCCTGAGAGCTGGGAGCTGTGATGCCACAGCACTCTACTGAGGGCGACAAAGTAAGACTCCGTCTCTAAAAAAAACCAACCAAACAAAAAACCACATATCTGATCATGCCACCACATGCTTAAAACCTTCCAATGCTTTTTACTTCTCTTAAGGTAAAGTCAAATCATTAAGGCAGCTCCCCAGCCCTGCACAATCTGGTACCTGCCCGCATCTGTCCTGTCTCATGCTACTCTCCACCTCGCTCCCTGTGTTGCAGTTATAACCTTCTTCAGCTCCCTTCTAAGTTCCTTCCATGGGGCCTTGACATGTTCTATTTCTGCTACTAGAATATTTGTCTTCACCACCTTTGCCTCAATACCTCCTCTCTGATCTCTAATCTTGATCTCAGCTTGAATGTCACTTCCAAAGGATATATTTCTTCACTTCCCCACCTAGGTTATGTCTCTCTATAATATGTTCTCATCCTTCCTCGTACTTCCCTTCTAGAATTTAGCATTATTGTAATTAAATAATCATTTGTCCACCTCTCCTGTTTTTCATGAAGACAAAAGTCTGTTCCATTCATTTCTGTATCCATAATGAATATCCCAGTTGCTGGCACATAGTATTTGCTCAATAAATATTTTTTAAAATAAGTGAACTAATTAAAGCCCTATATGATATTCAGGGCTTCTGTGGAAATTCCTTTAACTCTCTTAACTCTACTAGCATTAATCTTTCCTGTCCTCATGGTTCCATATCTAACTGTTTAACTACTCCCCTGGTGCCCATTATAGCCTGACTTGTACTGTGGTTAACTGAGTCTGCCTTCCTGAAGACAGAAGCTGTGATTTTTGCCTTTATGTCTCCTTCTACCATACCTAGCATAGTACTGTATATATTCTAGGTAGTTAATATTAGTTGTTGAGTAAATGAATGAATGTTCAAAGACTTTCAGGGCAAGAAAATGGAGAGGTGAGACAAAGAAGTGACAGTAATAAATCCTTATTTTTGTAGAGTGCTTTACACTTAATAAAGTCTTATCAGGCTCGGCGCCTGTGGCTCAAATGGCTAAGGCACCAGCCACATACACCTAATGTGGTGGGTTCGAATCCAGCCTGAGCCCACCAAAACAACAATGATGGCTGCAACCAAAAAAAAATAGCCAGGCATTGTGGCAGGCGCCTGTAGTCCCAGCTACTTGGGAGGCAGGAGACTCGCTTGAGCCCAGGAGTTGGAGGTTGCTGTGAGCTGTGATGCCATGGCACTCTACCCAGGGGGATAGCTTGAGGCTGTCTCCAAATAAATAAATAAATAAATAGTGTTATCACATTTGTTACTTACCTGATCCTCACATCAATCCCAGAAAAGTAGAAAATATTAATAATCTTATATTATAAGAAGGACCCCCAGCTTTAGACTGGTTAAGTGAATAGGGAAGGAAACCTAGCCACTAATTGGCATAATATACAGACTCCAAATCAGGCATCCTCAAACTACGGCCACATGAGGCTCACCTAGGACATTTATCCGGCCCAGCGGGTGTTTTCGCCACCGGTGCCTGTCCTGCTTAGCAGCCGACTTGCCCCAGGGCCGCAGTATAGCCCTCCAACGGTCTGAGGGACAGTGAACTGGCCCCCTGTTTAAAAAGTTTGAGGACCCCTGCTCCAAACCTACAAGCCTGGTAGTATTTCCCCTGTCCCATAGAGTAAGCTTACCATGAAGGTAAGTTATAGATCAGTTTCTTCCCAGTCCTGATTTGAATAACAGCTGCATTGAGTACAGGCCCATTGCTGGGTTGGTGGGGGAAAAAGAAGCTCCTGTACTGCATTTCCTTTGATAATTAAACTCTTTTTCTCCAGGGGATTCCCATCCAGCATCTTTTTTCAGTGTGGTTCCAGTAACAGTCACAGTAAGACTATACAAAGAAGGCTGGGCACGGTGGCTCATGCCTGTAATCCTAGCACTCTGGGAGGCTGAGACAGGTGGATTGTTTGAGCTCACGAGTTTGAGACCAGCCTGAGCAAAAGCGAGACCCTTATCTCTACTAAAAAATAGAAAAACTGGAACAAGAGGATTGCTTGAGCCTGAGATGGAAGCTGCTGTGAGCTATGATGCCATAGCACTCTACCCAGGGCGACAGCTTGAGACTGTCAAAAAAAAAAAAAAAAAAAGACGGTTTAGTAATCCTGGGGCTTACAAATGATCAGATGCAAGTAATTCAGCACTTACCCTGCAAAGCCAAATTCTGCCAGCAGAGGGAGACATAACTATGTGACAAAATTACTGGATGTGCTTCAATTCCTGGGTTGTCAATCAGTGAGATTATCTAATTTAAGAGTCCCCCAAAAGTGTCCAAGCTAAATGCTCCTTTTTCTCCTACAGATTGTTTTCTGTGATCTCTGCTGTAATTTCTGGTGAATTGGATTTGTCAACCAAAATAAATAAATTCCTGGGCACGGTGGCTCATGTCTGTAATCCTAGCACTCTGGGAGGCCAAGGAGGCTGGATTCCTTGAGCTCAGGAGTTTGATACCAGCCTAAGAAAGAGTCTCTACTGAAAAATAGAAGAACTAGCCAGGCACTGTGGCAGGCACATGTAGTCCCAGCTATTCAGGAGGCTAAGGCAAGAGGATCTCTTTTTTTTTTTTTGAGACAGAGCCCCAAGCTGTCACCCTCAGTAGAGTGCTATGCCATCACAGCTCACAGCAACCTCCAACTCCTGGGCTCAAGTGAGTCTCCTGCCTCTGCCTCCCAAGTAGCTGGGACTACAGGTGCCTGCCACAAGGAAGATCTCTTTAGCCTGAGAGTTTGAAGTTGCTGTGAGCTATGATGCCATGGCACTCTACCCATGGCAAAGGAGTGAGACTCTGTCTCAGTAAATAAATAAATAAAGATATAAAAATCTGAAAATTAAAAATATCTGGATCTTTAGAAAGAGTGGTTCATAGTAGCTTCCCTTTATCGAGCACCTAATAGGCAGATCACAGATGTTTTATCTAATCTTCACATCAACTCAGCAGCACTGGGACTTGAGCCTAATTTTTCCCACTCCAAAAAGAGTGTTTGTTTCCACCACACTGTCCTGAGCCCTGAGGCTCAGCCCTCAATCTGCCTCCTACCTGGAATAATGCCACCGTCTTCCTTCAACACTCATTTCAACTCCTGCCTCCACAGCAAAGACCTTGCTGCCTTCCAGGCCTCAAGGCTCTATTAGTTTTTCTTAAGGTGCAATACCTAGGAATATATTCTGTCTCCTCAACCAGATTCCAGATTCCTTCTACTTTTGCTACACTTAAGTTTCTTTCTTTCTTTTTCTTTTTTTTTGGAGACAGATTCTTACTATGTCACTATGTTACCCTTGGTGGAGTGCCGTGGCATCACAGCTCACAGCAACCTCAAATTCTTGGGCTTAAGCAATTCTCTCTTAGCCTCCCCAGTAGCAGCTGGGACTACAGGCGCCCACCACAGCACCCAGCTATTTTGTGGTTGCAGTTGTCACTGTTGTTTAGCAGGCCTGGACTGGGCTCGAATCCACCAGCCCTGGTGTATGTGGCTGGTGCCCTACTCATTGAGTTACAGGTGCTGAGCCTATACTTACGTTTCTTGTTCTAAAAGTAATTTATAAACATTTTTTAAAGAGTTTTGACCAAACTTTATATAGAAATGTGTTTCCTTTATTTTTAAACATTTGTACCCACAGGTTATTGACATCTCTTCCTCCATCTGATATGCAACAAATCCTATCAACAAATCCTATCTGGGTTCTACCTACATAAATCTATTGCTCCTGACTCCAAAACTTTCACTGCCACCCACTCAGTCCATGCCACCTTTATCTCTTGCCTGGATGCTGTAGTAGCTTTGTAACAGGAATCCCTGCTTCCACCCGTATCCACCTCTGCCACAGAGCAGCAGTCTTTCTCCTAAACCATACAACAAATCATACCACTTCTTGTTCTCAGTCTACAGTGGTATCTCATCACTCCGAGAATAAAATCTAAAGTCCTTGCCAGGGCACATACACCTTACGTGATCGACTGCCTGGGTGGCTTCTCCTGTTTCAAGTCTTCCTATTCCTCCTTCCCTCACTGTGAGCCAACAACACTGGCCTCCTCGCTCCTCCGTCCTGCCAAGCACATTCCAGTCTGAAGGCCTGGGCACTTGCTCTTTCCTGCGCCTGCAAACTTCCCCCCACCCTGCACATGGCTCCTCCCCCTCACTTCATTCACTTGTGTTTTCTACTGCCATCTCCTCAGAGAAGCTTTTTTGACCATGCTGCCTAAAACATCTCCTCATTGTTCTCTATGTCCTCACTCCATTTGTTCTTCATCATAGCACCTTCCACAATATGACATTCTAGGTATTTCTTTATTTATGTTTTCTTCTTCCCAGTAGATTGCAAGCACCTCGAGAGGATTTCATTCTGAATCCCGGTTCCTAGAAATATGCCTGGTTTATGATAAGCCCCAGGAGATATTTGCTTAATGAATAAATGATGAATGAAGCTATTAATAGCCTTCACAACCGTCATTTTGAGCATCTGCTTACCTTAATGTAGGTTTTTTTTTATTGTGAAATATTAGGTTGAATGATATGAATTGCCATTTTATAGGTTAAAAATGATTGAATATTAGTCTGTGTGCAGTGGCTCATGCCTGTAATCCTAGCACTCTGGGAGACCAAAGCAGGTGGATCCCTTGAACTCAGGAGTTCAAGACCAACCTCAGCCAGCATGAAACCCTCTCTCTAAAAATAGCCAGGCAAGGGTGGTGCCTGTGGCTTAAGGAGTAGGGCGCTGGCCCCATGTACCGGAGGTGGTAGGTTCAAAACTGGCCCTGGGCTCGGCACCTATAGCTCAACCGGCTAAGGCGCCAGCCACGTACACCTAAGGTGGTGGGTTCGAATCCCCAGCCCGGACCTGCCAAACAACAATGACGGCTGCAACCAAAAAATAGCCAGGCGTTGTGGCGGGCACCTGTGGTCCCAGCTACTTGGGAGGCGGAGGCAGGAGACTCGCTTGAGCCCAGGAGTTGGAGGTTGCTATGAGCTGTAATGCCATGGCACTCTACCCAGGGGGACAGCTTGAGGCTCTGTCTCAAAAACAAACAAACAAACAAACAAAAAAAAAAACAAAAAAAAACTGGCCCTGGCCAAAAACTGAAAAACTAAATAAATAATAAAAAATAAAAATAGCCAGGCATTGGGGCAGGCACCTGTAGTCTCAGTTACTTGGAGGCTGAGACAAGAGGATCACTTTGAGCCCAAGAGTTAGAGGTTGCTGTGAGCTGTGACACCATGGCATGCTGCTAAGGGTGACAAAGTGAGACTGTCTCAAAAAAAATATTGAATATTGGCAATTTCACATAGTTTAGTCAAACAAAACACATATTCTGAAAAGTGCATGGTACATAGAAACACCACTTAAAGATTTTTTTTTTTAACGGTCTCAATCTGAATAGCCTGGCATTGTGGCGGGTGCCTTGTAGTCCCAGCTACTTGGGAGGCTGAGGCAAGAGAATTGCCTGAGCCCAAGAGTTTGAGGTTGCTGTGAGCTGTGATGCCACCACACTCTACTCAGGGCGACAGCTTGAGACTCTGTCTAAACACAAACAAACAGGAAAAAAAAAAAACAATCTCACTCTGTCACCCAGGTCAGAGTGCCATGGCATCAGCCTAGCTCACAGCAACCTCAAACTCCTGAGTTCGAGTGATCCTTCTGCCTCATCCTCCCAAATAGCTGGGACTATAGGCACCCACCATGCTGCCTAACTAATTTTTCTATTTTTAGTAGAGACTGGGATCTCACTCTTGCTCAGGCTGGTCTTTAACTCCTGAGCTCATTTAACTCCTGAACTCAATTGATCTTCCCACCTCAATCTCCCAGAGTGCTAGTGTTAAAGAATTATAAAAAACATTTGGGCCAGGTGTGGGAGCTCATGCCTATAATCCCAGCATACCGGGAAGCCAAGGTGGAAGGATTGTTTAAAGGCAGTGGTTCTCAACCTTCCTAATGCTGTGACGTATTTTCATTGTTAGAAAGGGGTTGCGACCCACAGGTTGAGAACCCCTGGCTTAAGGTCAGAACTCCTGGCTTAACCCCTGTATGAAATCAGTCTTGGGACGATACCATAGCAAACTCTCCATCTCTTTAAAAAAAACTGAAAAAAATTAGCTGAACATGGTGGCTCTCACCTGTAGTCCCAGCGACTTAGGAGGCTGAGGGAGGAGGATTTCTTGAGGGAGGAGGATTTCTTGAGTGCAGGAGTCCAGGAGTGTAAGACCACTCTGGGCAACATAAGGAGACACCATCTTAAAAAAAACAAACAAACAGTATTCCATCATATGAATTTTGGAGGTACACAGTCATAACTGTTTTCCAAAGTGGGTGTAACAATTTGTACTGTTGGCAGTGTATGAGAGTCCCAGTTGCTTCAGATCAGCACCAACACTTAGTATTTTACTCTTAGTTTTATTTTTTTATTATTTATTTATTTATTTTGAGACAGAGCCTCAAGCTATCACCCTGGGTAGAGTGCCATGGCATCACAGTTCACAGCAACCTCTAAGTCCTGCGATTTTCCTGCCTCTGCCTCTGCCTCTCAATTAGCTGAGACTACAGGCGCCCACCACAATGCCCAGCTATTTTTTGGTTGTAGCCGTCATTGTTGTTTGGCGGGTCCAGGCTGGATTCGAACCCACCAGCTCAGGTGTATGTGGCTGGCGCCTTAGCTGCTTGAGCCACAGGCGCTGAACCTCACTCTTAGTTTTAAATATTTGATATCTCATTGTGTTTCTAATTACTTCCATGATAACAAATAAAATTGATCAACTTTTCATAGGCTTATTGGCATTTCCACACCTTCATCTGTGAATTGCCTGTTCCAGTTTTTGCTCATTTTTCTAGTGAATTGCCAACCTTTCTTACTGTTTTATAAGCATTCTTTTATATTTCAGATTTAAACCTGTTGTTACTTATACACATTGTAAGTGTCTTTTCTGTGGCTTAACCTTTCATTTTTTTCATGGTGTCTTTTTCTTTCTTTCTTTCTTTTTTTTTTTTTGTCTCGCTTTGTCACTCTTGGTAGAGTGTCATGGCATCATAGCTCATAGCAACTCTTGGGCTCAAGTGATCCTCTTGTCTCATCCTCCCAAGTAACTGGGACTACAGGTGCCTGCCACAATGTCTGGCTATTTTTAGAGAGCACGTCTCGCTCTGCCTTAGGCTGGTCTTGAACTCCTGAGCTCAAGGGATCCACCTGCCTTGGCCTCCCAGAGTACTAGGATTACAGATGCAGTCACCACATCTGGCCCTTCATGGTGCCTTTTAATAACCAGGATTTCATAATTTTAGTTTAGAAACATTCACAATCCTTCTTTCGTTTGGTACTTTGGATGTCTTGCTGAAAATGTTTCCTCTATCCCAAGGTTGTAAAGTGTTCTATGTTGTTTTCTAAAAGCTGTGTTGTTTGAATAGCTACTTAGCTTTATAATGTATTTCAGATCATAATTATTTCAGATCATTCTCCCTATTATTGAACATGTAGGCTGTCCTTGATTTTTTTTTTTTTTTTTTTTTTTGTGGCGGAGTCTCACTCTGTCACCCTGGGTAGAGTGCCGTTGCATCATAGCTCACAGCAACCTCAAACTCCTGGGTTCAAGTGATTCTCTTGTCTCAGCCTTCCGAGTAGCTGGGACTATAGGTACCCACCACAACACCTGGCTAGTTTTTCCATTTTCAGTAGAGACAGGGTCTCTACTAAACTGGCAAACTTGTTCTTGCTCAGGCTGGTCTCAAACTCCTTAGTTCAGGCAATCTACCCACCTGGCCCCCAGAGTGTTAGAATTATAAATATGAGCCACTGTGCCCAGCCTTGTCTCTGATGTTTTTAAATCATTATATGTGATTAAACTCCCATCACTGTTTTCTGTCTCACTTAGTTCCTCTGTGCCAGGAAAAGGAAATGGAAGGTGAAATGAAGGTGCAGGTACTTCCAGCCTGGCCCTCAAATGTTCCAGCTCTTTCTTAAATCTCAGACTGAGTTTCCCAGCACCTGCCTGACGTTCTTTTTAAATCATCTGCCATCATCACCACTTTGAGAGGAGGCTGCTACAGCAAAAAGATAGAAGACACAGGTTGGGACCAAACTGGTCTCCTAGGCATTTGGCCTTGATAGGAAAAGGGCCTGAATCTGTCTGCCTTGTTCAGCTCGTGTGCAGAACAAGGCACAAAGTCCTGCATGTCCGGACTGCCCGCCTGGTGCCCTTTCCCCTGACTCACCATCAGTCAGCAGCCAGACCAAGGTCCTGGCTCTCTTACATCCTGGAATGTTGCAGGGGCTGTTTCCTGGAGTGATTCACAAACAGTAAGAGTGTTTCAGTCTGCCATGGAGCCTGACCTGGGAGCCTGTGGGGTATCCTCTGCTAAGAAGCTTCCTCAGGCCTCCTGGTCCCAAGATCTCTGCCTTTCTGAGCTGACAGCATCTCTCACTCAGGGTGCTCATACCTCCTTGCTGTTATTTTCACCTGTGGTGCTGTTTCTCCAACTGTGAGCAGCTCCAAGTCTGGAAACCTGCATGTGTAGATTCTTTGCCTGGCCCTGACCCAAGTGCTAGACATTGACCACCCTCAGCAACGGTGAGATTGAGCTATCCGACAGTGTTTGTGGAGGACTGTGTGGTTAGGATCACATCTGGAGGAAGCCTTCCAAAATGGGCCACAGAGACCACCTCTGGCCTGGCTGCTGGCTGACCACTATCACAAGGCGTGACAGAAAAAACTGGCAAACTCCTCCATGAACCTGCACTGAGCCCATTTTCAAAACCCAAACCTGTTCCACTGGCAAAGTCTCCAGTGTTTTCTGAAGCAGCTCCACCCAAAGACCATGCTAACTGCAATGGGGAAGCGAATCCCCCTAAGAAGATCCATCTGTGTGCTCTGGGTTTAGAATCTAAAGAGAACAATAGCTGGTAAGTGCCAGGAGCAGACAAGCCCCAGGAGCTGGGAGCAGGTTCTGAGCTGAGCTAGAGTCAGGAAACCTGAGCTCAGGCCTGGCTCAGCCACAGTGTGCCCCTTGATACTGGGCCTCTGACGCTGGACCTTGTGGTGACTTCACCCTTCTGAACCTGTGCCCTTATACGCTCAGCAAGGGGCAGCCCTGCCCAGCCACCCACGTGGAGCTGGTGTCAAGAGAAATGACATAGTATGTATAAAAGTACTTTGAGAAGCTTAAAGTGCTATAATAATGACATGAAGAGTTATTAGAAAGAAAAGCCCTGAGAGATGAAAGGAGCAGGCCTCCAACACTCGTCGGGGTAATTTACTCGGCAGTAGGAACAATCCCTTGTTTGTTCAGTCCTTGATCATTTACAAGGAGTTTCTAGGTTCTTTATCTCATCTGAGCTTCACAATAACCACAGTGAGGTAGGCAGGGCAGGAATTGTCCTTCTTGGCCACTGAACAGGTGAGGAAATGGAGGCTCAGAGATGGTGCATGATTCTCTCATGATCCTAGGTCACAGAGCTGTGACTAAAACCCCCTTTGTATAATTCTTCATGCTCCTTATGATGGATCCATTATGGTGCTACCTCTGTTTCCTTTGCTGCAACCCTGTGGGGCAATTTCCCACAGATATGTTGTGGGCCCCAGGACCCCAATAAGGCTGGAATGACAGGTAGGGGGTGAGGGAGTGTGGTTATCTGAAGAGCAACAGGAAATTATTAAAAGCTTTTAAGCAGAGAAATAATATGATCAGGGCTATGTATTTTTTCAAATGCTATCCTCCACCTGTTCCTTTTTTACTCCTCCTTCCTTTCTCCTTTTCCCCTCTACTTCTCTTTATTCTTTATTTATGTTACATAATTTCATAGGAAAGTGGAAAAAAGGAAGATTCTGGGAACGCTGGACAATCAGCCAGCTGGAGCCCTGACTGTGGGCTCCTTATGCTGTAGGGCCCAGTGTCCTGCCCAGAATCCAGGATCCTCCCCACAGACGCTCCTCCCCAGGGCAGATCTGGGTACAGCATGCTCCAGAGCAAGGCCAGGGCTTAGTAAAGGGGCACGAGGTGGCAGGCATGTGCCTGGGGCTGCTGGCATCTAGGAAGGCTGGCACTGGGCCCCGGGGCCCTCCCTCACCCTCTGGGAAGGGCCTTGCCTCAAGAACTGCCTGAAGTGGCCCAGAACATGAGCTCCTGGCAGTGTGCCTTTCTCTGCTGGGTGCTTGCCACTCAGAGTTACATGCTTCTTGGGCCACCAGCAAATGACCAGGCAGTTGATGAGCACATCCTGGGGTGCCCCCACCAGGCTGTCTGTCCCCTTCTTCCGCCCCAGCTTCCTTCTGCTACTGGCCTGGCTTCCTTCCCATTTGTCTGTATCCCACACAGATCGCATGCCTGGCAGCTGGGTCCCAAGTCCAAGGCTGAGGGGATGATGTCGACATGTGCCTGCCTGCATGTGTGTGCGTCTGCACAGGTGTGCGTGAGCACCTATGCATGACAGTGTGGTGTCTTGAGGGAGAAGCATGCGTGGCCTTTACAGAGAACCTCTGCCTTGCTGAACTTGTGCAATATTGTATCCCCAGCATAAGTAAAGTAGTTGGCACCTAACAAATACTTGTTGATATAAACGAATGAATGAACACCAAAGGAATGAGAAAAGATTAGAACTGAAGAGTATCTGTTGTCTGGGTACTGCAACGAGAAAGTCCTGGAGACCTTGCTAGCCTGTTTCTGAGGAGTGTCAGGGGGGTAGGCCTGGTGCTGAGGGCGGAGTGGGGAGGAGGTAAGGCAGGGAACACTGGCACCTTTGAAGGAGTTTGGAGGGAGGAAAAGGAGGCTTGGGGGAGGAGAGGAAGAAGGAGGCAGACAGAGTGGGTCAGCCTATTGGAGCCTGAAAGGAAGAGTCCCATAGACAATGTCACTGGCAGACAAAGCCTTCTCTACCCTCATCCACGCCAGGACTGCTCTTTCTCAGACCTTGACATTATGCTTCCCCATCTCAAACTAAAATCAGTCTCTCTCGTTCTTTATTCTTTTCCTTTAGAGATGGGGGTCTTGCTCACCTCGGCCTCCTAGAGTGTTACAGAGGGAGGAGCTCCGCTTTTTACTTTCCAACTCCCTGCCTTGAGCTAGCTTGAGTGGGCTCCTGTTCCTTCCAACCAGATGATACTTTAGGCCTCAGTTTGGACATTCCCACTAGAGCAAATTAAAAATGTAGCTACAGCTCACTTTGATACCTCTAACTGGGTCACTCTCAGTCACCCTGTCTCTATCATCATCCCACATTTGGAGCTGCATTTCATGTGTTACCCACATTCCCCTCGAAGTCCCTCTTATCTTCCCACTCCCTCTTTCCCCTTCTATTCCTTCCTTGGCCTAAGTCCCGTTTCAGCACCAGCTTCCTTTCTGCTTCTCCATCCCATTCTGCAGAACACCACCACCCCATTATTTATTTCCCTTTTCATTTTCAAGAATTATGAATTACATCATGTATTTATTCAGAAGAGCATACAAAACATATAAGCATGACATAAAATGAGTATGTGGTGAGGGGCTGTACTTACTTCCCATGTTAAGAAACAAAATATGCTTGGTGCCTGTGGCTCAAGTGGCTAAGGCACCAGCCACATAGAACTGGTGGGTTCGGCTCGGCGCCTATGGCTCAAGAGGCGAAAGCGCCAGCCACATACACCTAAGGTGGCGGGTTCGAATCCCCAGCCCGGGCCCGCCAAACAACAATGATGGCTGCAACCAAAAAATGGCCAGGCGTTGTGGCGGGCGCCTGTAGTCCCAGCTACTTGGGAGGCTGAGGCAGGAAACTCGCTGGAGGTTGCTGTGAGCGTGATGCCATGGCACTCTACCCAGGGGGATAGCTTGAGGCTCCGTCTCAAAAAAAAAAAAAAAAAAAAAGAACTGGTGGGTTCAAATCCAGGCCGGGCCTGCCAAACAACAATGACAACTGCAACCAAAAAATAGCCAGGTGCTGTGGCAGGTGTCTGTCATCCCAGCTACTTGGGAGGCTAAGGTAAGAGAATACTTAAGCCCAGGAGTTGGAGGTTGCTGTGAGCTATGATGCCATAGCACTCTACCCAGGGGGACAGCTTGAGGCTCTGTCTCCAAAAAAAAAGGGCAGTGACTGTGACTTAAGGAGTAGGGCACTGGCCCCATATGCTGGAGGTGGTAGGTTCAAACCCAGCCCCAGTCAAAAACTGCAAAAAAGAAAGAAAGAAAAAAATATACTAGCCAGGTTCAGTAGCTCACACATGTAACCCTAGCACTTTTGAGGCTAAGGCAGGAGGCTGGCTTGAGCCCAAGAGTTTGAGACCAGCCTGGGCAACATAGCCAGACTCCCTCTACAAAACATATTTACAAAAAATTTAAAAATACACGTATCTGTGTGTGGTAGCATGTACCTATAGTCTCAGCCACTTGGGAGGCTGAGGCAGGCAGATCATTTGAGCCCAGGAGTTTGAGGTTGCTGTGAGCTATGATGATGCCACTGCATTCCAGCCTGGACGATAGAGTGAGATTGTGTTTCAAACAAAAATGAAACAAAAACAAAACATAGAGTACTGCCAGTATCCATGACTTTTTTTTTTTTTTTTTGAGATAGAGTCTCACTTTGTCACCCTTAGGTGACAGGTCATAGCTCACAGCAACCTCAAACTCTTTGGCCCAAGTAATTCTCTTGCCTCAGCCTCTGGAGTAGAGTAGCTGGGACTATAAGCACCTGCCACAACCCCCAGCTATTTTTTTTTTTTTTTTCTAGAGATAAGGTCTCACTTTGAATCAGACTAGTCTCAAACCTGTGAGCTCAGGTAATCCACCCACTTCGGCCTAGGATTATAGGCATGAGCCATCATGCCTGGCCTCCCATGACCTTCTTTAAATGCCTCTTGCAAATTGTTTGAGAAATTTCTAAGACTCCAATTTCCCCAGCATATTTTTCAGTAGGGCCCCAGCAGACTGGCCTCATGGTCCTCCACTCTGCCTTCACTTTGGCCATTCACTTGGTCTAGGAGCGCAAGATCAGAAACATAAAACCTATGATCTGGTCCCCTGGCTGTCATTTATTAGCTGTCAGCATTTAAATAGGTTTCTTAAGCTCTCTGAATTAGTCAAGTCCCTTTTGATAACAAGTAACAGAAACCACATTCAAAATGGCTTAAATGAAGAAGAAAATGTAATGACTCACCTCATAAAAATCTGGGGATAAGTCTACCCTCAGTCACAGCTGGATCTAGGGGCCCGAACAGTCTCCCAAGCAGACAATCTCTTGGCTCTGCTTTCCTGTGTTGGTTTTATTTTCATCCCAGATTGTTTGGCAAAGGCGCTCAATGTGAATCTCCTTGGCCTGGGTCACGTGTGGCCTTGGATGGGTCACACGTCCATCTCTGGACTCCTGGCTAGTGGTAAGCCAGGCCTGGTTATGCCCACCTGGAGTCTGGGTGGAGTCCCTGGTTGACCTGAGAGTGAAGAGCGGGAAACCAGGGTTCCAATTGCAGAAGAAGTGGAAAAGGATGTTGAGCAAACAAAATCAATAGATGTTTTTATTTCTCACTTTCCTTCTGAGTGAGAATGAATCTCTGCCAAACATTCAAGGCTTCCCGGAAGATCAAGAAAGATAGGGGCTATGAAGTTTCTTTGAAAACTTTAAAGTTCAATAGAAAGGGAAGTGATTTTGGATGACAGCTTTGCCTTTTCCCCTAACTGTCTACCCGTCCAGGGTGTCCTTCTTTGTTTATCTAAAGCCTACCCTTCCTCCAAGCCCCAATTCAGTAGAGTTGGACTTTTTCTAGCACCAAGGGCCTCTTGGGTACCTAGCATTTATGTAGATAAGATCTTTCATCGTGGCTGGGCACAGAGGCTCATGCTTGTAATCCTAGCACTGTGGGAGGCCGAGGTGGGTGGATTGCTTGAACTCACAGGTTCAAGAACAGCCTGAGCCAGACAGATCGAGACCCCATCTCTCCTAAAAATACAAAAAAAAGAATGAGGCAAGAGGATCGCTTGAGCCCAAGACGTGGAGGTTGCTGTGAGCTATGATGCCATAGCACTCTACCCAGGGCAACAGCTTGAGACTGTGTCTCAAAACAAAAAAAAAATCTTTCATTATCTTGGTTATTTGTTTTTCAGGAATATTACAGTTTATTTGACAGTTCTCTCATGGATCATCAACACTTCCGGATGAACTGGAAGCAATTTTGAGTCCCAAGATAGTTCCTCCTCTCCTCCTGGGATGCTTAATACTCTCACTGTGGCCCAGCTGGCGTCTGCTCAGGGAGTACATGCTAATTTTAATTTTGGCTTAAAATAGAAACAAAAATCATATCAGTCGTACTGTTCCTTAGGAGTTAGTTTCATAAGCATCATTCTCTCTCTAGTTAGTTAGGATCTTTGAGAGAAGAACTTGGACCTATCGTTCTCTATTCCAGATAAAGGCCTAAGCCACCACTGAACACACTTTTAAGTGTGTAGCATATCTCTGTTGGTTGATTTTTTTAAAAAAAGATCTTAGGCTCGGCGCCTATGGCTCAAGTGGCTGGGGCGCCAGCCACATATACCTAAGGTGGTGGGTTCGAATCCC
>NW_003852417.1:16983609-16985555 GCF_000181295.1 Otolemur garnettii
GAACCTGCTTGAACGGTGCACATTTATCTCAATATAAACAAATCACATGATGGTTTGGCTCTGCTGCTTCCAACTCCACTATTTCACACGATAGTCACAAAATGGTACTGTGGAGCTCCAAGTCAAGTAAAAAAAAAATAGCCAGGCGTTCTGGCGGGCGCCTGTGGTCCCAGCTACTTGGGAGGCTGAGGCAGGAGACTCGCTTGAGCTCAGGAGTGGGAGGTTGCTGTGAGCGTGATGCCATGGCACTCTACCCAGGGGGATAGCTTGAGGCTCCGTCTAAAAAAAAAATAAAATAAAAAAATAAAAAAAGATCTTATAATCCATCAGAAAAATAAGCCCAAAAGCTAGGCTGGAAATGTTTCTACTCCACAATGTAACTATTTCACAAGTTAACTTAGTTCCAGGGCTCACAAATGATCAGTGGGCATCTGGTGCCATGAAATGTAGATATTTTAGTCCCACAGCCCTTGTGCAGCTGTGGGCAACTTTCCCAGGTTCCTTGTCCCAGCTTTTGTCTCCTCTTTGGGGAGGTGCTGTCTTACCACTCATTCCTCCAGATCTACTCCCTTTGTTGCCAGAGCCCAATGAAAGTGTCACTCTGCCCCTCTTTGGAACTTTTCCATCAGTGTCAGTTTCTACTTTAAAGAATGTGCCTTTTGTCTAGGTAACTGGAAAGAAGGTAGAGCTTGAACATGAACCTTAACTTCTAAAAGAGACTCTGCCTTCTCAGACAGAGTGGATGGTTCCTTCTGGCCCAACAGGGGCCCTTCCTCAACTGTTTAATGTGTGCATCCAAGACACACATAAGTATAAAATCTAATGAAGACTTAGAGATAAATGGTGTCAACCCAGAGGGTCTCATTCACTCTGGCAGGCCACAGGGAAGACACCTGGGAGCCCTGGAATTTTTCTTTAATTTTCTTGTGTCATCAGAAACCACTCCCATTGTCTCAAAAACCTAGGGGTTAGGTAGGTGGGGCATAGCTTCCCATCCAGGCTTACCCGGTTTTCCCAGCTAAGGAATATGTTGAGGCTGCAAGCAAGAGGAAGCCTGAGATAGAGGAAGGATGGGGTGTTGGTTCCTCAACTTGTTGAGACCAGAGTTGTGTAGCAAGACAAGCCAGAGCCTGCTCAGCATTTTTCCTTCCTGGCTTGGGTTTCACCTCAGCCCCAGTCCAATGGCAGCCCTGTTGGCTCAGAGGGGTGAGGGATCCAAGAGGAGGAAGCTGGTACAACCCTCCATCTAGTTAAGGGCGGGCTGGAGGTGGGGTGGAGTTTCAAAGTAAGCCTCTGACAAAGGCTGAGTCAGTTATATTGCTCCATCTCTGATTCTGGCTTCTCCTCCTCCTCCGCCTCACCCACACTGTTCTCTAGTCACACAAAGTTCTTATCATCCCTGACCATGCTAGGCATAAGTGCTATGTGAAGCTTCATGGGTTGTGCACTGCACAATTCCAGGAGGTCCCATTCCCATAGACAAAAAAGTGGATAGCAACTCCAAGCATCATGTATAATTGTAGCCGACAGCCCTGAGCTAAGCCCTTCGATGACTTCCTTGCTTTCCACATATTGCTTCCTCTGCCACAAATGTTCTTACTTGCTGTTCTTCCTACCACAGCTTCACCTGGTACACCACCTAAATACTTAGCCTTCAAGTTCTGCTCAGATATAATGTTGGTGAACATAAATATAACAACTGAATGCTTTTGGAAATGCATAAAGTTATTGGGAAGAAATACCTTACAAATAGGAATCTCAAATTTGCATCCTGCTTGCTCATTAAGCTTGCTCATTAAGCTTAATAATAAGTTTTATTATGCCTATGATTTGTTCTAAAAGGCAATGTAAGTAAAATCTATTAGAATTGCTAAAATGAAAAAGAAACAATACCAAGTATTGGTGAGGACGTGGAGCAACTGGAATTCTCTCTTTTTTTTTTTTTT
>NW_003852417.1:16986303-16992688 GCF_000181295.1 Otolemur garnettii
ACCTGAGGTAGTGGGTTCGAATCCAGCCTGGGCCCGCCAAACAACAATGACGGCTGCAACCAAAAAATAACTGGGCGTTGTGGTGGGTGCCTGTGGTCCCAGCTACTTGGGAGGCAGAGGCAGGAGTCTCGCTGGAGGAGAGGTTGCTCCTTCGCCAGGAGTTGGAGGTTGCTATGAGCTGTGATGTCATGGCACTCTACCCACGGGGCAGCTTGAGGCTCTGTCTCAAAAAAAAACACAAAAAACAAAAACACATGAAGAAATGTTCACGGCAGCACTATTCATTATAGCTTCAAACTAGGAATAACTCAAATGTCCATTAGCCATAGAATGAATGGATAATGTGCTATATTCATGAAATAGAATGTTATATGGCAGTGAAGGTGAATTAATTATTGCTTCACACAATACACAAGCACAAAAATGTACAAAGTGCATGTCTAGGCACTGTAGTGATGGAAATTAGAATAGTGGGTGGTGCCCATAGCTCAGTGGGTAGAACGCTGGCCATGTACACCGAGGCTGACAGTTTGGAATCTGGCCCTGGACAGCTAAAACAATGACAGCTGCAACAACAACAACAAAAAGAGCCAGGTGTTATGGCTGTAGTGCTGTATTCCCAGCTACTTGGGCAGCTGAGGCAAGAGAATTGCTTAAGCCCAGGAGTTTGAGGTTGCTGTGAACTGTGACGCCATGGAACTCTACGCAGGGCCACAGCTTGAGACTCTGTCTCAAAAAAAAAAAAAAGAATAGTGGTTCAGCTGGGCAGTGATCAAAAGGAATTTCACATCCTGTAGTCCTAGCTACTTGGGAGGCAAGAGGGTCCCTTGAGCCCAAGAGTTTGACGT
The DNA here is from genome assembly GCF_000181295.1 of Otolemur garnettii. Classification (NCBI taxonomy): domain Eukaryota; kingdom Metazoa; phylum Chordata; class Mammalia; order Primates; family Galagidae; genus Otolemur; species Otolemur garnettii. Next base: position 16,987,152 of record NW_003852417.1, read on the forward strand.
TGCTGTGAGCTGTGACATCACAGCACTCTACCAAGATTGATATAGTGAGGCTCTGTCTCAGGAAAAAAAAAAAGGAGTTTGATATTTCTGGGTTCTCTTTATTAATATGCTTACATGGGTGTATTCATTTTTTAAAATTTCAGATTAATATATAGGTACAAACAATTAGGCTACGTTGTTAGGGTTTGTTGTAGTTGAGCCCTTCACTGAGAAGGTGGGCCATGTGACCCCTACCTTGCACCTATTAGGTAAGAGCTTACCATTATTACCCCCCTCCAACTTCAATTTTTTTTTTGAGACAGAGTCTCATTATGTTGACCTCATTAGAGTGCTATGATGTCACAGCTCACAGCAACCTCAAACTCTTGGACTTAAGCAATTCTCTTGCCTCGACCTCCCAAGTAGCTGGGATTACAGGCACCTGCTACAATGCTGGGATATTTTTTTATTGTTGTTGTAGTTGTCATTTTTGTTTGGCAGGTCCCAGGCTGGGTTTGAACCCTCCAGCCCCAGTGTATGAGGCTGGCTCCCTAACCACTGAGCTATAGGCACTGAAACTCCCAACTTGAATTTAGTTGTGTTTTTTCTTTTTGAGTAGGCATGTAGCAGTTCATCTACTAGTTTCATATTAGTATGGAGTATATTGGATGCTTGTTTTTCCATTCCCGTGATACTTTACTTAGGAGGATGTTCTCCAAATCCTTCCAGAGAAATACAAAAGATGTAAAGTCTCCATCTTTGTCTCTGGCTGAATAGTATTCTATGATATATATATATGTACCACAATTTGTCAGGCATGTTCATTTTGCAGAACTTTGTTGTGCTGTATACTGAGGATTCATGCGCTTTTATATATGTATACTATGCCTCAAGAAAAACAATTATTTATTGTGTTAGGTGCCTATAGTCCCAACTACTTGGGAGGCTGAGGCAAGAGAATCGATTATTTCCAGAAGAACTCCTATTAACTTGATAAGTAAATGTATTTTAATAAAGATTAAAAAAGAGAGAGAGAGAATCGATTAAGCCCAAGAGACTGAGGTTGCTGTGAGCTATGACGCCATAGTACTGTATTGGGGGCCACAAAGTGAGACTCTGTCTCAAAAAACAAAACAAAACAATTACTTAGAGGAATAAATAAGGCAATATCTGCTTTTGTCCACAATGAAGTAACAGGATCTAGATTTATCCTCTCCTTAATCAATTAAAAATTTGAACAAAATGCAGTATATGAAACAATGGTCTTAGGACATTGGAAAACAGGGATCCCAAGACAGTGATCCTTGAGAGAAGGGAAACAAATGAGGTGAGCCATGTAGGGGTCCCTGCTCGCTGGGTGGAGGGTTTCCGGGCTGCAGCAGAGAAAGAAAGAGCTCTTGGAGACCTGCAGAGGAGTCCTGTTGACTCTGGGCTCTGATCCGTTCTGTATGTGAGTAAATTACTGACATTGCGGGGAAAAACACTGGAGAGGAAGAGGCAATAGAACAGTCAGAATAGCTTATGAAAGGCTAGAAATAGTTGGTGCTCTCATTAGCCAGAGCAGAAAGACCTCCCAACACACTGGGAGTGTTCCCAGACTGAGGTCCTCGGGCTGGACCCGCTATGGCAGGGAGGTAATGGTTTTAAAGTTTATTTACTGAAACACAGCCTCTCAAAGTCCAGGGCAGACGAGAGGGAAACTTGATGCTGCTAAATCCCCTGAGATTGAGCTTCTTAAGTTTTCCTGATGTGGATGAGACGGGGAGAATCTCAGAACAGCTGAACTCATTTGCAGGAATTCAGTAACCTCAGGAGTGGACTTTCACAGTTTGAAGTTATCTATTGGTTTGTTTGCTTTTTTGTGACACATCACCCCCTCATCATCATGTGCGCTCTGTAAGGACAGGGATCTCATCTGACTGTGTCACAGGGGGCTCTGACCAATGCCTGGCACCCAGTAAATGTTTGTTGAATTAAAGTTGAATGAATAAACTCACTCCAAACCAAACCCAGGAGGGAGAAACCAGACATAGCATTATTCATTCATTCTGTAAGATATAATTGACAATAGTTTTGAAGCAACTCCGATCAGCACATTCTTCACTTTGTGGGAAGGCGTACTTCAGACGCCAAAAGTAGATCCAAGGCTCTGTATTTTGCTTGGTAAATACAGAGTCAGGATAAGGGGACTTGGAAGATCTTCAGAGGCTGTGTCACTGAGCTGTGGCACCCCAATGAGTCATACTTTCCCACACAGGGACAGATATCCCTTGCCAAACAGGATCCTGCCTTGCCCAGTGCTGGCATCTCCTCCTCCCTGTCACTGTGGGAGAGACACTGTGACAGTCTGTCTTCTCCCACTCCCCTGCTCAGGGCTCTTTATCGGTTGTAATGCTTCGGTCCTTTCCGCTTGACCTCTTGTTGCAGTGTTCAGGACTACACAATGTCCCTTATTGGTTACACTTTCCGCTGGGCTTCCCAATGAGAATTTGGCCACAATTTCACATATCCTGCAAAAGATAAACTGTCCTAGACCATAGACCAAGACCTTCCATTATCTGAGTTAGAAAGTCCTTCAATCCCTGGATCTCAATTTCCCTACCTTTAGAAAATGAAACAGTCACACTTTTTAAATCTATCTTACAAGGCTGTTAAACAAAAGAAACAAAAGAAGGCAAAAATGAGTGGCTCAGGAGTTGTGATTTAACCCTTATATTTAAAGTTTTACACCAGATTTGTCACTCACAAGCTATGTGACACTAAATCATTTTGTCAGATGCTTAGCCAAAACTCTTGTTCTTAACAAGGCTTCAGGAAATGCAAATTTATTACTGATATAGCTCTATTGCCATGAGATGAACTGAGTTCCCTCTCCACTTTCCCAAGGAGCATGGATGAGGAAAAATGCAATCAGTTCTTTTTTAGGTAACTATTGTGCTTTGTTTAACTGAGTATAGTATATAAACTTGGGGCCATAGCTGAAAGGTTTGGAAGAAAAGAGGACATTTCTGAAGTTGCGTAGGAAAAGGGATGAAGAAAGGAGAGTTGGCAATATGGTAGCAAGGAGGAAATCTTTTGGAGGAAGAACAGGTCTAGCAGGTCAAATGGAGGGATCTAATTAAGTTTTGCTTTGCGGTATATAACATAATCCCCTTTTCTGTCTTCCCATGAAGCCGTAGGTAAAATCTCATCAGTCACAAGTACTTTTGAACTTGAATGTATTGTGGGGATGTAAACAAAGTGCTCAGTGGGCTCTTGAGATGTATGGGTAGTGAGAGCAAAGACCAATCATCAATTTAAAAATGAGGAGGTGGGTTCCACACCTGTGGCTCAAGTGCCTAAGGCACCAGCCACATACACCTAAGGTGGCAGGTTCGAATCCAGCCCGGGCCCGCCAAACAACAATGATGGCTGCAACCAAAAAATAGCCGGGGTGTTGTGGTGGGTGCCTGTGGTCCCAGCTACTTGGGAGGCTGAGGCAGGAGACTCACTTGAGCCCAGGAGTTGGAGGTTGCTGTGAGTTGTGATGCCATAGCACTCTACCCAGGGGGACAGCTTGAGGCTCTGTCTCAAAAAAAATAATAATAATAATAAGGAGGTGAATTATGGGATCTTTATGGGGTCTACCAGCCCTAATGTTCTATGATTCTATATATGAAAGAGTCACTGTGTTTCTTGGGAGATTCTCACATAATAGGCTGGGGAGGGACTTGGGAATCTCTATTTTTAAAAATTTCCTGGGGACGGCACCTGTGGCTCAAAGGAGTAGGGCGCTGGCCCCATGTGCCAGAGGTGGCGGGTTCAAACCCAGCCCCAGCCAAAAACTGCAAAAAAAAAAAAAAAAAAAAATAGGAGTAAATCTTTTTGACTTTGGATTAGGCAATGGTTTCTTAGAATGATGGCAAAACTGCAAATGACCAAAGTACATAAAATAAATAAGGATAGGCTCGGCACCTATAGCTCAGCAGCTAAGGCACCAGTCACATACACCGGAGCTGGTAGGTTTGAATCCAGCCTGGGCCTGCCAAACAACCATAACAATTACCACCAAAAAAAAAAAACAAACCCAAATAGCTGGGTGTTGTGGCAGGCACCTATAGTCCCAGCTACTTGGGAGACTAAGGCAAGACAATCACTTAAGCCCAAGAGTTGGAGGTTGCTGTGAGCTGTGATGCCACGGCATTCTACCCAGGGCAACAGCTTGAGACTCTGTCTCAGTAAATAAATAAATATATATATATATACACATATATATATAAATTGGACTCATCCAAATTAAAAATTTGCATACTTCAAGGACACCATCAAGAAACTGAAAAGAATGGGATGATAATAGACTTACATCTGACAAGTGACTTCCATATCTGACAAGCAGATTATATCAAGACTATATAAATCACTTACAAATTAAAAACACAACCAATTTTCTGATATGTATCTGATAAGTGACTATATCATATATCTGATAAGTGATGTATATCAAATATATTTATATCAAATCAATATTTATATCAAATATATAAATAGGTGACTCACATCTGTAATCCTAGCACCATTCTGGGAGGCTGAGGCAGGTGGATTGCCTGAGCTCACAGATTTGAGACCAGCCAGAGCCAGAGCAAGACCTCGTCTCTAAAAATAGCCAGGCGTTGTGGTGGGCACCTGTAGTCCCAGCTACTTGGGAAGTTGAGGCAAGGGAATCACTTAAGCCCAAGAGTTTGAGGTTGCTGTGAGCTGTGACACCATAGCACTCTACCGAAGATGACATAGTGGGACCCTGTCTCAAAAAAAAACAAAAACAAAACCCAAGAATATATAAATAATTCTTACAAATTAAAAACACAGGCAATTTCAAAACTGGGCAAGGATTTGAATATACAGTTCTTCAAAGAAGATGTACCACTGGCATAAAAAGATGCTCAGCATCATAAATCCTTAGAAAATGCAAACTAAAACCACCATGAGATACCATTTCATCACTACTAGGATGGCTGACAAAATAGTGACGGACAATGACAAGTGGGGTTGAGGATGTGAAGAAACCAGAATCCTCATATGTTGTCGTAGGAATTTAAAATGGAGCAGCTATTTTTGTTTTTGCTTTATTTTTTATTTCAAAATATTAAGGTACTACAAATGTTTCTGTTAAGTGGATACCTCGTATAAGGCTTTCAGTGTGCTCATCACCAAAATGGTATTCCTTGTACCCAATAGGTAAGTTTTTACCCTCTACCCCCCTCACCGTTCTCCCTTCTTTGATTTCCAAAGTCCTTTTTATCTCTTTGTGCCTGTGGCTCACACCTGTAATCCTAGCACTCTGGGAGGCCGAGCTGGACAAATAACCTGAGCTCATTAGTTCAATAACAGCCTGAGCTAGACCGAGACCCTGTCTCTAAAAACAGCTGAGAGTTGTGGCAGGTGCCTGTTGTCCCAGCTACTTGGGAAGCTGAGGCAAGAGAATTGTTTGAGCCCAATAGTTTGAGGTTGCTGTGAGCTATGACACTGTGGCACTCTACCAGGGCCACAAAGTGAGAATCTGTCTCAAAAAAAAAAAAAAA
>NW_003852417.1:16993549-16994785 GCF_000181295.1 Otolemur garnettii
CAACCAAAAAATAGCCAGGCATTGTGGTGGGTGGCTGTCCTCCCAGCTACTCGGGAGGCTGAGGCAAGAGAATCGCTTAAGCCCAGGAGTTGGAGGTTGCTGTGAGCTGTGACGCCATGGCACTTTTACCCAGGGTGACAGCTTGAGGCTCTGTCTTAAAATAAAATAAAATAAAATAAAATAAAATGGCAGTAATAGTAGCTGAATTCTGTGAATATACTAAAAACCACTAGATTGTATACTTTAAAAGAATGAATTTTGTCAGACACAGTGGTTTACCCCTATAATCCCAACATTTTAGGAAGCTAAGGCAGAAGGATTGTTTGAGGCCAGGAGTTTGAGACAAGCCTAGGCAACAAAGTGTCTCTTAAAAGAAAAAAAGAAAAAAAATTGCCAAGCATTGTGGCACATATTTGTAGTTCCAGTTACTGAGGAGGCTGAGGGGGGAGGATGGCTTGAGCCCAGGAGCTATGACACCATGGCACTCTACCAGGGCCACAAAGTGAGACTCTGTCTCAAAAAAAAAAAGTTAAACATGAAGTTAGCCATATAACCCAGCAATTCCTCTATGACTGCACCACTGCACTATAGCGTGAGAGACAGAGAGAGACCCTGTCTCTAAGAAAAACAAGGGTATGTGTGTGAATTTCATGGTATGTGAATTCTATCTCAATAAAGCTGTTATAAAAAATCTTGTATATACAATATGCTTATACAAAACATTCCTACACAAAACAGAACACTTTAGATTATACATTTCATTGCTCAACCAACAATACTCACCCTGCATTAGTCAGAACTTCTTTTCCAAGTGACAGAAATCCAGCTTAAACTGGTTTAAGCAGAGACTAGAATGTATTGGCTCATGAGGCTGAAAATTGCAGGGGTTGTTGGCTCTAGGCATAGCTAAATCTAGAGGCCCAAATGATGTAATCCAAGACTCTTGTTCTTTCAGTCTCTCAGATCTGCTTTCCTCTGTATTGACTTCTTTCTCAGATAGACCGTCCCCAAGAGAGGGACACCGGTTTCTGCAGCAGTGTTTTCCAACCTTTCTTATCTCATGGCACACTTGAACTTAAAGTTAATCTTCCATGGCACACTTAAATTATGTTGATCAAAAAAAGAGTAAAAAAAAAAAAAAGAATGGCTCGGCGCCTATAGCTCAACCGGCTAAGGCGCCAGCCACATACACCTAAGGTGGCGGGTTCGAATCCCCAGCCCGGACCCGCCAAAAAC
>NW_003852417.1:16995233-17005582 GCF_000181295.1 Otolemur garnettii
GTTGTTTGGCGGGTCCGGGCTGGGGATTTGAACCTGCCACCTTAGGTGTACATGGCTGGCGCCTTAGCTGGTTGAGCTATAGGCGCCGAGCCTTAATGAATGATCTTTAAACATTTTTGCAGCACACCTAAGATCCTCTTTAACACACCAGTTGAAAAATCACTGGTCTACATCCTTCCAACCTTCCTTTTTTTTCTTTTTGAGACAGAGTCTTACTCTGTTGCCTAGGAAACAGAGCATGGCATCATAGTTCACAGCAACCTCAAACTCTTGGGCTTAAGAGATTCTCTTGCTTCAGTCTCCCAAGTAGCTGGGACTATGGGTGTGCACCACAATGCCTGGCTATTATTTTAGAGATGGGGCCTCACTTAAAATACTCAGGCTGGTCTGGAATCTGTGAGCTCAGGCAATCCACCTGCCTCGGCCTCCCAGAGTGTTAAGATTATAGGTGTGAGCCACCACACCTGGCCCCTCCAACTTAGCAGCAAAAGAAAATGTCTTTCCCAACCAAAATCCAGGATCGAACCTTTGATTGTTCAGGCTCAAGTCACATGTGTGGACAGAGGTATGTGATACTCACACTGACCAGACATCATGGTAGGGGGTGAACTAGAGTAGTGAATTCATGCTGAGGTTATAAATATCAAAATTTGATTATTTAAAGCAAGTGACCATTGAGTACTTTGGGGGGCGGGGAACAGATGAATATTTAGAACCAATATTAATTCACTTAGAACAAATAGATCAGGCCAGCCACAGTGACTCATACCTATAATCCTAGCACTTTGAGAGTTTGAAGTAGGATGATAATTTGAGGCCAAAAGTTCGAGATTAGCCTGAGCAAGAGTGAGACTGCAACTCTATTAAAAATAGAGAAACTAGGTAGGCATTCTGGCAGGCTTCTGTAGTCCCAGCTACTAGGGAGGCTGAGGCAAGAGGATTGCCTGAGCCCAGGTGTTTGAGATTGCTGTGAGCTATGGTGATGCCATGGCACTCTACCCAGGGCAACAGAGTGAGACTCTTGTCTCAAAAAAATGAGCTTAGTGGACTGATAGTTCACTGACCAGCCATTTCCAAAGAGAACTGACTCTTGGGTCAATCTAGTGGATTTTAGTGGGCCACAGAGATCTGTTCTTTGTCCTGACCTAGTCAACCTGTTTCTTAGCCACTTAGATATAGAAACAGAGATCATGCTTATTCGATTGAGGGAGGGAGAGAGGGTACAGATCCCCAAACAGTTAATATGCTGGATAACAGAAGCAAGATCTAAATGATTTTTTTTTTACTTTTCATTTGGGATAATTTTATACATTCACAAACGTCAACACTACAGTACAACAAATCCCATGTACCAATCATCCAGCTTTAAGAGTTTTTTTTTGCAGTTTTTGGCCAGGGCTGGGTTTGAACCTGCCACCTCCGGCATATGGGGCTGGTGCCCTACTCCTTTGAGCCACAGGTGCCACCCAGCTTTAACGGTTTTTAATACAAAGCCAATCTTGTTTCTCCCGAACCTCCACCAACTTTCCTTTCCTCATTTTATTTTGAAGTAAATACTAGACATTTTTTTTCTTAAGAACAAAACTCTAACACTATTATGATACCTATAAAAAGAACATAGGAAATTCTTAAGATCATTGTTCAAATTTTCAATTGTCTTATAAATATTGAAAAAGTTTTTATTTTTACAGTTTATTTGCTTAAATCAGGATTCAAATAAGGTCTACAATTTAAATTGTTTATTATGTCATCTAAGTCTCTTTTATTCTGTAAATTGCCCCTGGGAAACTTTCTTTCCTTGCACTTCATTTGTTAAAGAACCAAAATGTAAAAAACAAAACAAAAAACACTAAAATGACATAATTGAGATAAACAGATGAGCTATTACAGTTAGGTCTTACAAAGGCAGCTATAACAGTACAAAATGTGAGAGACTCATCTGCAGTTTGAGAAAAAAAAGGTTTAGAATTTTTAGTTGGCCACAAATGTAACAAAGTGAACACTGACACAGTTCCCAAAGTCCCAACCCATACTTAGGTTCCTTGACCACGTCCCCAGTACACGTGTACACTGGGAGATGTAGTTGTCCTTTCTGCTATACCAGGGTAAACCACGCCTGTTGGCATATCGTGTCTGATTGTGGCTTCCACACTTTAAGAGAGACTGAAAAACCCTAACTCCTACTTAGACAAAGCCCTTATCCAGCCAGACCATTCTTCCCTGTGGGGACCTGGAGGAGACAGAAAGGTGGGGAAAGAGTGGGCTGTTTGGGTGCAGGAAACTCAAGGCAATGGGATTACATAAAAAATTACATAAAAAATTACATAAAAAATGGTGATGAGGTCCAGGGGTAGAGGTTGGCTCACTCCTGCAATCCTTGAGCTTAGGAGTTTGAGACCAGCCTGAGTAAAGTGAGACTTTGTCTCTACTAAAAATAGAAAAATTAGCGAGGCATTGTGGTGGGCAGCTGTAGTCCCAGTTACTAGGGAGGCTGAGGCAGGAGGAACACCTGCTTAAGAATTTGAGGTTGTCATTCCTTTTGTAAAGATGTTTGGAGAACACTTAGGGATCTAAAAATAGACCTGCCATTCGATCCTACAATTCCTCTACTAGGTTTATATCCAGAAGATCAAAAATCACATTATAACAAAGATATTTGTACCAGAATGTTTATTGCAGCCCAATTCATAATTGCTAAGTCATAGAAGAAGCCCAAGTGATCATCGACCCACGAATGGATTAATACATTGTGGTATATGTACATCACGGAATATTATGCACCCTTAAAGAAAGATGGAGACTTTACCTCTTTCATGGTTACATGAATGGAGCTGGAACATATTCTTCTTAGCAAAGTATCTCAAGAATGGAAGAAAAAGTATCCAATGTACTCAGCCCTACTATGAAACCAATTGTTAGCTTTCTTATGAAAGGTATAACCCAATTATAGCCTAAGAATATGAGGAAAGGGGAGAGAGAGGGGAGGATGGGTGGAAGGAGGGTAATTGGTGGGCCCACAACTACACCTACAGTGCATCTTACAAGGGTACATGGGAAATTTACTAAATGTAGAATATATAAATGTCTTAACACAATAACTAAGAAAATGCCGTGAAGGCTATGTTAACCAGTTTGATGAAAATGTTTCAAATGGTATATGAAACCAGCACATTGTATCCCATGATTGCATTAATGTACACAGCTATGATTTAATTTAAGAAAAAATAAAAGAATTTGAGGTCGTGGCTCAGTGCCCATAGCTCAGTGCATACACCAGGGCTGGAGGGTTCAAACCCAAACCAGGCCTGCTAAACAACAATGATAACTACAACAACAACCAAAATAGCCGGGTGTTGTGGTGGGCGCCTGTAGTCCCAGCTACTTGGGAGGCTGAGGCAAGAGAATCGCTTAAGCCCAAGAGTTTGAGATTTCTGTGAGTTGTGACACCACGGCACCTTACCCGGGTGACAAGATGGTGATGGGAGAAGGGGCCCTGGAAAACTCACCTTTAGGAGTTTTAGAGATAAAGAAAGAGTGAGCTTGGCGTCTGTAGCTCAAGTGGCTAAGGTGACAGCCACATATACAAGAGCTGGCGGGTTCAAATCCAGCCTGGGCCCGCCAAACAACAATGACAACTACAACCAAAAAAATAGCTGGGCGCTATGGCAGGCGCCTGTGGTCCCAGCTACTTGAGAGGCTGAGGCAAGGGAATCACTTAAAGTCAGGAGTTGGAGGTTGCTGTGAGCTGTGATGCCATAGCACTCTACCCAAGGTGACAGCTTGAGGCTCTGTCTCCAAAAAAAAAAAAAAAAAGAGTTAGTGAGAAAGTACACAGAAAGAATTGGATCTGAATGTATGGTAGCAGCCAATGGGACAGACTCAAATTAAGGGTATATAGAATTATGGAGTCAGGACCATGGGACGGTGTGGACTGGCCTACACAGATATTAAATACAATTCAAAGGAGGCCTTTGGTTTAGACTCCAGTGTTTTTCAACCTTTTTTATCTCACAGCACATTTGAACCTATACTTAAACTTCCATGGCACACTTAAATTATGTTTATCAAAAAAAATCTAAGGATGGCACCTGTGGCTCAGTAAGTAGGGTGCTGGCCCCATATACCGAGGGTGGTAGGTTCAAACCCAGCCCTGGCCAAACTTCAACAAAAAAATAGCTAGGCATTGTGGCAGGTGCCTGTAGTCTCAGCTACTAGGGAGGCTGAGGCAAGAGAATCGCCTAAGCCCAAGAGGTGGAGGTTTCTGCAAGCTGCGACACCACAGCACTCTACTGAGGGCGACAAAGTGAGACTCTATCTCTAAAAAAAAAAAAATTTAGAAAGGTATGTACTTACTGTGCTCTGAACTACTTTCAAAAATAATTTAGGCTCGGCACCTGTGGCCTAAGGTGGAAGGTTCGAATCCAGCCCAGGCCCGCCAAAACAACAATGATGGCTGCAACCAAAAAATAACCAGGCGTTGTGGGGGTGCCTGTGGTCCCAGCTACTTGGGAAGCAGAGGCAGGAGACTCACTTGAGCCCAGGAGTTGGAGGTTGCTGTGAGCTGTGATGCCACAGCAGTCTACCCAGGGTGACAGCTTGAGGCTCTGTCTCAAAAAATAATAATAATAATTTAAGTAATCATCTTTAAAAATTTTGCAGCACACCAGTTGAAAATTAGCAGTTTAGACTGAGATCCTGCACAAGGTCCACCAGACCAAATCAAAATGGAGTCACTCATGCTGAAGTTCCACGTCACCAAGTCAAAACTAAATTGTTTATCTGAACTTCCGAGAAATCAGGAGAGAGAATACCATAGCTAAATCCCCAAACAGGCCAGTTTTAGCTAGCATAAGGAAGTTCCCTTTGCTCTAACCTTTGATAAGGAAAGTAACCTTGAAACAAGCAATCTACTTTTTGTTCTGTTTCTGCTTTCCTCAGCCCTTTTCTATCTATGATACCAACCATGTCTGCTCAGCTCAGAACACTTATTCTATTTTGTAGAATAAGGTGTTGCCTGATTATAGAATCTCAAATAAAAGCCAATTAACTCTTTTTTTTTAGACAGAGCCTCAAGCTGTCCCCCTGGGTAGAAGTGCTGTGACATCACAGCTCATAGCAACCTCCAACCCCTGGGCTCAAGCAAGTCTCCTGCCTCAGCCTCCCAAGTAGCTGGGACCACAGGTGCCCACCGCAACGCCTGGCTGGCTATTTTTTGTTGCAGCTGTCATTGTTGTTTGGTGGGCCCGGGCTGGATTCGAACCCACCACCTTAGGTGTATGTGGCGGGCACCCTAGCCACTTGAGCCACAGGCACCGAGCCCCAATTAACTTTTTAAGCAGAATTTGTTGTAACATTGTTTTGACTTGGGAATCAATGGGAAGGTTAGGTGTGAAGGCCTAGAATCAGGACACAGAGCTGGGCAGTGCATGGCCTTAGCCCTAAAAGCTTTGGATATCAGTGAAGTTTGAGCACAAGCTGATGCCAAGGCAAGGTGAAGGCCACTGATGTTCATTGTGCACCCACTTAAGTGCTTCACCTACTTTACTTTGTTTGATCCTCACAACAACCCTGCAAGATATGTATTGCATTCCTACTTTACAGTAATGAAAACTGGAGTTCAGAGGGGTTACTAGCCCAAGGCCATCCTTAGTGGCAGGGCCAGGATTCAGACCAAGATGACCTGGAGGTCTGAGGGAGGAAGCACCAGGGAAATGGCTAACCTTGGTGACTTAGCAATGAGGTCAGTCTGTGTGTCCTCTACTTGTAGTGCCAGGCTCAGGCCCACCACCACCTGGACAGTACATCAGCACTTAACTATAGCTTCCTATCTAAACCAAGAAAAGACTGAGATGAGAGGACCCATGAGAGTTTTTGGTTTTTTGTTTGTTTGTTTTTGACACAGTTTCACTATGTTGCCCTCCGTAGAGTGCTTCACAGCTCACAGCAACCTCAAACTCTTGGGCTTATGTGAGTCTCTTGCCTCAGTCTCCCAAGTAGGGAGGGACTACAGGTGCCCGCTACAATGCCAAGCTATTTTTTGTTGCAGTTGTCATTGTTGTTTAGCTGGTTTGGGCTGGGTTTGAACCCGCCACTCTTGGTGTATGTGGCTGGCGCCATAACCGCCAAGCCGCCCGGTTATTTTGTTGTTGTTGTCATTGTTGTTTAGCAGGCCCCAGCTGGGTTTGAACCCACCAGCCCCAGTACATGTGGCCGGTGCCCTAATCCTTGGGCTGTGGGTGCTGAGCCCCATGAGAGTTTTTCTGCAGAAACACAGACCAAAAATCGGGTGGCACCTGTGGCTCAAGGATTAGGGCGCCGGCCCCATATAATACTGGGGTGGCGGGTTCAAACCCGGCCCCAGCCAAAAAAACTGCAAAAAAAACAAAAAACAAAACTGTGGTCTCCATATTGCCCCTGCCCTAGTTTCTTCTGGAACTGAGCTCTGCAGGAATGGGGTGAGGGTGTCTTTACATTTTTTTTTTTCCTAAAGCAAAGCCCAAGACACCTGGAGAAGGAAGACCTTCCTTGGAAGATGGTAAAAGATGCTGGTGCCCAGCTCATCCTTTCTGTCTGGGGACAGATTCTAGAGCCCTGTCCATGTCTCCAAGGACTCAGAGGTGGTCCTTAGCTCCCTTCAGGGGCGGAGTTGCCTGATGTCGCTGCTCCACAAGGGTAGCACAGGGGTGGGAACCCCAGATGAGAGGAAGGGAGCAAGAGGCTGCCCATCAAGGAGGATGCTGAGACAGCGAGGAGCTGGGCTGGCCCAACCGGTTCAGTCCATCCAGGAAAGGGCAAGTCCGATCTGGTTGGGCAGGGGAGGCTGGCCAGGGGCGTGGTGCTGACTCAGGGCCTGGTGATTCAGGTGACAACCAAGGACAGCTGTTGCCTGGGTGTTTTTAGAAAACTTTGGCTGCCAACTTCTCTCTCCTGGGCTGCTTCTGTACCTACTCATAAGCAGGCAGAGAAAAGGAGGGGCATTCATATCTGGCTGTACTTGTGTTGATCCTTCCATAATATGCCTGGAAAATAGGAACAGAAATTAATCAAATCCCCTTTGAATTCTCTTCAAACCACTTATCTTGTCTGCTTAGATTTTTTTAGGAACCTTGTCAGATATCCAGTTAGAGAGCAGGCACTGAAGTTAGAAGGGACTGGCATCAAAACCTAACTTCATCACCACTTATTTGTATGACTGATCAAGTTAAAAGAAACTGCTTTTAATTATGAAAAATTTCAAATATAAAATATACAAATTATACATATTAATATAGTGAACTTCCACCTACTCATTATCTAGCTTAAATAATTATCAACCCATGGCTAGTCTTAGCACTCCCCTTCCCCATAGTTATTTTTTTAAGTTTATTTTTTCATTTAATTAAAAAAAATTTTTTTTTGAGACAGAGTCTCATTTTGTCTCCCTTGTAGAGTGCTATGGTGTCATAGCTCACAGCACCCTCAAACTCCTAGGCTCAAGCTATCCCCTTGCCTCAGTTTTTTATTTTTAGTAGAGACAGGGTCTCACTTGTTCAGTCTGGTCTCAAACTCATGAGCTCAAGCAATCCATCCCCCTTGGCCTCCTAGAGTGCTAAGATTGCAGGAGTGGGCCAACTTGCCAGTCCCCATAGTTATTTTGAAGAAGCTCCCAGGCATAATCTCATTTCATCCTCTTTTTTTTTTGAGGCAGAGTCTCAGAGTCTCATTCTTTCACCCCAGGAGTACCACGGCATCAGCTTATCTCACAGCAACTTCAAACCCCTGGGCTCAAGTCTCCTGAGTAGCTGGGACTACAGGCACATGCCATCATGCCTGGCTAACTTTTTCTATTTTTAGTGGAGATAGAGGTCTCACTCTTGATCAGAGCTGAGGCTGGTTTCATACTCTTGAGCTCAAGAGATCTTCCCACCTATGCCTACCAGAGTGCTAGGATTACAGATGTGAGCCACCACATTCAGCATTCATTCCACCCTTCTTAACTTCTTTAAACCTGTGCTTCCTTATCTGAAAGTGGGGATGTAACAGTCTTTACTTCAAAGTATTATTGTGCAGTTTTGCCTTTGAAGGGCCAGCACAATACAGGAACTCAGTAAATGGAAACTTGTATTACTAGATAAAACATAAAAATAGGACAAGTCTCTTCTACCCTCCTGTCACCCTGCTTGTGCCCCTCTCCTCCTAGTGATCCTCCCTTCCAGCATCTCAGGACTCCCTTCCCTGCCAGAACTAGACTTGGTGCTGCCGTCATGGAAGGGTTAGGATGACTACCCAGCCCATCCAGCCCTCAGGACAGGCTGCTAGAGGGAGGCAGTGGAGACACAGGAAAGTAGGATTAAACCTGTAGTATCCATGGGGGTGGGGGAAGACTGGCAGACAGAAGCCAAGTTTGAGCAGAGGGTAGCACGTCCAGGGTGCTAAGATCAGCAGAAGATGGGAAAGAGAAAGTAGACATGGAGTGAATGTCAGCAGGGCTGGAGTCATTCCAGGAGTTCCACCAGAAACAGGTGTGTTAGGGGTCTTGGCTGCAACAGAAACAGATGCTAGCATTTAAAAAACAAAACAAAACAAAACATAGGGGCCAGATGTGGTGGCTCATTGGCTCATGCCTGTAATCCTAGCCTCTGTGAGGCCAAAGCTGGTTGGTTTTGAGCCAGGAGTTCAGGAGTTCAAAACCAGCCTGAGCAAGAGCAAGACCCCTGTCTCTAAAATAGCGGGGTGTTATGGTGGGCACCTGTAGTCCCAGCTACTTGGAAGGCTGAGGCAAAAGGATCACTTGATCCCAAGAGTTTAAGGTTGCTGTGAGCTATGATGCCATGGTACTCTACCAAGGGAACAAAGTGAGATTCTGTCTCAGAAAACAAAACAAAACATAGGTCTGGCATGGTGGCTCATGTCTATAATCCCAACACTTTGGGAGGCTGAGGTGGAGGATTTCTGAGCCTAGGAGTTTGAGCCTGCCATGAACTATGGTCCTGTCACTGCACTCTGGCTTGGGTGACAGAGTGAGACCCTGTCTCCTAAAAAAATAAAAAAGTTGTAAATTTGTTGAAAGGCTATTGGGAAGCTCTCAGAATTAGGGAAGGCTAGAGAACCAGGCTCAATAGTAGAGGGGCAGAAATAGGCCACAATCTAGTCTATTAGGACAATAGTGAGGCTATTGTTGCCCCTGCTGGATCCCAGAGAGAGTCTGCAACTTGTAGCACCATGGTGGCCATCGCTGGACCTGGGACCCATTTGGCTCTGGGGTCCACAGGTCTCCAGAAACCAATTGCTGCTGCTGCTACACCACCACTGCCCTCAGTATATCCCCCGCCGTGCCTCCTTCTTTGTGTCATTAGCCTCCAAAGAGTCAAGCCTTGGGCTGGTGCTTTCGATTGGTAGAACTCAGTTCATGTCCCCATAGCCTATGTGTGTGTTTGGGGTTGGGGTAGGGTTGGAGAGTGGTAGGTACTAGGGAAGTGAATATAGAGGGAGGCACACTGAAAACTTATGGTTCCTAGTCTAAGAAAGGGAGCTTAATGTTGGCCAGATAGAGACTCGACAAATGTCTGTTATGTAAGGATATGAGTGTGAATGCTGGTGAGGGTGGGGGAATGGCAATGGTAGGACCAAGGCAAAGAAATAGCATTTCTATTTGGCTGTCAAGGACACCAGGACCCTGAGGCAGGGCAAAAGGTAGAACCTTAAACACATAAGCTACACAGGCAAGGGCCTGGCTTCCTCTTGCAGGTATTTTGGACAATAAAGACGGCTGCTCTCATATATTATCTTGGCAGTGCCTAATTCAATTGTCATGTAGCATGAGGGCTTTTGGTACTCTGTGCTTCCACTTTCTCGCTGGCTCCAGGAAAGAGGTGGGGGCAGCCTGCAAATACCTGATACTTATTCCAAAGAGCTAGAATTAGACAGGGCAAGGCAAGAGCTCACAGCTGACAACTAAGAGCTGAGCACTGAGCTTTAGGAACAGACAATACCATGAAATCCTGCTTCCACGATCAAGTAAATGTGTGGAATAAATCTGTCAAATTAAAAAATTTGCTTCACTTAGCCGGGTATTGTGGCAGGCAACTGTAGTCCCAGCTACTCAGGAGGCTGAGGCAAGAGAATCGCCTAAGCCCAGGAGTTGGAGGTTGCTGTGAGTTGTGAAGCCATGGCACTCTACCAAGGGCGATAAAGTGAGACTCTGTTTCTACAAAAAAAAAATTGCTTAAGTGATCGGCCAGCTTTGTGAAGGCTTTGTGAAGGCTCTCAGTGGGCCTTCACTGATCAGGAGATCAGCGTGGTTGTCAGTAAACCTGCTCCTGCAAAAGTGAAATGAAGCCCATGTTGTTTTTTTTTTTTTTTTTTTTTTT
>NW_003852417.1:17006640-17007774 GCF_000181295.1 Otolemur garnettii
GCTACTCAGGAGGCTGAGGCAAGAGAATCGCCTAAGCCCAGGAGCTGGAGGTTGCTGTGAGCTGTGATGCTATAGCACTCTACCGAGGGTGATAAAGTGAGACTGTCTCTAAAAAAAAAAAAGAATTGTGTACAAATTAAAACGTCTGTTTTGATGCTCAACACAACCAAAAAACCTCAACTACAAAAAAAAAAGGCAAACTTGGTGCCTGTGGCTCAAGCGGCTAAGGGGTCAGCCACATTCACCTGAGCTGGCAGGTTCGAATCCAGCCCGGGCCAGCCAAACAACAGTGACAGCTGCAACCGAAAAATAGCCCAGCGTTATGGCAGGCGCCTGTGGTCCCAGCTACTTGGGAGGTGGAGGCTGGAGAATCACTTGAGCTCAGGAGTTGTAGGTTGCTGTGAGCTGTGATGCCACAGCTCTCTACCCAGGGGGACAGCTTGAGGCTCTGTCTCAATTAAAAAAAAAATTGCTTAACTATTGTTATGCTATGTGGCAAATAGGCATAAAAGAAAACAGTGAGAAGGGCCAGCCAAGGTGGCTGAAGCCTATAATCCCAGCACTTGGGAGGCCACAGTGGGTGGATTACCAGAGCTCAGAAGTTCAATACAAGTCTGAGCCAAAGCAAGACCTCATCTCTAAAAATAGCCAGGTGCCTATAGCTCAGTGGTTAGGGCGCCAGCCACATACATCAGAGCTGGCAGGTTCGAACCCAGCCCAGGCCTGCCAAACAACAATGACAACTACAACCAAAAAATAGCTGGTCATTGTGGCAGGCGCCTGTAGTCCCAGCTACTTGGGAGACAGAGGCAAGAGAATCGTTTGAACCCTGGAGTTTGACCTTGCTGTGAGCTGTGATGCTATGGCACTCTACGGAGGGCGACATAGTGAGACTCTGTCTCGAAAATAAATAAATAAAATTAAAAAAATAAAAAGGCTCGGCGCCTGTGGCTCAAGCGGCTAGGGCGCCAGCCACATGCACCTAAGGTGGCGGGTTCGAATCCCCAGCCCAGGCCCGAATCCCCAGCCTGGCCCGCCTAACAACAATGATGGCTGCAACCAAAAGATGGCCAGGCGTTGTGGCGGGCACCTGTAGTCCCAGCTACTTGGGAGGCTGAGGCAGGAGACTCGCTT
>NW_003852417.1:17008288-17010298 GCF_000181295.1 Otolemur garnettii
CCGGCTATTTTTTGGTTGCAGCTATCATTGTTGTTTGGCGGGTCCGGGCTGGGGATTCGAACCCGCCACCTTAGGTGTACGTGGCTAGCGCCTTAGCTGGTTGAGCTATAGGCGCTGAGCCATATTCCTCACTTCTTAGCACACTGTGCACTGACCGTGTGTTCTGTGCAATGTCTCACTTTATTTCATTTTTTATTTTTTTACCTTCTTCTCCTCTCCTTGCCCTCCCCCCTCCACAGGTCTGTCTCTAATGTGTTTGATGTATGTTAGTAAGTATGTGCAAAACCACAGAACATTTTGTGTTTTTTTAAGTTTACACAATGGCATTGTGTTTAACTCACTTTCTGTTTCCTTTGTTTCAATTCACCATGTTGCCAAATGTGCAGCTGGTTAGTAGCTTCATCCAGCAAGTGGAATAGGCCAGGGACAGCCCGTGGTAGCCCCAAAGTACAACAAAAGACTTTCTTACATGATAAATGGTAGCCCTTGAATGCTGACCTGCCCCTTCCAGAGACTAATCCTATAAACCCAGTCCCAACTGTGAACTCATTAGGTCAGTTTTCTCCCTCTGCATGACCTGCATGGATCACCAGAACTTGGGCATGCTTCTGTAAAGAAACAGGAAGGGATTATTCTTTGCTTTGCTTGTTTTGTATTAGTAAACAGAAATGCTAACAACCTTGGCTTGGGTCTGACTTGTGATATTAACCAGTTTTCAAACCCAAGCCAACCCGTTGTGATCTGGACTAACTCAATGTGAATTTCCCATATTTTATTTTATTTTATTTATTTTTTGGCCGGGGCTGGGTTTGAACCTGCCACCTCTGGCATATGGGGCTGGCGCCCTACCCTTTTGAACCACAGGTGCCGCCCTATTTCTCATATTTTATTTACTCATTTTCCTAGTAACAGATGCTCTGATTGGTCCCAATATCTAGCTATCACCAACAAAGTCATGATGAACCGATGTGGGAATTTCTCTTGAAAGCACCCAGGAGTGGCATTCTTGGGTCACAGACACATATATCACTTATTAAATATTGCCTACTTGCTTTCCAGATGGCTGGGCCAGAATGCATGCTTACCAGTTATGCATGAGAGTTCTCATCTTGACACATCCTCACCAGCACTTTTTGGTATTCATCTTTTTATTTTTGCCATTCTTACAAGTAGAAAATATTATCTGAATTTCCTCATATACATCTGTGAATTGTCTGTTACTATTCCTTGTCTATTTAAATTTGAATATATAAAAGTATATGTAAAATGTAGTTTTCATCATCATTTATTAAATAGCTTTAGTTATAATGCAGTTAATCTGGAAGGTGGTTTTGAAACCATATCAGTCTTACAGAGTACCCCAATTGGACTTTATTTCTGCTAGTGGTAGCCTGGCCTGATCTGGGTATTTGGTCATGTCTTCAACTCAAGCACAGTGCTTAATTATGGGCATCCCACTCCAAGGGGAACATAAGCCAGCAGAATGATGGTGATGATAATTATCTGAGAATCATCTTGTGTGAAAAGAGTTAGCTTGGAGCAGCTTGGAGGAAAACACCAATGCCATCTCTAGCTACTTGAAGAGCTGTCATGTGGAAGTGGGGAAAGGGTTATGCTGTGTTGCTCCAGAGGACAGAATTAAAACAAATGGGTGATATTACAGGCAAGTACACTTATTCTCAGTCTCTGGAACACTTTTCTATTAGAAATACCCAGCCCTGCAATCGACCCTCATTGCACTGCAAGCTCACTGTGATGTTGACAGAGAGGCTGGTTAGGACATTTCTGCAGGAAGCAGGAAATTAGTTTAGATGACTTCTAAGATTTCTTCTGATGCAGATATAATTTAATTTAACTTACGTTTCTTGAGGTCCTACTACATGCAAGACACCAGGCTGGTTGTTACAGGGAATAAAACAGTTCTTCCTCAGAGTTTACAATTTTGTAGAGCAAAGAGAAGCAATATTTAATGAATGACTAAACCCCCTGCTAAGTTTTTTTTTTTTTTTT
>NW_003852417.1:17010340-17026787 GCF_000181295.1 Otolemur garnettii
AAGCGCCTGCCACAATGCTTGGCTATTTTTTAGTTGCAATTGTCATTGTTTAGCTGGCCTGAGCTGGGTTCAAACCCGCCAGCCTCTGTGTATGTGGCTGGTGCCATAACTACTATGCTACAGGCATGTAGCCCCTGCCAACTTCTTTTCATGGATTATTTTAATCTTCACAATAGTTTGATCAAGTAGCTACTGATAACCCCACTTATCAAAAGAGAGCCACTATAATTAGGTATTTCTTGGTGCTCTCCATTTTCTGAATGGCATGAATTGAGTGGTTACTTTAGTGAATAGTTAATCATTAGAAAAGAGATAATCAAGGCTGGGTGCAGTGGCTCATGCCTGTAATCCTAGTACTCTGGAAGGCTGAGGTGGGTGGATTGCCTGAGCTCATGGGTTTGAGACCATCCTGAGCCAGAGGGAGACTCTGTCTCTAAAAATAGCCAGGCGTTGTGGTGGGCACCTGTAGTCCCAGCTACTTAGGAGGCTGATGCAAGAGAATCTTGAGCCAGAGGGAGACTCTGTCTCTAAAAATAGCCAGGCGTTGTGGTGGGCACCTGTAGTCCCAGCTACTTGGGAGGCTGATGCAAGATAGTCTCTTGAGCCCAAGAGTTTGAGGTTGCCATGAGCTGAGCTATTGATGCCATGGGACTCTACCAAGGATGATGAAGTGAGACTGTCTCCAAAAAAAAAAGAAAGAAAGAAAATAGATAATCATAGATAATCATCCATTGCCTTGAATAATTCTTTTCTCTCTCTTTTTCTTTCTTTCTTTTTTTTTTGACAGTCTCACTCTGTTGCCCCGGGCTAGAATGCTGTTGTGTCAGCGTAGCTCACAGCAACCTCAAACTTCTGAGTTGAAGTGATTCTCCTGCTTCAGGTTCTCAAGTAGCTGGGACTAAAGGTGCCTGCCACTATGCCCAGTTAATTAGTTAATTAATTAATTAATTTATAGAGACAGGGTCTCTCTTTACTCAGGCTGGCTTGAACTCCTGACCTCAAGTGATCCTTCTGCCTTGGCCTCCTAGAGGGGTAGGATTACAGGCATGAGTCATTGAGCCTGGCCTAGGATGATTCTTTTTCTTCTGTCCTTTTTTTCTTTTTTTTGCTTGAAAAAACACTTGAGCAGTAGGATGAATCTTTTGTTTTCCTTTGAAAAGAGAAGTTAACTTATAGACCAGATTAGGGTTTCTATTTGATTTATAGTCACCTTTAGAAGACTCTCTTCCCCTCTACAAGATTGTAAACTCTGCGGAACAACTGTTTTATCCCCTGTAACAACCAGCCTGGTATCTTGCATGCAGTAGGACCTCAAGAAATGTAAGTTAAATTAAATTATACCTGCATGGGAAGAAATCTTAGAAGTCATCTAAACTAATTTCCGGCTTCCTGCAGAAATGTCCTGACCAACCTCTCTGTCAACATCACAGTGAGCTTGCAGTGCGATGAGGGACAATTGCAGGGCTGGGTATTTCTAATAGAAAAGTGTTCCAGAGACTGAGAATAAGTGTACTTGCCTGTAATATCACCATTTGTTTTAATTCTGTCCTCTGGAGCAACACAGAATAAAGCTGCAAAGCTGGATTTTGGAGAAGTCCTTTCACTTATAAAATAACCCTATGGATTAGTAGAAAGCTTTCTTTTTCAAAATGAGTGGTCCCCCCTCCACCCTGGGTAGAGTGCTGCGGCGTCACAGCTCACAGCAACCTCAAACTCTTGGGTTTCAGCAATTCTCTTGCCTCAGTCTCCCGTAGCTGGGACTACAGGCCCCTGCCACAATGCCCAGTTATTTTATTGTTGCAGTTGTCATTGTTGTTTAATAGGCCCAGATCAGGTTCAAACCCGCCAGCCTGGGTGAGTGGCTGGTGCCCTACTCACTGAGCTATGGGCGCTGAGCCAAATGAGTGATTTTTTAAAAACTTATATTCCTCTAGATTAGCTTTTTCCTTTCTTTTTTTTTAGAGACAGAGTCTCACTTTATTGCCCTCGGTAGAGTGCTGTGGTGTCACAGCTCACAGCAACCTCCAAACTCCTGAGCATAAGAGATTCTCTTGCCTCAGCCTTTCAAGTAGCTGGGACTACAGGTGCCCACCAGAACATCTGACTATTTTTTTGTTGCAGTTTGGCCAGGGCGGGTTTGAACCTGCCATCCTTGGTATATGGGGCTGGTACCCTACCCAATGTGCTACAGGCACCACTCATAGATTAGCTTTTTTCAATAAGGAAATGATCTTCAAATGGAATTTTTTGTTTTCATTCTTGTGGTGCCAATAATAATGCTTTTGAGCATTAGTGAAGGGCCAAACACTGTCTCATTTAATCCTTACACACCCTATGGTAGTTTCTATTTTGTTCCCACTTTAAAGATGGGGAACAGGTTCAGAGAACTTAAGTAACTTACCCAAGGTCTCTTTTCAACAAAATGACCAATATAAATCCTTAGTTGTAGCATATCAAGGTCCATGTTTTTGACTACTGTGTTGACCAGTTGGGGCAACATAGGTGATAAGAGTTGGCATTTGCTTGCTGGAGTTGATGGTGTGAAAGTTTTTATGGGTGAGGAGGGATGGTGGGCTCTGTTGTTGTCAGCTTTTTTTTTTGAAACAGAGTCTGTTTATCGCTCCTGGTAGAGTGCCATGGCATCATACCTCACAGCAACCCCAAGCTCTTGGGCTTAAGTGATTCTCTTGCCTCAGCCTCCCAAGTAGCTGGGACTACAGGTGCCCATCACAATGCCTGGCTATTTTTAGAGGTGGAGTCTTGCTCTTGCTCAGGCTGGTCTAGAGCCTGTGAACTAAGGCAGTCCAGCTGCCTCAGCCTCCCAGAGTGCTAGGATTACAGTTATGAGCCACCTTTCCTGGCCCACTGCCCTTAGCTCTTAATTTCTTTCTATTGTTCTTATTAGTCCTTTAGATATATCATTAAATCTTTGCAGTTTTTGCTTCCCCCAGTTGCAATCTTTCATATGTTCCTCTTCTGACTTCTGACTTATTTCTGTTCCTAGCTGAACTTCCTTTGGCATCATTTTCCTCTAGGATGGTTTGTTGCTTTGATAGTTCTTTTTTTTTCGTTTTGTCACTGTCAGTAGAGTACTATAGCTCACAGCAACCTCAAACTCTTGGGCTCAAGTGATCTTGCCTCAGCCTCTCGAGTAGCTGGGACTACAGGCGCCTGCCACAAAGCCCGGCTATTTTTTAGAGACCAGGGTTTCACTCTTGCTCAGGCTGGTCTCAAACTCCTGAGCTCAGAGAATCTACCTGCCTCAGCCTCCCAGAATGCTAGGATTAAAGGTGTGAGCCACCACACCCGGCTTGCCTTGATAATTTCTAAGTATTCTAACTTTACTTTTAACTTTTCTGTTTTCTTTTTCCTTATGGTATAATTTATTACCTCTTAGTGATAACAGTAATAACTTATATTTGCAAAGTGTTTTCACTATGTAAAGTACATTTATATGCATTATCTTATTAATTTTTTATTTTTAGAGATGGAGTCTTACTTTGTTGCCCTTGGTAG
Source organism: Otolemur garnettii (assembly GCF_000181295.1). Classification (NCBI taxonomy): domain Eukaryota; kingdom Metazoa; phylum Chordata; class Mammalia; order Primates; family Galagidae; genus Otolemur; species Otolemur garnettii. The sequence goes on from NW_003852417.1 coordinate 17,013,857, forward strand.
AGTGCTGTAGTGTCACAGCTCACAGCAACCTCTAGCTCTTGGGCTTAAGTGATTGATTCTCTTTCTTCAGCCTCCTGAGTAGCTGGGTCTACAGGCGTCTGCCACAATGCCCAGGTATTTGTTTTGTTGTTGTTGTTGCAGTTTGGCTGGGGCCAGGTTTGAACCCACCACCCTCAGTATATGAGGCCTCACTGAGCCATAGGCGCCACCCATCTTTTTCAATTTTTGAAACAATTCTGTAAAGTACTATACTTTGGCACATGAGGAAAATATCCATTGTCCATTGAAAAAATCATCCATTGTCACAGAGCTAGTTACTAGCAGAGCTGGTTCTTAAATTGACAATGTCTAAAAGTTGCCATATTATCCTTTTTCTCTCTTTTTTTGCAGTTTTGGCCAGGGCCACGTTTGAACCCGCCAACTCCGGTATATGGGGCCATGGCCCTACTCCTTGAGCCACAGGCACAGCCCCCCATATTATCCTTAATAATATTTCTTGTTCACAGAAATAAACTACAATGGAGTTGAGTTCTTCATCTATTTACTAAAATTGATAAAATATTAATCCAAAGGGACTATCTTTCCATGTGCTTCTTTTGAATTTTCTTTTTTTCTTTTTTTTAGCAAAAAACAAAAAACAAAAAAACAAAAAAACACCTTCAACACCACCACAGTGGGGATTAAGTTTCAGGTGAGTTTTTCTTTTCTTTTTCTTTTTTAAGAGACAGTCTCACTCTATCACCCTAGATAGAGTGCTGTGATGTCACAGCTCACAACCTCCAACTCCTGGGCTTTAGGTGATTCTCTTGCCTCAGCCTCCCCAGTAGCGGGGACGATAGGCACGACCACAACACCCGGCTATTTTTTTGTTGCAATTTGATGGGGACCGGTTTCGAACCTGCCACCCTGGGTATATGGGGCCAGCGCCCTACCTACTGAGCCACAGGCACTGCCTGAATTTTCTTTTTTTTTTCAACCTTTTGGAAAAATTTCTCTCAAAGAATATTTCCAGAAAAAAAAGTAAATCTCTTTACAAATTTCATTTGCTTTTTCCTTCAATAAACATGGTTTTATTTTATAATATAGTTAAAGCACTGTGTTAAGTCATGTATTAGATAGTCACAGCCCTGCAGGGGACTACAGGGGCCTGCCACAATGCCCTGCTATTTTTAGAGATGAGGTCTTGCTCTGGCTCAGGCTAGTCTCGAATTTGTGGGCTCAGTTGATCCACCCACTTCGGCCTGCCAGAGTGAGTAGTATTTTTAATAATCAACATTTTTTTGTTTTGCTTTCTGAGATAAGGTCTTGCTTTGTTGCCCAGGCTACAGTGCAATGATGTCAGCATAGCCCACTGCATCCTTGAACTCTGAGGTTCAAGTGGTCCGCCTTCTTTAGCCTTGTGAGTAGCTAGGATTACAGGCATGCACCACGGTGTGCAGCTAACTTTTTCTATTTTTTGTAGAGTCTGTGTCTTGCCATGTTCAGACTGGTCTCAATCTCATGGCTTCAAGTGATTCTCCCACCTTGGCCTCCCAAAGGGCTAAGATTATAGGTGTGAGCCATAACATCTGGACTGGTTTCTAAAATAAATATGTACCACTTGTGAAACAAAAAGGGAGAAATATAATGGATTTTTTAAAGTGCTACAGGAGTTCAAAGGAGAAAAAAGTTACTTCCTATAAGAGTGTGGTGAAGGCATTTAAGCTGAGGCTGAAGGGCTGGTAGTTGGCATAGGGAAGGGATGCATTCCATACGTAAAGAACCACATTGAACTAAGTATGAGATCAAGAAGATGCATAATAACCATGGGAAAGAAGACTCATTAGGCTTGACTGGAGGCTAGTGCATGGAAGGAAGGCTAGGAAACAAAGGTTGCTGGTTAGGGCCTGGACCCCCTCAAATGCCAACTGATGAGGCCAGCATTTAAGAATCGAGGCATCACTGGCAGTAGACTAGAATAAACATATCCTGTGGGCTGGGAAGACTTATGGGACAGTAATTTTCTAACAGGAGGATGCCCCAGACAAGATACCCAGGCAGAGCAGAACACTGGCAAGCTGTGGGAGCCACTAGGCAACCAGTACTTAGCATCAGTGAAGTCTAATACTTTCCTCATGGAAGTCCCTCCAGGAAGACTGTGGGTGTGAACACAGGAAATAAGTAGTAGTAAATAGGCAAAGTCCAGAGACTACAGTGGCAGGTTTTACAATTAGGTGATGCCCTAGCAGTGAGTCTGCCCTTCAAGAGCAAAGTCCATGGTTACAAAGAATAGAGAAAGCAGAGGCAGGAAGGATAAAAGAGCAAGAAATCAGGTGCAGGGACTGAACGATAGTGCATGGGAATAATGGCAAAGACAATTCTGTGTTAATATCTTTTTTTGTTGTTTGAGACAGCTAGTCTTGAACTCCTGAACTCAAGCAATTCACTTGCATCAGCCTCCCAGAGTGCTAGGATTACAGGCATGAGCCACTGTGCCTGGCTTCTGTGTTAATCTTTTGAGGCAGTAATTTCTTATAAGCTATACAGGTTAAGTTCTGAAAGCAGAAGCAGAAGACCAGAACTGTGAGCTGGCCAGCTGTGCCTTTTCTAGAAAAATGAAGGGCGTGGTGCCTGTGGCTCAAGTGGCTAAGGTGCCAGCCACATACACCTAAGGTGGTGGGTTCGAATTCAGCCTGAGCCTGCCAAAGATGGCTGCAACCAAAAAATAGCCGGGCGTTGTGGCGGGCACCTGTGGTTCCAGCTACTTGGGAAGCTGAGGCAGGAGACTTGCTTGAGCCCAGGAGTTGGAGGTTGTTGTGAGCTGGGATGCCACGGCACTCTACCCAGGGGGACAGCTTGAGTCTCTGTCTCAAAAAAAAGAAGAAAAAGAAAAATGAAGAAATAGTAAATTAATAGTATGATCATATACGTACAGTGGCTTCCACCTGGAATCCCAGCTATTCAAGAGGCTAAGGTAGGATGATTGCTTGAGGTCAGGAGTTCATAATAGCCTGGGCAATAAAGTGAGACACTACCTCATGAAAAGGATAAACATATAAATGTACCTATTTATTTTCTTCGCTTTGTGAATATTTGGACTAGATTCTTTACAGAATTTTGAAAAAGGCATAAACCCTAAACTAGTATATGGTACGAGATCGGCATTTTCTTTTACTAACTTTCTGTTTTTATCAAATATTACTTCACAACTCTGGTTTTATCTTTTAGGCTTACCTGGGCCCCCATTTTATTCTTTTTTATTTTTTTTTCTAGAATCAGTGATATTCCTTCCAGGCCTTGACCCCTTCTGCTGACTTCAGCGGCAGATATGGCTTGATGGTTAGGACTCACTCCAGCAAAGCTGGAAGAGTGTAAGACAAGTCTAAAGACTGTGAGACTGAAACATGATTATTGCAACTGCTTGAATGACTAATTTTAATTACATCTCAAATACACAATATTTTGGTGATAGTGGGGCTGTGGGAGTGTAAAAATGTAGCATTTACTTCTCTGTTTCTTGCTTTCCAGATGGTCCAAGGTTTTCTACTTTATCTGCTGAACCAGCTCACCAGGTTCAAATTACACAGCCATCATATCCTAGGTGTGCTTCAGGGGTGAGCACATGGAGAATGGTAGGCTTGGCTTGGCACCTGTAGCGCAGTGGTTATGGCGCCAACCACAAACAGCAAAGTTGGCAAGTTTGAACATGGCCAGGGCCAGCTAACCAACAATGACAACTGCAACAAAAAATAGCTGGGCATTGTGGCGGGCACCTGTAGTCCTGACTACTTGGGAGACTGAGGCAAGAGAATCACTTGAGCCCAAGAGTTTGAGGTTGCTGTGAGCTGTGATGCCACAGCACTCTACCGAGGGTGACATAGTGAGATTCTTTCTGTCTCAAAGAAGAAAGGAAAAAAAGAGAGAGAGAATGGTAGGCCAACAGCAGGAACATTTCAACTATAGAAAGGAGAAAAAAGGAGGTATAAATAAGAATGATGGGGAGAGAAGGAGGAAAGGAGTAAGGAGAATGAAAAGAAAATGCAAGAAGAGGCCAAGTGATGACTTACTCCAGTAATTCTAGCACTCTGGGAGGCTGAGGGAGGAGGATTGCTCCAAGCCAAGAATTTGAAATCAGCCTGAGCAAGGGGGAGATCTCTTCTCTACAAATAATGGAAAAGTAAGCAGGATGTGGCAGCACAGGCCTATAGCCCCAGCTACTTGGTAAGCTGAGACAAAAGGATCGCTGGAGCCCGGGAATTTGAGATTGCTGTGAACACTCCAGCAGGGTTGAAGGATGGAGAGCAGGTCTTGGGGGTGGGGGAGAAGCAAGACGAGGATGCATTTGGGAGTAGGCTCCACCACCTTTCAATTTTTTACCCGGTGTTAAGACTGTGGCAGTAGGGAAGGGTTGCCTCCTCTGTATCGACCTTTTGGCTCTTGCGGATTTCAAAAATACTGGCCAAGGCCTGGAGCAGGTTCTTTGAGCACAGCACCGAAGCGTCCATTTCACCGGGATGTTCTCCTTGCGCCCAGGTGTTCCTCAGCCTTCCTCTTCTAGCTCAGGAAGGCCTATTAATTACATCATTCCAACTGGAGCAGCGCGGCCAGTTTTTTCATTTCAAACTCCTGCTCTTCTGAACTTCGCCCTGCTCCTTTAGGAAACCCGGATGGAGCTCTGTTTCCCCTGTCACGGCTAGCCCAAGTGGGAAGGCGCTCTAGGATGTGTCTCATTTTAGCAAAGTGGCTATTAATGGACCCAGGGCGCTGCTTTTTCTCTCACATACGAGCTACACCTGCACGGGAGCACATGCCCACCCCCGCCTGTAGCTGCGCCCAGATCTTCAGCTCCACACACCTGACAAACTCTGAGCGGGGAAACCCCCAGCCTAGTCCGCAGCGCGACCCTGGGAAATAAACCAAAGGTGTGCGGCGGCGTCCCCAACCACTCCACTGTGCTGCGCCTGCGCAGTCACTGGGGAGCCCCTCCTGCGGGGCGTGCTCGTAGCGCTGCTCGCCCTATCAGGCGGCCACAGGGAGCGCGCTCGCGGCCTCGCCCTCTCTCGCCCCGCCCCTCTTGCCTTTCGGTAGGGCCTCAGACTGAGGCTTGGAGACACGAGCGCTTCGCTCTTCACCCCTGCGTGCCCCACACCCTCTTGCGCGCCCCACGGCCTCTTGCGCGCGTGCGCAGAGGCGGACCGCAGGGTGAGGGCGGGAGGGAAGGGCGGGCGTACGTCCTTGCGTGCGTCTCAGGCAGCGCGCACGCCGGCGTGAGAGGGCACGGGGAAAAGGTGGCTAAGGCTGGGGCGGCTCGGCTTCCTGGGGCTATGTAGCTGAGCTCGTTGGCTCCGGGGTCCTTCTTCGCTGCCCTAGCCGCGTGCTAGCGCCGGAGTTTCTGTTCCGGAGAGAGACTGCCCTTACGCTCACCGCGCTCCCTCGACGGCAGAGCTCGCTTGCTCGCCCGTGGGAGCGTCCCGGCCGAGCAGCCCTGAAGGGGGAGGGGAGGCCATTTTGTCCCGACCGACTCCCCGGAACCGGGCGGAGCGGCTGGGAGAGGCTGCGGAGCCGCGGTCGCCGCCCTCGGAGGCACCGGACGCCGCTCCCGTCGGGGCTTCCTCGACGAGGCCTTTCGTAGGTTCCCTGCGCCTGCTTCAGTCTTCCTTTTTTACCCACGCTTCCCCGGTCCTCCGGCCTGAGAACACCCGGGAGAGGAGTTGGCGGTAGTGAGAGGGACCGATCCCTTGGGGCCGCCGGCGGCGAGAGCCTGAGCCGCTCCTCCCAATGGCGAAGAAGACGTACGACCTGCTTTTCAAGCTGCTCCTGATCGGAGACTCGGGAGTGGGGAAGACCTGCGTCCTTTTTCGTTTTTCGGATGATGCCTTCAATACCACCTTCATTTCCACCATAGGTAAGACCTGTGGGAGGATGGTGAATGATCCTTGTAGCTGCAAACCGTTTCTTTTGCTCCAGACATCTTGCTTCCCATAATATACGCCTTTGTTTCAGTGATTCCGATTCCAAACGACAGACCCAAGTTACTGTTTGAATCGGCATCGAGCTTACTGGGGCGGGGTCTTCCCATGCTTTCCATCCGGTCTTTTGCTTTCAAGTCTCCCACTCTTCTCAGTTCCTGCTGTTACAAAATATGCAGCATTTAACCACGTTCCAGAATTCTAATTCTTAAAGCGAGTGGACTGGGTTTTTCCACATTTGTGTGGAGTTGCTAGATGTGTGATATTTTCAAGCGGCGTATTTCACTGGTTGCCATTGAAGCAGGACTAGCTATTTGGGAAAAGTCTGAATTTATACTTTTGCGGCGAAAAGAAGATTCCATATGGTCATAACTTACAGTAAACTTGAGGGTTTGTGTGAAGAATAATTACAGCAAATTAGAGGGGAAAAGTGAGTTGCCAGCGTTGAGTAATCCATTGATGTGTCAAACAATCGGAGGCTTTTCGCGCTTGGGGTGGGACTCTGGCGTATTTGCTCACAGTCCTTTTGGAGACATCTACAGAAGCAGTAATCTGAGGGAGTTGGTCAGTTTCTGCCCTCAAACCGGAGAGAATGAAGTCAAGTTTTCCCTTCTATTTGACTCTAGAATTTACAGGGAAATATTTTGCCAGTCCCATCCATAAGGACTTTTATTGTACTTTCACCACGTTTCAGAATCACTTAGTGTGGAAGTCAAAGCTAAAGACTGACCTTTTTATTTGAGTTGCCCGGTTAGGAAAAGAAAAGGAAAGGCCCTAGGAAAGTCCCCTTTGACTGTGGTTAGAAAATTAAATCGCTCCGACCCTAATTGTGCTAAATTAATTGTATAGGAAACCTTTCCCAGTAAATTTCTTAAAGGACACACACGTGCCTTTGTCACTTGAAGTTCAGAATTCATCATTGGGGTACTGCAACGAAACCTGTTCATAATGTAATTAACTGAGAATTGTCAAAATTAAATGATTTCGAACAATTTATAGCATTATTGAAATCATTGATTTGGATTTTTTATGAGAAATATTAGCTACTTAGTTCATTTTTATAAAACAAAGTATACTGAAGTTGGACAAGTGACTAGATTTTAATTTCATTTACCTTTGGTGGGGAGGAATCAGCATTTCCCGAGTATCATATTGTTCTCTTGGTGAGGCATAAATTTCTTGAAACTTAGAACTTGTCTACCTTGTGGGGGTTAGTGCTTCTTAGTACTAAGTTTGCTTTTTATATTCCACTTTTAGCTGTAGCTGGGTGGGTCAGGTGTTTAGATCAGTCAGCAAATATTTATTGAGCACCTAATGTTAGGTCCTGGAGATAAGTGGTGAACACAGTAGACTCCTTGAGGAGCATTCTGCTGGGAATAATCATCGTGTAGTATGGAGGGGTGACTTCTATATTGTGTCAGGTCTGAGTAGGCTTGCATTGAGATGATATCTGAAACGAAGTCTAAAGGACAAATAGGAATTGGGGCAGAGGGGCCAGATAGGGCCTTTCTGGAATCTTTTTGCAAAGGATATATATATTCAAAACTAAAACCCGAGCTTGTAAGCTATGAGTGTCCAGCCTGCCGCCCTTTGCTGATCTGTGGTGTCAGGTATCTTGAAAAGTATGCACAGACCTTTTTTTTTTTTTTTTTTTTTTTTTTGCCAATCAGCTTTTGTTAGTGTTTGTGTATTTAATATGTGGCCTAAGGCAACTCCTCTTTCAATGAAAAAAGAAAAAGATACCCCTGTGTGAGATAATGGCATAATCTTTTTTTCTAGTCTTTTTTTTACTTGGAAAATGAGTGGTGGTTTGGATGAAGCCTATGGGGTTGGCATCCTGGTTCCACAGGTTACTAAACTGTGCAACTTTGGCAAGTTACTTAATCTCTCTCTGCATCGGATTCTTTTTAAAATAGTGTTAATGATAGTGTCTACCACATGGCGTAGTTGGAAAGATTCTATGGATCAGTGAGAATAATGTACTTAACACAATGCCAGGTACTTTGTAGGAAGACAGTACGTATTAGTTATGTAGAGAATATGTAATGTAGAGAATATGTAACTCTTTTTTTTTTTTTTTTTTTTTTTTTTTTTTGAGATAGAGCCTCAAGCTGTCCCCCTGGGTAGAGTGCCATGGCATTACAGCTCACAGCAACCTCCAACTCCTGGGCTCAAGCGAGTCTCCTGCCTCTGCCTCCCAAGTAGCTAGGACCACAGGCACCCGCCACAACGCCCGGCTATTTTTTGGTTGCAGCCGTCATTGTTGTTTTGGCGGGTCCAGGCTGGGGATTCGAACCCGCCACCTTAGGAGTACGTGGCTGGCGCCTTAGCCGGTTGAGCTATAGGCGCCCAGCCGAGAATATGTAACTCTTTCTCCCTGCTGAAGTGTGGCAGAACTGTTACTTTATGTATTGAATGTCCTGCAGGCAGTAGTCACCCAAATATTTGTTGGTGCTGTAAGACTTTCGATATTTTCATACTGTAATATAAAAATGTTTGGTATTTTCTTTCTTTCTTTCTTTTTTTTGAGACAGAGTCTCAAGCTGTCATCCTGGGTAGAGTGCGGGGTGTCATAGCTCGCAGCAACCTCCCAATTCAGGCTCAAGTGATCTTTTTGCGTCAGTTTTTCTATTTTTAGTAGAGATGGGCGGGGAGTCTCACTTTTGCTCAGTCTGGTCTAGAACTTGTGAGCTCAAGCAATCCACCTGCCTCCCCCTCCCACAGTGCTAGGATTACTGGCATGAGCCACTGTGCCCAACAGGCTGGTCTTTTTATATATAAGATAATTGAATAGTGTAAGCTGAGAAAATGAATAAAATTCTGAGTACAGCTCAAGCACATTAATGTATTAGTTCCTTTTTTTTTTTTGTGAGATAGATTCTTGCCCTTGGTAGAGTTCTGCGGCGTCACAGCTCACGGCAACCTTAAACTCTTGGACTTAAGTGATTCTCTTGCCTCAGCCTCCCAAGTAGTTGGGACTACAGGCGCCCACCACAGTGCCTGGTTATTTTGTTGTTGTAGTTGTCGTTGTTTAGCAGGCCCAGGTTGGGTTCTAACCTGCCAGCCCCGGTGCATGTGGCTGGCACCCTAACCACTGAGCTACAGATGCTGAGCCAAAGTGTTAGTTTTGTTCACAGGTTTAGGAATCTACTGTTGCCTTAAACCAGTACTGTCCAGAAGAAATAATTTCAGCCACATAATAATAATTTAACTTTTTAAAGCAGCACATTTAAAATAGGGAAAGAGGCTCGGTGCCTGTGGCTCAAGCAGCTAAAGCACCAGCCACATACACCTAAGCTGGTGGGCTCGAATCCAGCCTGGGCCCGCCAAACAACACTGATGGCTACAACCAAAAAATAGCAGGGCGTTGTGGCAGGCGCCTGTAGTCACAGCTACTTGGGAGGTAGAGGCAGGAGAATCGCTTGAGCCCAGGTGTCAGAGGTTGCTGCAAGCTGTGATGCCACGACACTCTACCCAGGGCAACAGCTTGAGGCTCTGTCTTAAAAAAAAAAAATAGGGAAAGAAAATTATAATAATATATTTTAACCCATAGCTGAAATGTGATTTTATTGTATAATTAAGATTTTTAAAATTGTTGATATATTTTACATTCTTTTTCTCTGGTGTATAAACTATACTTACCGCTCATTTCCTCTCAATTTAGATTAGGCATATTTCAAGTGCTCAATAGCTACGTGTGGGTAGTGGCTACCAATAGAAACACTTTTTGTGTGTTTAAGCCTGGAAATCGAATCATAGGTTTAAGTTGTCTTGAATATATGCTTTTACTGGAAATACTTCGAATGTATGCTATTAGGATGTTAAAAAATTTTTTTTGGGTAACATACCTGAATTTGGAAAGATATTTTAAATTTTATCAGGTGACTAGCATTTTGTTTTTTTAGTCTAGATCATTCACTTAAGAATAAATGATAGTGAAATTTGTGAGTTGCCACTTGACTGTTAAAACATCTGGGGGGGGGTATGGATTGTAAGAAGTAGTTATCTTACAGATGTTTAGAAGGACTGGCCTGCTAAAAGAAGGCAGGCCTTCATACAGTGCTTATAATCTCACAAAAACTACCATGTTTATGTTTCTGTAAATTTTCATATTAGAAATGAGTGATATTTATGGTCGGATTTATTGCATACAGTTGCAAAAATAAATTACTGGTATGTTCCACACTCGACCAATCTCGAGTGAAGCCAAGGGCACTAGAATACAAGTCAAACAAGGGCAGAGATCTCTTGTCTTTTTCTTTTTTTGCTGATATGTGCTAAGCATGTAGGAGAGTACCTGCATTTAGTGAGTGTAAGAGGAATAATAAAGGAAGGCAGGTAGGTAGACAGGTAGTAGGATCAGGATCCTCCTCAGTATGGGATCAGGGTTAGTTTATTTCAATATTTTCCTTTTTATCCACTTTCTGAGCATTATGGGAAGTAAGTTGGAAGCATATTTTACTTTGAGAATATTAGCTGTTTGGCTTTAAGAGTAATTTTAGGGCAAGATTGGTCTTGGAAATTCAAAGATTGTTTGAAAGTAGTTAAGATTTCATTTTTTGTTTGTTTTTTTGCTTTTGGATGAGTAGATTTCAATGGTTGATTAGACCATAACCACCTTGGTAGTAGGAGCTCAAGAAAGCATCACCCATTAATGTGATATGGTAGTTACATGGACTTGTCCCTAAAGCGACTTAAATTTTTAGTCAGCTATTTCTTTTTTTTTTTTTGAGACAGAGCCTCAAGCTGTCCCCCTGGGTAGAGTGCCGTGGCATTACAGCTCACAGCAACCTCCAACTCCTGGGCTCAAGCGAGTCTCCTGCCTCCGCCTCCCAAGTAGCTGGGACCACAGGCGCCCGCCACAACGCCCGGCTATTTTTTGGTTGCAGCCGTCATTGTTGTTTGGCGGGTCCGGGCTGGGGATTCGAACCCGCCACCTTAGGTGTACGTGGCTGGCGCCTTAGCCGGTTGAGCTATAGGCGCCGAGCCTAGTCAGCTATTTCTAAGGCTGCATGTAAGAAATTAGGTTGGTATAGGCTTTTGTCTCTTGGAGTGGTATTTATGCATCCATTTTGTTGTCTGAGTGTTTTTGCTAAGCTTTGGAAGAGTAGATTGCTTCCACTAACCTGCATTAAGAACTGATTGATTAAATTGAACTGAGCCAAATTTATATGGAGTAGCTGCTTTTTAGAGAAATAAGCAGAAATGTTTGTCATACTAAATGTGTCTAGGGTCTGCTGTGATACTCAGGCAGCAGCAGCTCATGCTGCAAGAATGCTAGTGCACCTAAAGAATTTCTCACATTTGAACTTTTAGGATTGATTTAAAAACTATTAAGACATTTCTCTAAAGAAGATAAACAAAGCTAGTAAGCACATGGAAGGATACTGAACATCACCACTAATAGGGATATGCAAGTTAATACTATAATGAAAAGTTACTTTACCTTTACTTTGTTTTATAATCAAAAAAACACAGAACATGTGTTCATGAGGATGTAGAGAAGTTGGAGCCCTGGTGCATTGCTGGTGGAATGAATGTGTAGTCACATTAGGAAACGATATAGTGATTACGCAAAATACTAAAAATTGAATTACCACATGAACCAGTACTTGCACTTCATAGTTATACCTAACAGAATTTAGTTTTTTTAAAATTCTGTTTATCTTTTATTTAGAGATAGGGTCTTGCTTTGTTGCCGAGGCCAGAGTGCAGTGGCGTGATCATAGCTCACTGCAGCCTCAAACTCCTAGGCTTAGGGGTGGCACCCATGGCTCAAAGGAGTAGGGCGTTTGCCCCATATGCCGGAGGTGGTAGTAGGAGCTCAAGAAAGCAGTCCTGGCCAAAAACTGCAAAAAAAAAGAAAGAAAGAAAGAAAAAAAGAAAAGAAAGAAAAGAAAAAGAAAAAATCTTCTAGGCTTAGGCGATCTTTTCTCTTCAGCTTACTGAGCAGTTGGGAACTATAGGCAAACACCACTACACCCAGTTAATTAAAAAAAATTGCAATGTTGCCCTTTGTAGGTCTATTCTCCTGGCCTCAAGCAGTCTTTGGCCTCAGACTCGTAAGTAGGTGGGATTATAGGCAGAACCCACTACCTGGCCAAAAAGAATGTAAAGTAGGGATTTCATCAAATATTTGTGTACCAGTCTTCATAGCAGCATTATTTGTTGTAGCCAAAATGTAGAAACAACTTAAATGAGTATCAGTGGATGAATGGATAAACAGGAGTGTGGTAGACATACAATAGAATATTATTCAGCCTTACAAAGGAATAAACTTCTGATACATGCTGCAACAGTAGACAAGCAAGGTGCAAAAGGACAAATGATGTATGAGGTACCAGAATAGACAAATTAATAGATAAAGTGGAATAGTGGTTACCAGGGTTCCAGAGGCAGGGTAAAGGGGAGTTACTGCTTAACCAGCCCAGGGTTTGGGATGGTTAATGGTGATGGTTGCATAATGCTGTAAATTTATTTAATGCCACTGAATTATGCTTAATGGTTAAAATACACAAATAGACAAATATTGAATGATTCCACTTAGATGAGGTATCTAAAGTTGTCAAATTCATATAAACAGTGGAATGGTGATTACCAGAGAATAAGGGGAAGGGAAATAAGGAGTTACAGGTATAAAAAACATTTCAGTTTTGCAAGAAGAAAATGTACAATGTGATGTATTTAAGACTACTGAACTGTACACTTCAAAATGGTTAAGACAGGAAATTTAGTGTCACTGTGTTTTATACCACAATTTTAAGAACTAATTTAAATGCTAACTTTTGTTACATATATTTCACCCTCTCCCCCCAGACAAGCCCTTGACCTAGCTGTCTAAAAAGAGCGTTTGATCACAGATGGTCTCTTCTTGTTCTAAGTGTTAACCATTAGTAAGTCAAGATCTGTTATGGTACTTTCTTAAGCTGTAAAATCACTGATCTGTACTTATTATTATTATTATTATTATTTTTTTTTTTTTT
>NW_003852417.1:17027551-17028532 GCF_000181295.1 Otolemur garnettii
GCTATTTTTTGGTTGCAGCCATCGTTGTTTGGCGGGCCCAGGCTGGATGCGAACCTGCCAGCTCAGGTGTATGTGGCTGGTGCCTTAGCTGCTTGAGCTACAGGCGCTGAACCTGATCTGTACTTTTAGATGTTGAAAGCAAGTTTGTCTGTTTTGTGTGTCTGTGTTAGGCCTTCTTGGAATGTTAGAATCATAGAATGTTAGTGTAGGAATAGTGAACCTTAATAGTGAATTTTCTTTTTTTGCGACAAAGTCTCAAGCTGTGGCCCTTAGTAGAGTGACATGGGATCATATAGCTCGTAGCAACCTCCAACTTGGGCTCAAGCGATCCTCTTGCCTCAGTTTTTCTATTTTTAGTGGAGACAGGGTCTTGGTTTTGCTCAGGCTGGTCTTGAACTTGTGAGCTCAAGCAATCCACCCACCTTGGCCTCCCGGAGTACTAGGATTACAGGCGTGAGCCACTGCTCCTGGCCTTAACAGTGAATTTTCATAGTGCAGAAACAGTGGTGATGTGAAGTATTTTCTAAAATATCATATAGCTAATTAGTGAAGGAGTTTTGATTAGAATTCAGAGCCAATTCTTTTTATGACTATGTTTCTCATTCTGAGAATTTCATTGTTGTGTTTAGAAAAAAAAAAATCAATGCTAAGGCAGTTTTCCTGCCTATCAATTTGACTTTGAAAAGTAGAGTTGCTGGGTTTTTTTTTTTTTTTGGCAAGAGTAGGGAAGTACAAGTTTCAGTACCAAATATCAAGAATTTTGTTCAGGTTACTTGTCCTTTGCAAACTTAGAGCATAATAGAGCAGAGATGATAATGTTAGAGATAATTATTTTCTTTTTAAGGATTATGGTGTATTGTGACAAGATGTAATAAAGCAAATACTATTTTTTTTTTTTTTGAGACATAGCCTCAAGCTGTCCCCCTGAGTAGAGTGCTGTGGCATCACAGCTCACAGCAGCCTCCAACTCCTGGGCTCAAG
>NW_003852417.1:17029563-17035083 GCF_000181295.1 Otolemur garnettii
AGGCAGGAGACTCGCTTGAGCCCAAGAGTTGGAGGTTGCTATGAGCTGTGATGCCATGGCACTCTACCCAGGGGGATAGCTTGAGGCTCCGTCTCAAAAAAAAAAAAATTTAATTTTTTTTTTTTTTTATGTAAAGGAAGAGTGTAAAGGAATTAGAAAGTGTGCTGAAGTTATTGTCTGAACCCATGAGATTGATGAAAGTCTTACAAAGATCATGGAGTTGGTTTCTTCAAGTAGATGAATAATTGCGGGTTAATAGTATCAGTTTTTGTAAATTTGGGTTATAAGAAAAGGAATTCGGGGCGGCACCCGTACTTCACTGAGTAGGGCGCTGGCCACATACACCCAGGCTGATGGGTTTGAACCCAGCCCGGGCCAGCTAAATGACAGTAACAACTGCAACAAAAAAATAGCCGGATATTGTGGCAGGTGCCTGTAGTCCCAGCTCCTTGGGAGGCTGAGGGAAGAGACTCACTTGAGCCCAAGAGTTTGAGGTTGCTGTGAGCTGTGATGCCACGGCACCCTCCTAAAGGTGAAATAGTGAGACTCTTGTCTCAAAAAAAAAAAAAAAAAGAAAAGGCATTTTAAAAAGATGATTAAAGACAACTCAGTCTGAAGGGAAATATGAAATGAGAAAAATGTTTTCTTTGCAAACGATGCCATGTATTTTGGGTTGCAAGCATAAGTGATTGCTTGATGTTTATTCTTCTTTCCAGAGATGAAAAATAATATGTTTTTGAGGAAAACAGCAACTGGTGATGGAATGCTACGTTTCCAATATGATCCAGTAACAGAGCATCCAAGGTTGTAAAACATTAGAAAATGGAAAAACCATTATTCTGGAGACCCAAAAAGTACAATATATCAAAATCAGAACAGAGGACAGTGTTGATTTGTTTCTTTCATATCATTAGCAATGCTTATGCAGACTTTTTAAATTGAAATTTTTATTAAGATAATTGTAGATTTGAATGCAGTTGTAAAAGATAATACAGAGGGATCCCTTGTATACTTTGCCCAGTTTCTCTCAGTAGTAACTTTTTTTTTTTTGCAGTTTTTGGCCAGGGCTGGGTTTGAACCTGCCACCTCCGGCACATGGGGCCAGTACTCTACTCCTTTGAGCCACAGGCACTGCCCAGTAGTAACATTTTTGAGAAACTGTAGTATAATATCACTAGCAGGATATTGATATCTGGCATATAATATACTGATCTTATTAAAACTTCTCCAGTTTTATTTGTATTCATTTGTGTATATTAAATTCTGTACGGTTTTAGCATTCGTGTTGGTTCATGTATCTACCACCATAAGCAAAAAAGTTCAAGAGACGAGGATCCTTTATATTTTCTATAATCGTTACTCCCTCACATCCTCCTTTTCTTGCCTGCAAACCTTGGTAACTATGAATCTGTCTTCTATTTCTAAAATTCTGTCATTTCACAGATGTGTAAATGGAATCTATAGGATATAACCTTTTGGGATTGGCTTTTTTCCTCACTCAGCATAATTTCCTGGAGATGCATCCAAGTTGTGTGAATCAGTTTATTTTTATTGTTGAGTAGTCTTTCATAGTAAGCATGTTCCACACTTTGTCTAATCATTTACTTGTAGAGGAACATCTAGGCTGATTTCAGTTTTTGGCTATTCAAAATAGAGCAGCTGTGAATATTTGTATGCATGCAGGTTTTTTTTTTTTTTTTTTGTATGCAGGTTTTTGTGTGTTCATATGTTTTCATTTCTCTGGAATAAATACCCAAGACTGCAATCGCTGGGTCACACATGCATGTTTAATTTTATAAGAAACTACCAAACTATTTTCAGAGTGGCTGTAGTATTTTACATTCCCCCTAGAAGTGTGTGAGTGATCCAGTTTCTCTGCAGCCACACCAGCATTTGGTTTTGCTATTATTTTGTATTTTAGCCATTCTGGGAAGTGTTTAGTGATAATCTCATTGTAGTTTTAATTTGCATTTCCTTAAACATTTGAAATTCCATATTTATTGGATATGTGGTTTGCAAATATTTTGTCCCAGTCTGTGGCTCGTCTTTTCATCCTTTTCTTGTGGGCTTTCACAGAGTGAAAATTTTAAATTTTGATTCAGTCCAATTTATGGATCATACTTTTGGATTTTCTTCTTATGAATCATGCTTCTGGTGTTTAGGTGTTCTGTCTATCCCCCATCCCACAAATTCTCTTCTAGGTTTTTTTCCTAAAAGTTTTAGTTTTGTGTGTTACATGTGAATCTGTGACCTATTTTGAGTTATTTTTGTAGATGGTTTGGGGTTTAGGTTGAGGTTCATTTTTGGTTTTGCCTTTGGAAGGGATGTCCACTTGCTCCAGTACCATTTAATGAGCGTTCAAGTCGTTCTCCCATCCTGAATCTCATATACTCATCTAATCATGTATCAGATGATGTAGATGTTCTGAAGGTTTCACAGATTCTGTATGACCTACAGGGATGAAAATTGACTTAGTGATAGACTCTTGTCATAATTTACATTTGTTTTCTGAAAGTTTTTTTTTTTTTTTGGCCAGGACCGGGTTTGAACCCGCCACCTCTGGTATATGGGGCTGGTGCCCTACTCCTTTAACTACAGGCACTGCCCAATTTTCTGAAAGGTTTTGAAAATAGCTATCTATCCTTAATCAGTGATTGTTATATATATATATTTGTAAATATAAAAATAAGTAAATAAAATACTGTTAAAAGATAGTAATAAAGCAACCTCTTGTTCCATCACTTCTCCACTTCCAGTCGTGTTTTTCAGAGGTATCCTCTAACTTTTTCTCCTGTTACATACCATGAATTTCTTTCTTTCTTTCTTTCTTTTTTTTTTTTTTTTGAGACAGAGTCTCACTATGTCAGCGTTGGTAGAGTGCTGTAGTGTCACAGCTCACAGCAACCTCAAACTCTTAGGCTTAAGCAATTCTCTTGCTTCAGCCTCCCAAGTAGCTGGGACTATAGGTGCCCGCCACAGCACCCGGCCATTTTATGTTTTTGGTTATAGTTGACCTGGGCTGGATTCGAACCTGCCAGCTCCCTTGTATGTGGCTGGCACCTTAGCTGCTGAGCTATGAAGGCCAAGCCGGAGTTTTCTTTTATTTATTTATTTTTGGAGACAGTCTTACTCTGTGTCCTGGCAAGAGTACTCTGGCATTAGCCTAGCTCACAGCAGCCTCAGACTACTGGGTTCAAGTGATCCTCCAGCTTTTGCCACCTGGGACTATTGGCACCTGCAATGACACCTGGCTAATTTTTCCTGCTCTTAGTGGAGACAGGGTCTCCCTCATGCTCAGACTGGTCTGGAATTCCTGAGCTCAAGTGATCCTCCAGCCTTGGCCTCCCAGAGTTCTAGGATAGTATTTGATTTATAGTAGGCTAGTTTGTCTCTGGAAGTTTTTAACTTTTTCAGTTCCTAGTAACAAAGTTCGTAATCATGTTCTTCACATCTTAAAGTTTTCTTGAATGATTTTCTTCCCTTTGTTTATTTATTTATTTATTTTTCGCAGTTTTTGGCCAGGGCTGGGTTTGAACCCGCTACCTCTGGTATATGAACCCGCACCCTACTCCTTTGAGGCACAGGCGCCGCCCCATTTCTTCTCTTTATTTTTTGTTTACTTTTTAATTGCATGTTAGACTTTCTGGATTATCTTTTTTACTATTTTACAACTTTGTTAATTTACTTTCTGGAAGATTTTTGTGACTTTATCTTTTAACCTTTCTATTGAAGATTTTTTTCACTGTCATACTTGATTGGCTTTTTAAGTTGTTTCCTTAAAATTTATTTTTAAAATTGTATTGTTATTTCATGAGTACAGTATCTTTGGGGAATAGCTTGTTTCATGTTTTCTTCTCTTTCCTGCTGTCTTGTCCATCAAGTTCTCTGTCTTCACCTCCACCCCGCTTGTTTTATTTTATTTTAGAGGCCTTCCTCATTTGGTGATTTCAGGCTGTGCATTCTTAATTAAGAATGAATTATTAAAATGTATGCATACACATGGGTTGGGCTTTTCACTGGTGGGCTCTGCTGCAGAATGATGTAACAGTGAGCCTATTTTTTTTCACTGGGAGAGCATCCAAACACTAATGTCTGTAGGTCTTGTTTCTGGAGCCATTTAGTTTCTCCAGAGAAAGACCCACAGATCACCTGCATGGGGTCTGGGGAGGAGGATATGTCTGGCTGCTTCCTTTCTTGAATTTGAGTAGCTGAAGGGACTTGGGAAGGCAGGTATGGCGTTTAGCATAGTTTGATTATACACGTTTGTATTTAATCTAGTGGGGGATTCTGAAAAAAGTGCCCAAATACCACTACTTTGTCAGCACCTGAAGTTAGACTTTAATTTTCAATACCTTTGCTGCTGTCCTAAGACATTCTCTGTTGTGGAATTCTCTTTTTTTTTTTTTAAGAGACAGTCTTACTTTATCACCCTTGGTAGAGAGCTGTGGTGTCACAGCTCACAGCAACCTCCAACTCCTGGGCTTAGGCGATTCTCTTGCCTCAGCCTCCTAAGTAGCTCGGACTACAGGCCCCCACCCCAGTTCCCAGCTATTTTTGTTGTTGTTGTTGTTGCAGTTTGCCTGGGGCTTGGTTCGAACCACCACCTTTGGTATATGGGACTGGTGCCTTACCAGCTGAGCCATAGGTGCTGCTCCCACCCCCACCCCCCTTTAAAAGTGACAGAGTCTTGCTCAGTTGACCAGGCTAGAAGCAGTGGCATAATACTTGCTGAAGACTCAAACGTCTAGGTTCAGCGATCCTCTTACCATAGCCTTCTGAGTAGCTGAGACTACAAGTACCTATTGCCATGCTTGGCTAATTTTTAAAATTTTTTGTAGAGACAGTGTTTTACTATGTTGCCTAAGCTGGTTTTGTTTTTGAGACAGAGTCTCACTCTTGCCCTAGGTAGAGTGCTATGGCATCATAGCTCACAGCAACCTCTAACTCTTGGGCTTGATCAGTCTTCTTGCCCAGTAGCTGGGAGTTATAGGCACCTGCCACAATGCCTGGCTAGTTTTTTTATTTTTAGTAGAGATGAGGTCTGGCTCTTGGCATGGGCTGCTCTAAAACTCCTGAGCTCAGGTGATCCACCTGCTTTGGCTTCCCAGAGTGCTTGGATTATAGGCATGAGGCATAGGCCAATCCCCAAGCTGGTTTTGAACTCCAGCTAGTTTTGCCTCAAGTGACCCTTTTGCTTCTGCCTCCTAGAGTGTTGGGATTACTGGTGTGAATCACTATACACAGCCACTTTATGCCTTTGAATTCACTTTATTTTATGTTTTGTTTTTTTCATAGTTATGGTTGTTGTACCTCCAGAAAGATGCAGAATTTTGTTTTTGTTTTTGGCTGGGGAGAACGTTTTTTAAATTAAATAATTTTGAACACCTGACATAGTAAACTTACATTTATCTAGAGATTAGTTTGGTTTTTTTTTTTTTTTTTTTTTTTTTTTGAGACAGAGCCTCAAGCTGTCACCCTGTGTAAATTGCCATGGCATCACAGCTCACAACAACCTCCAAC
>NW_003852417.1:17035931-17037224 GCF_000181295.1 Otolemur garnettii
CAAAAAAAAAAAAAAAAGCCATATACAGTATTAGTGTCTTCTTAGTGCCTTACTGACTTTGAATTTTAGCATTTTATTAAGCTCAAAACAATTGAGAAGCATCAGACTTGTTATGCAGGTAACATGTCAGTCCATATACAAAGGGTGGAGGCCTAAAATGAAGATTAAGGTTGTATTACAGTTAAAGATTTACAAATTGATGATCAATGAGAATTTTTTTTGTTTTTTGAGCAAGAGTTTCAGTATGTCACCCTCCGTAGGGTGCTGTGGCATCACAGCTCACAGCAACCTCAAACTCTTGGGCTTAAGTGATTCTCTTGCCTGAGCCTCCCAAGTAGCTGGGACTATAGGCACCCTCCACAATGCCTGGCTATTTTTTGTTGCAGTTGATGCAACAAAAAATTAATGTTGATTTTAGCAGCCTGGGCTGGGTTTGAACCCACCAGTCTTGGTGTATGTGGCCAACACCCTACCCGCTGAGCTACTGGTGCTGCCTAAGAAAAAATTTTTTTATCTTTAGTGGTCTCTGTAAGGGTAAGAAAGTTTGATATATTTTGGAGACATAAGGAAAAATGACTTTAGTGTTGGTGCTTTAAGTATAATTAGAGCTTAATTTGTATGGAATAATTTTTCTGATTTATTATAAAATAATAAAAATTTCTTATATTCATTCACAAAGATAAATAAAATATCTGAATACATCGGTGGAAAAGTGAAGTCCTAGGGTAAATACAATAAGAATAAATTTTGAACCTGGATATGGTAAACTTAATACTGTTCAGTTCTCAAGTGGTAGGATTGTTGAAGGGTTATCCTTTGAGATGTTAGTGAACCAGTTTTAGAGATAAACAAGAAGATTTTTCCATATCAAATGATACTTTTAAAGATGCCCTTTCTCTATATTCAGTGAACTCAAAAATGGTCTGCACAAATGTGTGAATGTCAGAGCCATAAATAGCATCTTAGTGAAACTGGCTTATACTTAACCTTTACGATGGACTTAGGGAGGTCAGCCATGCACTTAATTTAATATATCTCTCTCAGAAGAATAGTAGGCTTTTTGGACCATAAGTCAGATAGGGTTTGGCAGTTTGTGTTTCTCTGTAGAATATAATATTCTAATAAAAGTATTAAATATTAATATCTTATAACACAGGTAACTAAATTAAGCAACACGTGGACTATTTAATCTGTGGGGCTGTTTGCGGCGAAAAGTTAATGTATGCTTAGGAGAATAAAATTTTTCAATGTCAGCCTGATGAAATTCAGTGTAACTAACTTTTAGACTAATAT
>NW_003852417.1:17037438-17048061 GCF_000181295.1 Otolemur garnettii
GAACCCGCCACCTTAGGTGTACGTGGCTGGCGCCTTAGCCGGTTGAGCTATAGGCGCCGAGCCCCCCCTTTAATTTTTAAGTTTCTCTTCTGGGGAAAAAAAAAATTTTTTTTTCTTTTTTGGAGACTCAAAGCTATTGACCTGGGTAGAATGCTGTGGTGTCATAGCTCACAGCAACCTCCAACTCTTGGGCTCAAGCGATCTTCTTTTTTTTTTTTAATCTCCCCGAACTTTTTATTATGGACATTTTAATACCCCAGAGAGAAATTCCGTATACTCTTCAGCCAGATCCCACAATTGTTATCATTTTGCCATGTTGATTTCATTGCTCTCCAAATATTTATCTCTATATATTTTGTATTATTGTCAAACCACTTAAAAATAAGTAGCAAAAATCATAACATTTAACCCTTAAATATCTCAGCATGCATCTCTAAGGATAATGAGCTTTTCCTATACAATTATAGTGCCATTGGCATATCTTATAAAACTAATAACAGTTCAACAATGTCATCTACTATCTGGTTCTTCTTTTTTATTTTTATTTTTTTTATTAAATCATAGCTGTGTACATTAATGCAATCATGGGGTACAATGTGCTGGTTTTTTATATATATTTGAAATGTTTTCATCAAACTGGTTAACATAGCTTCACCACATTTTCTTAGTTATTGTGTTAGGACATTTATATTCTACACCTAGCATATTTAACATGTACCCTTATAAAATGCACTGTAGGTGTGGTCCCACCAATTACTCTTTCCCCTCCCCTCTCTCCCACTAATCTGGTTCTTATTTAGCTTACCCCAATTGCTCTATTGTCCAAAGAATGTGTCTTGCATTTGCTTTTTTTTTTTTAACCCTAACCAGTATGCAATAAAGTTTTATGTATTACTTTTGATTGTTAAATCTCTTTACATACTTTTTTTTTTATTAAATCATAGCTGTGTACACTAATGCATTTTTGGGGTACAGTGTGCTGGTTTTATACACGATTTGAAATACTTAACAACAAACAGGTTAACATTGCCTTTGTCACACTTATCTTTATTATTGTGTTGACCAATTACCCTCCCTCCACCCATCCATACTCCACCTCTCCCCTCCCCTTCTTCTTTCCCCTTCATTTTGGGCTGTAGTTGGGTTATAGCTTTCATTTGGAAGTGTGGGTAATTATGTATTGGTTTCATAGTAGAGCTGAGTACATTGGATACTTTTTCTTCCATTCTTGGGATACTTTACTAAGAATATGTTCCAGCTCCATCAAGCGATCCTCTTGCCTCAGTTTTTCTATTTTTAGCAGAGATGAGGTCTCAGTTTTGCTTAGGCTGATCTTGAACTCATGAACTCAAGTGATCTGCCTGCCTCAGCCTCCAGAGTGCTAGGATTATAGGCACGAACCTCCTCACCTGGAAGAATTTTCTTCTAAGATGTTTTTATGCATAGGTGCCAAAAATTATAGAACTTTCCCTCCATAAATGCTAGACATCTTAAACTGTATTCTTTAGCCCCAAACAGACTTTATTGAACTGATTTTATTTTGACTTTATACTAGGTAATGACTTTTAGCAGGCACTGTCTTTCTTTTTGAGAAAGAGCCTCACTGTGTTGCCCTCGGTATCAGTAGCATCCTCAAACTCTTGAGCTTAAGCGATTCTCTTGCCTCAGCCTCTCAAGTAGCTGGGACTGTAGGCGCCTGCCACAATGCCCCGCTACAGGCACTGTGTTAAGTCTCTGGTAATCAGGTGGTATATGTATGTGTAGGAATGTTCTTACCCTTTGTCCTAGGTTGTGATCTTCCTATTTAGCTGTGATTTCCAACTCCAGGAGTAATTTAATTAAGCACACTTTGCCCTTTCAACAAATCAGACTTAGGTTCCACCCCTACTCTTGGAATTCTGTTTAATTCTCTTAAGCTTCATAAAAGTATTTCAGCTGAATGAATAATTTTTTGAACGTTTTGCCATTTTTTTCTGATGTTCTATTGAATTTCAGTAAATTTAGTGAGCTTAAAATTGCCCAGTTGAGGCCTGGCACCTGTAGCATGGTGCTTATGGCGCCAGTCACATACACCAAGGGTGCCTGGTTCGAACCTGACCCAGGCCAGCTAAGCAACAGTGACAACTGCAACAACAAAAAAACATAGCTGGACGTTGTGGCAGGTGCCTTTAGTCCCAGCTACTTGGGAGGCTGAGGCAAGAGAATCACTTGAGCCCAAGAGTTTGAGTTGCTGTGAGCGGTGATGCTACAGCACTCTACTGAGGGCGGCATAGTGAGACTCTGTCTCAAAAAAAAAAAAAGTTGCCCAGTTGAATGAGAATTTTCTTAGGGTACTGTGTTCTCAAATATAGTGGATCGTCTTTTAGGTGAATTTATTTATTGGTTGATAGGAATGAGTGGCTAGAACGAAACAATTGGTAAAAATAAAACTTTGTTAAGCTTTAGAAGGCCTAAACATTAATTTTTAAAATTTTGTTTTTAATTGAAAAATAGCTATGTACATTTATGAGATACACTGTGATGTTTTAATGTATGTATATATTGTAAAAGGCGTTGTTTGAACTAATTAACATAGCCATCAACAATATTTTTTTGTGGTGAGAACTTAAAATCTATTCTTGTAGCAGTTTTAAAATATGTAGTCCATTATTATTAACTGTTCACTGTGTGCAGTGCAATTCTCTAAAAATTATTTCTCCCATCTAACTGGAAGTTTGTACCTTTCTATTAAGATCTTCCCTTTTTAACATTTTTTTTTTTTAAGAGACAGAGTCTCACTTTATTGCCTTCGGTACAGTGCCGTGGCGTCACACAGCTCACAGCAACCTCTAGCTCTTGGGCTTAGGTGATTCTCTTGCCTCAGACTCCTGAGTACCTGGGACTACAGGTGCCCGCTACAATGCCCAGCTATTTTTTTTTTTTTTTTGTAGTTTGGCTGGGGTCGGGTTTGAACTTGCCACCCTTAGCATATGGGGCCAGTGCCCTACCCGCTGAGCCACAGACACTGCCCCAACATCTTCCCTTTTTTAAAATTTTTTTTTATTTTTTGAAACAGAGTCTTACTCTGTTGCCCCAGCCTAGAGTGTTATGGCATCAGCCTAGTTCACAGCAACCTCAGACTCCTGGTTTAAGTGATGCTGTAGCTGAGACTACAGGTGCCTGCCATGACACCCAGCTAATTTTTCTATTTTTAGTAAAGAAGGGGCCTTGAACTCCTGAGCTCAAATGATCCTCCTGCCTCAGCCTCCCTGAGTGCTAGTATTATAGGCATGAGCCATCATGCTAGGCCAGCATCTTCCTCTTTTATATCCCTCTTCCCCCATGGGCCTCTGGTGCCTATTTTCTATTCTTTTTCTCTGAAATCTGTTTTTTTTTTATTTTTATTTTTAGATTCCCCACATAAATGCAGCCATACAGTATTTGTCTTTCTGTGCTTGGTTTATTTCACTTAGCATAATGTCTTTTGGTTCTATCCAATTTGTGGGCATGACAGAATTTCCTTTTTAAAGGCTGTATAATATTCCATCATGTATGTAGCCACATTTTCTTCATCCATTTATCTGTTGATGGATACTTAAGTTACTTCCATGTCTTGTCTATTGTGAATAATTCTGAAATGAATGTGAAAGTACAGATAGCTCTTTGATGTACCAATTCCAGTTCCTTTGGGCATATACCTGAAAGTGGAATTACTGATCTTAAACATTTATTTCTTTTTTTTTGAGACAGAGTCTCAGTATGTCGCCCTTGGTTGAGTGCTGTGGTGTCATAGCTCACAGCAACCTCAAACTCTTGGGCTTAAGTGATCTCTTACCTCAGCCTCCCAAGTAGCTGGGACTACAGGCTCCCACCACAATGCCCAGGTATTGTTTTGTTGGAGTTGTCATTGTCGTTTGGCAGGCTGGCCTGGGCTTGAACCTACCAGCTTCTGTGTATGTGCCCAGCACCCTACTCACTGAGCTATGGGCGCTGAGCCAATTAAACATGAATTTCAAGGAAATTATTATAGCTAACTTAATTTCAAGAGCAAATAATTAAAAGAATTTTTTTACTTTGCGACTCTTCTATAAAACATCTTCCTAAAAACAGTGCTATGGTGTGCTTGCTTGGCATTTACATGATCATACGTGTTTTGTAGATTTTGAAATGGACTGTGGAATAGTATAGCTTGGTTCATCTCCTTGTAGTTTGTCAGTTAAATTTTCTCATGCAACTGCCAAGATCTGCTTCAGTGGATGATATGCTTTTAGGAAGTTTTTTTTTTTTTTTTTTTGAGACAGAGCCTCAAGCTGTCCCGCTGGGTAGAGTGCCGTGACATCTCCTCACTGCAACCTCCAACTCCTGGGCTCGAGCGAGTCTCCTGCCTCAGCTTCCCAAGTAGCTGGGACCACAGGCGCCCGCCACAACGCCCAGCTATTTTTTGGTTGCAGCCGTCATTGTTGTTTGGCGGGCCTGGGCTGGATTCGAACCCGCCACCTTGGGTGTACGTGGCTGGCGCTTTGGCCACTTGAGCCACAGGCACCAAGCCTTTAGGAAGCCTTTAGGAAGTCTTTAACTGTTGTGTAATTTGGGTCTATGATTCTTAAAGATGATAAAGAATGATCCATGTTTGAAATGTGAAGTGACTGTGAAGACAGTGGTTCCAAAATATGGAACCTTTACCAGCAGCACCTGGAAACTTGTTGGAAGTACAAGTTCTTTGGTTTTAACCCTGATTTATTGAATCAAAAACTTTAGCCATATGTTTTGACAGAGCCCTCCAGATGATTTGATACAAGCTTGAGAAACATACTGTTTTTATTTGTTTATTTGTTTGTTTTGAGACAGAGTCTCACTATGTTGTCCTTGGTAGAGTGCTGTGGTGTCACAGCTCAGAGCAACCTCAGACTCTTGGACTTGAGCGATTCCTTTGCCTCAGCCTTCCAAGTAGCTGGGAGTACAGGAGCCTGCCATAACCCCTGGCTATTTTTTTTTGTTGTTGTAGTTGTCTTTGTTTAGGAAGCCCAGACAGGGTTTGAACCTGCCAGCTCTGGTGTATGTGGCTGGTGCCCTAGCCACCAAGCTACAGGCGTCAAGCCCCAAGGTCATACTATTAAATAAAATATCACATAAATAGTAAGGAAAACTTGTTGTTGGGTATGTAGTTGTCTTGTAAAAAATACTTACAAATGATACTGTAGTAAACATCACTACTTAATATTTTAAGGTTAGGTGTCTTGAAAAGAAACTAAAAGTTGCTTCTTCATCCTTGTTTTTCTTGATCTTTATCCCACTTTTTTTTTTTTTTACTTGTTTGGACATGGTTTCTAAGATTTTGTTCTCCTGGAAATATAAATAGTACACACTTCCTTTGGTGTGATCCTTTTTCCTCTGATGGGTTATTAAAAGCCTTTTATTGTTTTTGACTGTGTAGTGATTTGATTCAAAATTCAAAAAAGTTAAAAATCTTACTCCCCAGAGGCAACAGGGTTGCTATTTTTTATGTTCTTCCAAAGATATTTTATGCATATAAAAGCAAGTAAGCATATAATCTTCCTCCTCTTTTGTTACATAAATTATACATACATTCATATTCTATTTCTTGTGTGCTTTTTTTTACTTAATATGTCTTGGAGGTCCTTTCTTAATAGTATTAAATAGTTTTGTTATTTATTTTTTTCTTTTTTTTGAAACAGAGTCTCACTTTGTCATACTTGGTAGAGTGCCATGGCATTACAATCACAGCAACCTCAAACACTTGGGCTTTAAGTGATTCTCTTGCCTCAACCTCCCAGCAGGCTCCCATCACAACGCCAGGTTATTTTTATAGAGGAGGTCTCACTCTGGCTCAGGCTGGTCTTAAACTCCTGAGCTCCAGTAATCCACCTGCCTTGGCCTCCCAGAGTGCTAGGATTATAGGTGTGAGTCATCGCACCCCGTCCAGTTTCTTTCTTTCTTTTTTTCTTTTTTTTTGAGACAGAGCCTTAAGCTGTCACCCTGGGTAGAGTCCTGTGGCATCACAGCTCACGGCAACTTCAAACTCCTGGGCTCAAGCAATTCTCTTGCCTCAGTCTCCCAAGTAGCTGGGACTTAACAGGTGCCTACCACAATGCCTGGCCATTTTTTCGTTGTAGCCGTCATTGTTTGGTGGGCCTGGGCTGGATTCGAACCTGCCAGGTCAGGTGTGTGTGGCTGGCACCTTAGCTGCTTGAGCCCCATGCGCTGAGCCAGTTTATTTTTAAAATTACTGTAATATATGTAATGTATTCACCTAGTGCCCTGTTTATTGACGTTTTAGGTCTGGAGCATGAAGTGTTTAGAAACTGTGTGGTGCCATCTGTGAAGGCAATATGATCTGGCAATAAGCTTGTACTTCGTTGTATAGATGAAATAGTGAGTGTCAGGATTAGATCTGTACCACCAATTTGGTACTTCCACTGACGGGGACAGTTTTTGCCATTAATCTGGGGAATATGTGAGCAGGAGTAGATCTTAGAGGCATGATAATAAATTTTCTAGTTGTGTCATGTGCCTTAGGGATAACGAGGTTAGCATATCTAGTAGACATTGGTATATTATGTCTGGGAGGTAGAGTGTAGAATTTAATCCTGAGAAATGAAATGCTTGAAGTCATAGCAGCTTCTGTGAGTGGCATGAGAAGACTTCCAGAAATTGTAAGAAATACCAACATGTAAAGTGTGGACAGGATAGGAATCTAACAGGGAAATTAAGAAACAGTGGCCAGAGTGGTAGGAGAGATGGTGTAGAGAAAAAGAACACGTATTTTTTTTTTTTTTTTTTGAGACAGAGTCTCATTATGTCATAGTCGGTAGAGTGCTGTGGCATCTCAGCTCACAGCAACCTAAGACTCTTGGGCTTAAGTGATTCTCTTGCCTCAGCCTCTTAAGTAGCTGGGACTACAGGTGCCTCCCAGAATGCTAGATTACAGGTGTGAGCCACCATGCCCAGCCTTGTATTACTTTCTGAATTAAATATCGGTGTTTTAGATTTGCTTCACATTATTGTTATCACTTTGAGTGCATTACTATCTAAGAGGCTTATTGCAAAGTACATAGATCAGTTGTAGATAAACGCTATGTGATAAAAAAATCTGTGATAAACGAAAAGGTGATCATTGTAGCAAAAGCATTTAGACTATCTCTACTGTGAAAGGATTGCTGGTGCACATTTCACATGTGTATATAATTTTCATTTTTTCCTCACTAATCTCACTGATGGTGGCCTGATATGATAGCTTCTTGTTGACTGAGGCTTTGGCCATCACACAGATGATTGGCAGGGGCAGCAACCTCACACATTGTCCTCCTCTTACTATAATTGTTATCAGCTTGTTTTTTCCATATGGAAAAATGTTACTTATTTCAAATTTGTAAAGGGTTGGAAAAGGAAGCAGGCCATCACTGGCTGTCTTAATCACATGTTTAAAGTGATAATTATTTACAGTGCACATGAATATTAGGTAAGACCTTGTCGTAAGTTAGAAGTACCAATTTATTGTTTACTAAACCCTCTCTGCTTATTTTAGTGTAACTTAAAAATGTCAAGTCTGAGCTAGCCTTGGTAGGCTCATGCCTCTAATCCTAGTATTCTGGGAAGTTGAGACCGGAGAATTGCTTGAAACCAACTTGAGCAAGAACAAGACATAAATTTCTGCAAAATAGAAAAATTGGCCAGATGTGGTGGTATGAGCCCAGGAGTTTGATGGAGGTTGCAGTGAGCTATGATGATGCCACTGCACTCTAGCCAGGGCTGTCTCCAAAAGAAGAAAGAAAAAGTAAAGTCTGAGACAGATTTTTACAGCGTGTTGGGAAATATCAATCCCAAAAGAAATTCTAGTCCAGCTGTCTCAACCTGTGGGTCGTGACCCCTTTGGGGGTTGAACCCTAACCATTTCACAAGTGTCACCTAAATATATCCTGCATGTTACATATTTACATTACAGTTCATAACAGTAGCAAAATTACAGTTAGGAAGTAGCAACAAAAATAATTTTATGGTTGGGGGCCACTGCAACATGAGGAACTGTATAAAAGGCATTTAATGCTGTTGAGGCTTTAGGAAGGTTGAGAACCACTGTTCTAGTCACCATACTTGAAGCAGAGTTTAGTGGGGATGATATACACTATATTCATCAAACAGAAACACCAAACCAGAATAATTCTCTAGTTAGATAGGTGGTATAAGGGGGAAAAATTGTGAAATCCAAATAAACAAATGTTATTGTTCTTAACCTCTTTCAGGGGATGGGGAGGTAGCTCAGGGAATGTTGTCTTGAGGAATAGACACGTATGCTACTATTTGAGATATTATTGAAGTTAGGAGAAAAGAGGAAGGAGAAGAGGAAGAACATTTCAGGCTCAGGAAATAGCAAGGAAAAGGTCCTAAGTTAGGAATCTTAACTGGCTTGGTGTCTGTGGCTCAAACGGCTAAGGCACCAGCCATATACACCTGAGCTGGCGGGTTTGAATCCAGCCCAGGCCTGCCAAACAACAATGACGGCTGCAACCAAAAAACAGCCAGGTATTGTGGCGGGCACCTGTGGCCCCAGCTACTTGGGAGGCTGAGGCAGGAGACTCGCTTGAGCCCAGGAGTTGGTGGTTGCTGTGAGCTGTGATGTCACAGCATTCTACCCAGGGTGACAGCTTGAGGCTCTGTCTCAAAAAAAGAAAAAAAAAAAAAGAATCTTACTGAGTTCAGAGAACTGAACAGTGATCTGTTGCTACAAGTGTGGCTGGAGTGAGGCTAGCAGAAGCAGTGGGTGTTGGAGCTGTAGGTATGGGCCAGATCATGTAGAGCCTGGTAATGGTGCTAAGTATATGAATTCCATAGAAGGTCTGAATGGGTGTTGTGACATGGTTAAATACAGTTGTAAAAAGATGACTAGCCCAGACAGTGTGCTAAATTTGAGTTAGAATTTTCTAATTAAAGACTTTAAAAAATGTGTTTAAACTCTTGTTTTGCCTAGCTAGCTCAGTTGGTAGAGCATGAGACTCTTACACTCCTGTTTGTATATTGAATGATTTAATCTTTAAGGATTATGAATGTTAATATGTGAAAATCCTCCTCAGAGACTGTGACAATGAGCATCTTATTTTTGTTGAAATCTTTTTTTCTGCCAGGTACATTAGACAGTCTATTGACAGGAAGGACATGGTTAATTTGCATTGTGAGCTTGAGCAAGTCATTTAACCTTTCTGCCTCTGTAAATTGGGCATGTTTGAGAAACGTGTTTAATTGTGTTAACCTCTTAACTCTAGTTAACATATGGGGCTGAGTCTTGCTGAGTCATTTTCCAGACTTATGTGGGTGAGGCTTAATTAAAACCAGCTAAGCAAACTTAATGACACCTCATGCCTCTTCTGTAGAAGTCAGGAAAGAGCTGTTTCTTTCTTCTTTATTTTTAAATAAAAGTTTTTTCCCCATCTGGAACATCTAGCGTATCAGTTCGTGCAAGTTGTTCACTGAGGAAAGAGAATACAGTACACTACAGCTTGGGATACACTCCTTCAATTTTAGTGGCAATTTGAATTTAAGAATTTCGGATTGGCCTTGAGCTTCTCTGTAATCTCATATATATTTTGCAAAATTTTAGCTGATAATACTTTGCTACTTTTGCTCTCTAAATAGCATTGATGTGCTTTTAAATTTTTATGCCCCCAAAGTGGACTTTAATGGAGGTAGTTCTCATTTCTGCAGTAGAATCATGGTTGAAGCTAGTGGTCTGGTCAGCAGCAGCAGTAGTAGCAGGCCCCTAGCTAGTTGCATCAGTAAAACTGCATCTTTGTTTCTAGTAAAAAAAATTATCCTCACTGTCCAGGAATAATGTTGGATTGTAGTGTTTTGCAGATTTTTGTTTTTGTATAATATAAACTTCTTAAAGCATACCTTGAGAATGATAGCAAGACATTTAAAAAACTTGAAACACAGATAATTTTAATAATAGTCTTTGTTTGAGGGAGCTATACTTCTGTGTCTCAGTCTTAGATTTGTCCTCATTCTGTGTTTCTGTTTTTTGAGCTGTAATGTACAGCTGTATGAATTATTTTTCTTTTTCTTCTTTAAAGACATGAGGTCTTGCTATGTTGCCCAGGCTGGATTCAACTCCTGGGCTTAGGCAGTCCACCTGCTTCAGCTTCCCAAGTAAAAGGCTACAGGCATGTACTACCATGCTTGGCTACTACATATTTAATCTAGAGTAATTTGGAATTATTCTAGTCCGAAATTATTCATTCTTGGCTTTATCACTGGGTTTGGCTTTTGTGGCCTCAAGTTTCTGATTCTTTTGAGTTTAACTTCTTGGATTTCCCCCAAAGATTAAAAGAACTTGCTTTTGGCTTTTCTAGGAAGTTCAGGAATTAGAGCTTGCTAAAGTAGGGTAGGTTTGAGAGCTCAATAGTAAATGATGGGAAAAGACTGGATTAAATCAAATAGTTGTGGGATTTGAGCAAAGTAATATTAAATTTGGTTTTCTCCTTTTTTCACCTGCTTTAAAATAGAGGTATGTAAATTTTTGTAATCACTTAAAATGAATATCTTTTTAAACTTCTTTTTTCTTCTTGGAATTGAGTTTTGTTTGTTTTATAATACTTGGTATAGCTCAGGAGAAATTTTATAGAGTACTTT